>NC_073259.2:641944-1271388 GCF_029289425.2 Pan paniscus
GTATCTGTATAAACATAGAAATATCACCACAATGATCTGTATAAACATGGAAATATCTACACCGCTATCTGTATAAACATGGAAATATCTGCACCGCTATCTCTATAAACATGGAAATATCTACAAAGACATCTGTATAAACATGGAAATACCTACACAGTCATGTGTAGGAACATTTAAATATCTACACTGCCATCTGTATAAACAAAGAAATATCTACAAAGCCCTCTGTATATATATGGAAGTATCTGCATAGGCATCTGTGTAAACATGGAAATATCTGCACCGCTATCTGTATAAACATGGAAATACCTACACCGCTGTCTCTATAAACATGGAAATATGTACACCGCTATGTGTATAAACATGGAAATATCTCCACTGCTCTCTGTATAAACATGGAAATATCTCCACCGTTATCTGTATAAACATGGAAATATCTACAGCGCCATCTCTAAAAACATTGAAATATCTACACTGCCATCTGTAAAAACATGGAAATAACTACACCGCCAACTGTATAAGCATGGAAATATCTACACCACCATCTGTATAAACATGGAAATACCTACAATACCATCTGTATACACATGGAAATATCTACACAGACATCTGTATAAATATGGAAATAACTACACGGCCATCTGTATAAACATGCAAATATCTACACTGCCATCTGTAGAAAGATGGAAATATCTACACCGCTATCTCTATAAATATGGAAATATCTACACCGCCATCTCTATAAACATGAAAATATCTACACTGCCATCTCCATAAAGATGGAGGTATCTACTCTGCCATGTGTATAAACACGGAAATATCTACACCACTATCTGTGAAAACATGGGAATATCTACACCGCTATCTGTTTAAACATGGAAATATCTACACGGCCATCTGTGTATAGATGGAAATATCAACACCGCCATCTGTAGAAACATGGAAATATCTACACCGCTATCTCTATAAACATGGAAATATCTGCACTGCCATCTGTAAAAACATGGAAATACGTATACAGTCATCTGTATAAACATGGAAATATCTACAATGCCATCTGTATACACATGGAAATATCTACACAGCCATCTGTATACACATGGAAATATCTACACAGCCATCTGTATAAACATGCAAATATCAACACCGCCATCTCTATAAACATGCAATTATCTACACTGCCATCTCCATAAACATGGAACTAACTACTCTGCCATCTGTATAAACATGGAAACATCTAAACCGCCATCTGTGTGAATAAGGAAATATCTACAATGACATCTGTACAAAAATATAAATATCTGCACCGCGAGCTGTATAAACATGGAAATATCTACATCGCTATCTGTATAAACGTGGAAATACCGACACCGCTGTCGGTATAAACATGGAAATATCTACAACGCCATCTATATAAACATGGAAATATCTACACCGCTATGTCTATAAACATGGAAATACCTACACCGCTATCCCAATAAACATGGAAATATCTACACCGCTATCTGTATAAACATGGAAATATCTACACTGCTATCTGTATAAACATGGAAATATCTACACCGCGATCTGTATAAACATGGAAATATCTACAACACGATCTGTATAAACATGGAAATATCTTCACCACGATCTGTATAAACATGGAAATATCTACACCGCTATCTGTAAAAACATGGTAATATCTACACCACCATCTATATAAACATGGAAATATCTACACCACCATCTGTATAAACATGGAAATATCTACAATGCCATCTGTAGAAAGATGGAAATATCTACACCGCAATCTGTGTAAACATGGAAATATCTACACCGATATCTGTAAAAACATGGAAATATCTACACCGCTATCTCTATAAACATGGAAATATCTACACCGCGATCTGTATAAACATGGAAATATCTACACCGCGATCTGTATAAACATGGAAATATCTACACCGCTATCTGTATAAACATGGAAATATCTACACAGCTATCACTATAAACATGGAAAATCTACACCGCCATCTGTATAAACATGGAAATACCTACAAAGTCATCTGTATAAACATGGAAATATCTACACAGCCATCTGTATAAACATGGAAATATCTACACAACCATCTGTATATACATGGAAATATCTACACCGCTATCTGTATAAACATGGAAATAACTACACCGCTATTAGTATAAACAAGGAAATATCTACACCGTGATCTGTATAAACATGGAAATATCTACACCGCTATCTCTATAAACATGGAAATATCTACACCCCTATCTGTATAAGCATGGAAATATCCACACCGCTATCTCTATAAACATGGAAAAATCAACACCGCTATCTCTATGAACATGGAAATATCTACACCGAAATCTCTATAAACATGGAAATATCTACACCACGATCAGAATAAACACGGAAATATCTGCACCGCTATCTGTATAAACATGGAAATATCTCCACTGCTATCTCTATAAACATCGAAATATCTACTCCGCCATCTGTATAAACATGGAAATACTTACAAAGTTATCTGTATAAACATGGAAATAACTACACCGCCATCTGTGTAACCATGGAAATATCTAAACAGCCATGTGTATATACATGGAAATAACTACACCGCTATCTATATAAACATGGAAATAACTACACCGCTATCTGTATAAACATGGAAATATCTACACCGCCATCTACATATCCATGGAAATATCTGCGCTGCCATCTGTATAAACATGGAAATATCTACACGGTCATCTGTGTATAGATGGAAATATCAACACCGTCATCTCTACAAACATGGAAATATCTGCACCGCTATTTGTATAAACATGAAAATATCTACACCGCTGTCTGTATAAACATGGAAATATCTACACCGCTATCTGTATAAACATGGAAATATCTACACCGCTATCTCTATAAACATGGAAATATCTACACCGTGATCTGTATAAACATGGAAATATTTACACCGCTATCTGTATAAGCATGGAAATTTCTAAACCGTTATCTGTATAAATATGGAAATAACTACACCGCTATCTCTATAAACATGGAAATATCTACACCACCATCTGTATAAACATGGAAATACCTATACAGTCATCTGTGTAAACATGGAAATATCTACACCACCATCTGTATAAACATGGAAATATCTTCAATGCCATCTGTATACACATGGAAATACCTACAGGGCAATCTGTGTATAGATGGAAACATCAACACCGCCATCTGTACAAACATGGAAATATCTACACTGCTATCTCAATAAACATGGAAATATCTACACTGCGGTCTGTATAAACATGGAAATACCTACACTGGTATCTGTATAAACATAGAAATATCAACACAATGATCTGTATAAACATGGAAATATCTACACCGCTATCTGTATAAACATGGAAATATCTGCACCGCTATCTCTATAAACATGGAAATATCTACAAAGACATCTGTATAAACATGGAAATACCTACACAGTCATGTGTAGGAACATTTAAATATCTACACTGCCATCTGTATAAACAAAGAAATATCTACAAAGCCCTCTGTATATATATGGAAGTATCTGCATAGGCATCTGTGTAAACATGGAAATATCTGCACCGCTATCTGTATAAACATGGAAATACCTACACCGCTGTCTCTATAAACATGGAAATATGTACACCGCTATGTGTATAAACATGGAAATATCTCCACTGCTCTCTGTATAAACATGGAAATATCTCCACCGTTATCTGTATAAACATGGAAATATCTACAGCGCCATCTCTAAAAACATTGAAATATCTACACTGCCATCTGTAAAAACATGGAAATAACTACACCGCCAACTGTATAAGCATGGAAATATCTACACCACCATCTGTATAAACATGGAAATACCTACAATACCATCTGTATACACATGGAAATATCTACACAGACATCTGTATAAATATGGAAATAACTACACGGCCATCTGTATAAACATGCAAATATCTACACTGCCATCTGTAGAAAGATGGAAATATCTACACCGCTATCTCTATAAATATGGAAATATCTACACCGCCATCTCTATAAACATGAAAATATCTACACTGCCATCTCCATAAAGATGGAGGTATCTACTCTGCCATGTGTATAAACACGGAAATATCTACACCACTATCTGTGAAAACATGGGAATATCTACACCGCTATCTGTTTAAACATGGAAATATCTACACGGCCATCTGTGTATAGATGGAAATATCAACACCGCCATCTGTAGAAACATGGAAATATCTACACCGCTATCTCTATAAACATGGAAATATCTGCACTGCCATCTGTAAAAACATGGAAATACGTATACAGTCATCTGTATAAACATGGAAATATCTACAATGCCATCTGTATACACATGGAAATATCTACACAGCCATCTGTATACACATGGAAATATCTACACAGCCATCTGTATAAACATGCAAATATCAACACCGCCATCTCTATAAACATGCAATTATCTACACTGCCATCTCCATAAACATGGAACTAACTACTCTGCCATCTGTATAAACATGGAAACATCTAAACCGCCATCTGTGTGAATAAGGAAATATCAACAATGACATCTGTACAAAAATATAAATATCTGCACCGCGAGCTGTATAAACATGGAAATATCTACATCGCTATCTGTATAAACGTGGAAATGCCGACACCGCTGTCGGTATAAACACGGAAATATCTACAACGCCATCTATATAAACATGGAAATATCTACACCGCTATGTCTATAAACATGGAAATACCTACACCGCTATCCCAATAAACATGGAAATATCTACACCGCTATCTGTATAAACATGGAAATATCTACACTGCTATCTGTATAAACATGGAAATATCTACACCGCGATCTGTATAAACATGGAAATATCTACAACACGATCTGTATAAACATGGAAATATCTTCACCACGATCTGTATAAACATGGAAATATCTACACCGCTATCTGTAAAAACATGGTAATATCTACACCACCATCTATATAAACATGGAAATATCTACACCACCATCTGTATAAACATGGAAATATCTACAATGCCATCTGTAGAAAGATGGAAATATCTACACCGCAATCTGTGTAAACATGGAAATATCTACACCGATATCTGTAAAAACATGGAAATATCTACACCGCTATCTCTATAAACATGGAAATATCTACACCGCGATCTGTATAAACATGGAAATATCTACACCGCGATCTGTATAAACATGGAAATATCTACACCGCTATCTGTATAAACATGGAAATATCTACACAGCTATCACTATAAACATGGAAAATCTACACCGCCATCTTTATAAACATGGAAATACCTACAAAGTCATCTGTATAAACATGGAAATATCTACACAGCCATCTGTATAAACATGGAAATATCTACACAACCATCTGTATATACATGGAAATATCTACACCGCTATCTGTATAAACATGGAAATAACTACACCGCTATTAGTATAAACAAGGAAATATCTACACCGTGATCTGTATAAACATGGAAATATCTACACCGCTATCTCTATAAACATGGAAATATCTACACCCCTATCTGTATAAGCATGGAAATATCCACACCGCTATCTCTATAAACATGGAAAAATCAACACCGCTATCTCTATGAACATGGAAATATCTACACCGAAATCTCTATAAACATGGAAATATCTACACCACGATCAGAATAAACACGGAAATATCTGCACCGCTATCTGTATAAACATGGAAATATCTCCACTGCTATCTCTATAAACATCGAAATATCTACTCCGCCATCTGTATAAACATGGAAATACTTACAAAGTTATCTGTATAAACATGGAAATAACTACACCGCCATCTGTGTAACCATGGAAATATCTAAACAGCCATGTGTATATACATGGAAATAACTACACCGCTATCTATATAAACATGGAAATAACTACACCGCTATCTGTATAAACATGGAAATATCTACACCGCCATCTACATATCCATGGAAATATCTGCGCTGCCATCTGTATAAACATGGAAATATCTACACGGTCATCTGTGTATAGATGGAAATATCAACACCGTCATCTCTACAAACATGGAAATATCTGCACCGCTATTTGTATAAACATGAAAATATCTACACCGCTGTCTGTATAAACATGGAAATATCTACACCGCTATCTGTATAAACATGGAAATATCTACACCGCTATCTCTATAAACATGGAAATATCTACACCGTGATCTGTATAAACATGGAAATATTTACACCGCTATCTGTATAAGCATGGAAATTTCTAAACCGTTATCTGTATAAATATGGAAATAACTACACCGCTATCTCTATAAACATGGAAATATCTACACCACCATCTGTATAAACATGGAAATACCTATACAGTCATCTGTGTAAACATGGAAATATCTACACCACCATCTGTATAAACATGGAAATATCTTCAATGCCATCTGTATACACATGGAAATACCTACAGGGCAATCTGTGTATAGATGGAAACATCAACACCGCCATCTGTACAAACATGGAAATATCTACACTGCTATCTCAATAAACATGGAAATATCTACACTGCGGTCTGTATAAACATGGAAATACCTACACTGGTATCTGTATAAACATAGAAATATCAACACAATGATCTGTATAAACATGGAAATATCTACACCGCTATCTGTATAAACATGGAAATATCTGCACCGCTATCTCTATAAACATGGAAATATCTACAAAGACATCTGTATAAACATGGAAATACCTACACAGTCATGTGTAGGAACATTTAAATATCTACACTGCCATCTGTATAAACAAAGAAATATCTACAAAGCCCTCTGTATATATATGGAAGTATCTGCATAGGCATCCGTGTAAACATGGAAATATCTGCACCGCTATCTGTATAAACATGGAAATACCTACACCGCTGTCTCTATAAACATGGAAATATGTACACCGCTATGTGTATAAACATGGAAATATCTCCACTGCTCTCTGTATAAACATGGAAATATCTCCACCGTTATCTGTATAAACATGGAAATATCTACAGCACCATCTCTAAAAACATTGAAATATCTACACTGCCATCTGTAAAAACATGGAAATAACTACACCGCCAACTGTATAAGCATGGAAATATCTACACCACCATCTGTATAAACATGGAAATACCTACAATACCATCTGTATACACATGGGAATATCTACACAGACATCTGTATAAATATGGAAATAACTACACGGCCATCTGTATAAACATGCAAATATCTACACTGCCATCTGTAGAAAGATGGAAATATCTACACCGCTATCTCTATAAATATGGAAATATCTACACCGCCATCTCTATAAACATGAAAATATCTACACTGCCATCTCCATAAAGATGGAGGTATCTACTCTGCCATGTGTATAAACACGGAAATATCTACACCACTATCTGTGAAAACATGGGAATATCTACACCGCTATCTGTTTAAACATGGAAATATCTACACGGCCATCTGTGTATAGATGGAAATATCAACACCGCCATCTGTAGAAACATGGAAATATCTACACCGCTATCTCTATAAACATGGAAATATCTGCACTGCCATCTGTAAAAACATGGAAATACGTATACAGTCATCTGTATAAACATGGAAATATCTACAATGCCATCTGTATACACATGGAAATATCTACACAGCCATCTGTATACACATGTAAATATCAACACTGCTATCTCTATAAACATGGAAATATCTACACCGCCATCTCTATAAACATGCAATTATCTACACTGCCATCTCCATAAACATGGAACTAACTACTCTGCCATCTGTATAAACATGGAAACATCTAAATCGCCATCTGTGTGAATAAGGAAATATCTACAATGACATCTGTACAAAAATATAAATATCTGCACCGCGAGCTGTATAAACATGGAAATATCTACATCGCTATCTGTATAAACGTGGAAATACCGACACCGCTGTCGGTATAAACATGGAAATATCTACAACGCCATCTATATAAACATGGAAATATCTACACCGCTATGTCTATAAACATGGAAATACCTACACCGCTATCCCAATAAACATGGAAATATCTACACCGCTATCTGTATAAACATGGAAATATCTACACTGCTATCTGTATAAACATGGAAATATCTACACCGCGATCTGTATAAACATGGAAATATCTACAACACGATCTGTATAAACATGGAAATATCTTCACCACGATCTGTATAAACATGGAAATATCTACACCGCTATCTGTAAAAACATGGTAATATCTACACCACCATCTATATAAACATGGAAATATCTACACCACCATCTGTATAAACATGGAAATATCTACAATGCCATCTGTAGAAAGATGGAAATATCTACACCGCAATCTGTGTAAATATGGAAATATCTACACCGATATCTGTAAAAACATGGAAAT
Source organism: Pan paniscus (assembly GCF_029289425.2). Classification (NCBI taxonomy): domain Eukaryota; kingdom Metazoa; phylum Chordata; class Mammalia; order Primates; family Hominidae; genus Pan; species Pan paniscus. Next base: position 650,445 of record NC_073259.2, read on the forward strand.
ATCTACACCGCTATCTCTATAAACATGGAAATATCTACACCGCGATCTGTATAAACATGGAAATATCTACACCGCGATCTGTATAAACATGGAAATATCTACACCGCTATCTGTATAAACATGGAAATATCTACACAGCTATCACTATAAACATGGAAAATCTACACCGCCATCTGTATAAACATGGAAATACCTACAAAGTCATCTGTATAAACATGGAAATATCTACACAACCATCTGTATATACATGGAAATATCTACACCGCTATCTGTATAAACATGGAAATAACTACACCGCTATTAGTATAAACAAGGAAATATCTACACCGTGATCTGTATAAACATGGAAATATCTACACCGCTATCTCTATAAACATGGAAATATCTACACCCCTATCTGTATAAGCATGGAAATATCCACACCGCTATCTCTATAAACATGGAAAAATCAACACCGCTATCTCTATGAACATGGAAATATCTACACCGAAATCTCTATAAACATGGAAATATCTACACCACGATCAGAATAAACACGGAAATATCTGCACCGCTATCTGTATAAACATGGAAATATCTCCACTGCTATCTCTATAAACATCGAAATATCTACTCCGCCATCTGTATAAACATGGAAATACTTACAAAGTTATCTGTATAAACATGGAAATAACTACACCGCCATCTGTGTAACCATGGAAATATCTAAACAGCCATGTGTATATACATGGAAATAACTACACCGCTATCTATATAAACATGGAAATAACTACACCGCTATCTGTATAAACATGGAAATATCTACACCGCCATCTACATATCCATGGAAATATCTGCGCTGCCATCTGTATAAACATGGAAATATCTACACGGTCATCTGTGTATAGATGGAAATATCAACACCGTCATCTCTACAAACATGGAAATATCTGCACCGCTATTTGTATAAACATGAAAATATCTACACCGCTGTCTGTATAAACATGGAAATATCTACACCGCTATCTGTATAAACATGGAAATATCTACACCGCTATCTCTATAAACATGGAAATATCTACACCGTGATCTGTATAAACATGGAAATATTTACACCGCTATCTGTATAAGCATGGAAATTTCTAAACCGTTATCTGTATAAATATGGAAATAACTACACCGCTATCTCTATAAACATGGAAATATCTACACCACCATCTGTATAAACATGGAAATACCTATACAGTCATCTGTGTAAACATGGAAATATCTACACCACCATCTGTATAAACATGGAAATATCTTCAATGCCATCTGTATACACATGGAAATACCTACAGGGCAATCTGTGTATAGATGGAAACATCAACACCGCCATCTGTACAAACATGGAAATATCTACACTGCTATCTCAATAAACATGGAAATATCTACACTGCGGTCTGTATAAACATGGAAATACCTACACTGGTATCTGTATAAACATAGAAATATCAACACAATGATCTGTATAAACATGGAAATATCTACACCGCTATCTGTATAAACATGGAAATATCTGCACCGCTATCTCTATAAACATGGAAATATCTACAAAGACATCTGTATAAACATGGAAATACCTACACAGTCATGTGTAGGAACATTTAAATATCTACACTGCCATCTGTATAAACAAAGAAATATCTACAAAGCCCTCTGTATATATATGGAAGTATCTGCATAGGCATCCGTGTAAACATGGAAATATCTGCACCGCTATCTGTATAAACATGGAAATACCTACACCGCTGTCTCTATAAACATGGAAATATGTACACCGCTATGTGTATAAACATAGAAATATCTCCACTGCTCTCTGTATAAACATGGAAATATCTCCACCGTTATCTGTATAAACATGGAAATATCTACAGCGCCATCTCTAAAAACATTGAAATATCTACACTGCCATCTGTAAAAACATGGAAATAACTACACCGCCAACTGTATAAGCATGGAAATATCTACACCACCATCTGTATAAACATGGAAATACCTACAATACCATCTGTATACACATGGAAATATCTACACAGACATCTGTATAAATATGGAAATAACTACACGGCCATCTGTATAAACATGCAAATATCTACACTGCCATCTGTAGAAAGATGGAAATATCTACACCGCTATCTCTATAAATATGGAAATATCTACACCGCCATCTCTATAAACATGAAAATATCTACACTGCCATCTCCATAAAGATGGAGGTATCTACTCTGCCATGTGTATAAACACGGAAATATCTACACCACTATCTGTGAAAACATGGGAATATCTACACCGCTATCTGTTTAAACATGGAAATATCTACACGGCCATCTGTGTATAGATGGAAATATCAACACCGCCATCTGTAGAAACATGGAAATATCTACACCGCTATCTCTATAAACATGGAAATATCTGCACTGCCATCTGTAAAAACATGGAAATACGTATACAGTCATCTGTATAAACATGGAAATATCTACAATGCCATCTGTATACACATGGAAATATCTACACAGCCATCTGTATACACATGTAAATATCAACACTGCTATCTCTATAAACATGGAAATATCTACACCGCCATCTCTATAAACATGCAATTATCTACACTGCCATCTCCATAAACATGGAACTAACTACTCTGCCATCTGTATAAACATGGAAACATCTAAACCGCCATCTGTGTGAATAAGGAAATATCTACAATGACATCTGTACAAAAATATAAATATCTGCACCGCGAGCTGTATAAACATGGAAATATCTACATCGCTATCTGTATAAACGTGGAAATACCGACACCGCTGTCGGTATAAACATGGAAATATCTACAACGCCATCTATATAAACATGGAAATATCTACACCGCTATGTCTATAAACATGGAAATACCTACACCGCTATCCCAATAAACATGGAAATATCTACACCGCTATCTGTATAAACATGGAAATATCTACACTGCTATCTGTATAAACATGGAAATATCTACACCGCGATCTGTATAAACATGGAAATATCTACAACACGATCTGTATAAACATGGAAATATCTTCACCACGATCTGTATAAACATGGAAATATCTACACCGCTATCTGTAAAAACATGGTAATATCTACACCACCATCTATATAAACATGGAAATATCTACACCACCATCTGTATAAACATGGAAATATCTACAATGCCATCTGTAGAAAGATGGAAATATCTACACCGCAATCTGTGTAAACATGGAAATATCTACACCGATATCTGTAAAAACATGGAAATATCTACACCGCTATCTCTATAAACATGGAAATATCTACACCGCGATCTGTATAAACATGGAAATATCTACACCGCGATCTGTATAAACATGGAAATATCTACACCGCTATCTGTATAAACATGGAAATATCTACACAGCTATCACTATAAACATGGAAAATCTACACCGCCATCTGTATAAACATGGAAATACCTACAAAGTCATCTGTATAAACATGGAAATATCTACACAGCCATCTGTATAAACATGGAAATATCTACACAACCATCTGTATATACATGGAAATATCTACACCGCTATCTGTATAAACATGGAAATAACTACACCGCTATTAATATAAACAAGGAAATATCTACACCGTGATCTGTATAAACATGGAAATATCTACACCGCTATCTCTATAAACATGGAAATATCTACACCCCTATCTGTATAAGCATGGAAATATCCACACCGCTATCTCTATAAACATGGAAAAATCAACACCGCTATCTCTATGAACATGGAAATATCTACACCGAAATCTCTATAAACATGGAAATATCTACACCACGATCAGAATAAACACGGAAATATCTGCACCGCTATCTGTATAAACATGGAAATATCTCCACTGTTATCTCTATAAACATCGAAATATCTACTCCGCCATCTGTATAAACATGGAAATACTTACAAAGTTATCTGTATAAACATGGAAATAACTACACCGCCATCTGTGTAACCATGGAAATATCTAAACAGCCATGTGTATATACATGGAAATAACTACACCGCTATCTATATAAACATGGAAATAACTACACCGCTATCTGTATAAACATGGAAATATCTACACCGCCATCTACATATCCATGGAAATATCTGCGCTGCCATCTGTATAAACATGGAAATATCTACACGGTCATCTGTGTATAGATGGAAATATCAACACCGTCATCTCTACAAACATGGAAATATCTGCACCGCTATTTGTATAAACATGAAAATATCTACACCGCTGTCTGTATAAACATGGAAATATCTACACCGCTATCTGTATAAACATGGAAATATCTACACCGCTATCTCTATAAACATGGAAATATCTACACCGTGATCTGTATAAACATGGAAATATTTACACCGCTATCTGTATAAGCATGGAAATTTCTAAACCGTTATCTGTATAAATATGGAAATAACTACACCGCTATCTCTATAAACATGGAAATATCTACACCACCATCTGTATAAACATGGAAATACCTATACAGTCATCTGTGTAAACATGGAAATATCTACACCACCATCTGTATAAACATGGAAATATCTTCAATGCCATCTGTATACACATGGAAATACCTACAGGGCAATCTGTGTATAGATGGAAACATCAACACCGCCATCTGTACAAACATGGAAATATCTACACTGCTATCTCAATAAACATGGAAATATCTACACTGCGGTCTGTATAAACATGGAAATACCTACACTGGTATCTGTATAAACATAGAAATATCAACACAATGATCTGTATAAACATGGAAATATCTACACCGCTATCTGTATAAACATGGAAATATCTGCACCGCTATCTCTATAAACATGGAAATATCTACAAAGACATCTGTATAAACATGGAAATACCTACACAGTCATGTGTAGGAACATTTAAATATCTACACTGCCATCTGTATAAACAAAGAAATATCTACAAAGCCCTCTGTATATATATGGAAGTATCTGCATAGGCATCCGTGTAAACATGGAAATATCTGCACCGCTATCTGTATAAACATGGAAATACCTACACCGCTGTCTCTATAAACATGGAAATATGTACACCGCTATGTGTATAAACATGGAAATATCTCCACTGCTCTCTGTATAAACATGGAAATATCTCCACCGTTATCTGTATAAACATGGAAATATCTACAGCGCCATCTCTAAAAACATTGAAATATCTACACTGCCATCTGTAAAAACATGGAAATAACTACACCGCCAACTGTATAAGCATGGAAATATCTACACCACCATCTGTATAAACATGGAAATACCTACAATACCATCTGTATACACATGGAAATATCTACACAGACATCTGTATAAATATGGAAATAACTACACGGCCATCTGTATAAACATGCAAATATCTACACTGCCATCTGTAGAAAGATGGAAATATCTACACCGCTATCTCTATAAATATGGAAATATCTACACCGCCATCTCTATAAACATGAAAATATCTACACTGCCATCTCCATAAAGATGGAGGTATCTACTCTGCCATGTGTATAAACACGGAAATATCTACACCACTATCTGTGAAAACATGGGAATATCTACACCGCTATCTGTTTAAACATGGAAATATCTACACGGCCATCTGTGTATAGATGGAAATATCAACACCGCCATCTGTAGAAACATGGAAATATCTACACCGCTATCTCTATAAACATGGAAATATCTGCACTGCCATCTGTAAAAACATGGAAATACGTATACAGTCATCTGTATAAACATGGAAATATCTACAATGCCATCTGTATACACATGGAAATATCTACACAGCCATCTGTATACACATGGAAATATCTACACAGCTATCTGTATAAACATGCAAATATCAACACCGCCATCTCTATAAACATGCAATTATCTACACTGCCATCTCCATAAACATGGAACTAACTACTCTGCCATCTGTATAAACATGGAAACATCTAAACCGCCATCTGTGTGAATAAGGAAATATCTACAATGACATCTGTACAAAAATATAAATATCTGCACCGCGAGCTGTATAAACATGGAAACATCTACATCGCTATCTGTATAAACGTGGAAATACCGACACCGCTGTCGGTATAAACATGGAAATATCTACAACGCCATCTATATAAACATGGAAATATCTACACCACTATGTCTATAAACATGGAAATACATACACCGCTATCCCAATAAACATGGAAATATCTACACCGCTATCTGTATAAACATGGAAATATCTACACTGCTATCTGTATAAACATGGAAATATCTACACCGCGATCTGTATAAACATGGAAATATCTACAACACGATCTGTATAAACATGGAAATATCTTCACCACGATCTGTATAAACATGGAAATATCTACACCGCTATCTGTAAAAACATGGTAATATCTACACCACCATCTATATAAACATGGAAATATCTACACCACCATCTGTATAAACATGGAAATATCTACAATGCCATCTGTAGAAAGATGGAAATATCTACACCGCAATCTGTGTAAACATGGAAATATCTACACCGATATCTGTAAAAACATGGAAATATCTACACTGCTATCTCTATAAACATGGAAATATCTACACCGCGATCTGTATAAACATGGAAATATCTACACCGCGATCTGTATAAACATGGAAATATCTACACCGCTATCTGTATAAACATGGAAATATCTACACAGCTATCACTATAAACATGGAAAATCTACACCGCCATCTGTATAAACATGGAAATACCTACAAAGTCATCTGTATAAACATGGAAATATCTACACAGCCATCTGTATAAACATGGAAATATCTACACAACCATCTGTATATACATGGAAATATCTACACCGCTATCTGTATAAACATGGAAATAACTACACCGCTATTAGTATAAACAAGGAAATATCTACACCGTGATCTGTATAAACATGGAAATATCTACACCGCTATCTCTATAAACATGGAAATATCTACACCCCTATCTGTATAAGCATGGAAATATCCACACCGCTATCTCTATAAACATGGAAAAATCAACACCGCTATCTCTATGAACATGGAAATATCTACACCGAAATCTCTATAAACATGGAAATATCTACACCACGATCAGAATAAACACGGAAATATCTGCACCGCTATCTGTATAAACATGGAAATATCTCCACTGCTATCTCTATAAACATCGAAATATCTACTCCGCCATCTGTATAAACATGGAAATACTTACAAAGTTATCTGTATAAACATGCAAATAACTACACCGCCATCTGTGTAACCATGGAAATATCTAAACAGCCATGTGTATATACATGGAAATAACTACACCGCTATCTATATAAACATGGAAATAACTACACCGCTATCTGTATAAACATGGAAATATCTACACCGCCATCTACATATCCATGGAAATATCTGCGCTGCCATCTGTATAAACATGGAAATATCTACACGGTCATCTGTGTATAGATGGAAATATCAACACCGTCATCTCTACAAACATGGAAATATCTGCACCGCTATTTGTATAAACATGAAAATATCTACACCGCTGTCTGTATAAACATGGAAATATCTACACCGCTATCTGTATAAACATGGAAATATCTACACCGCTATCTCTATAAACATGGAAATATCTACACCGTGATCTGTATAAACATGGAAATATTTACACCGCTATCTGTATAAGCATGGAAATTTCTAAACCGTTATCTGTATAAATATGGAAATAACTACACCGCTATCTCTATAAACATGGAAATATCTACACCACCATCTGTATAAACATGGAAATACCTATACAGTCATCTGTGTAAACATGGAAATATCTACACCACCATCTGTATAAACATGGAAATATCTTCAATGCCATCTGTATACACATGGAAATACCTACAGGGCAATCTGTGTATAGATGGAAACATCAACACCGCCATCTGTACAAACATGGAAATATCTACACTGCTATCTCAATAAACATGGAAATATCTACACTGCGGTCTGTATAAACATGGAAATACCTACACTGGTATCTGTATAAACATAGAAATATCAACACAATGATCTGTATAAACATGGAAATATCTACACCGCTATCTGTATAAACATGGAAATATCTGCACCGCTATCTCTATAAACATGGAAATATCTACACCACCATCTGTATAAACATGGAAATACCTATACAGTCATCTGTGTAAACATGGAAATATCTACACCACCATCTGTATAAACATGGAAATATCTTCAATGCCATCTGTATACACATGGAAATACCTACAGGGCAATCTGTGTATAGATGGAAACATCAACACCGCCATCTGTACAAACATGGAAATATCTACACTGCTATCTCAATAAACATGGAAATATCTACACTGCGGTCTGTATAAACATGGAAATACCTACACTGGTATCTGTATAAACATAGAAATATCAACACAATGATCTGTATAAACATGGAAATATCTACACCGCTATCTGTATAAACATGGAAATATCTGCACCGCTATCTCTATAAACATGGAAATATCTACAAAGACATCTGTATAAACATGGAAATACCTACACAGTCATGTGTAGGAACATTTAAATATCTACACTGCCATCTGTATAAACAAAGAAATATCTACAAAGCCCTCTGTATATATATGGAAGTATCTGCATAGGCATCTGTGTAAACATGGAAATATCTGCACCGCTATCTGTATAAACATGGAAATACCTACACCACTGTCTCTATAAACATGGAAATATGTACACCGCTATGTGTATAAACATGGAAATATCTCCACTGCTCTCTGTATAAACATGGAAATATCTCCACCGTTATCTGTATAAACATGGAAATATCTACAGCGCCATCTCTAAAAACATTGAAATATCTACACTGCCATCTGTAAAAACATGGAAATAACTACACCGCCAACTGTATAAGCATGGAAATATCTACACCACCATCTGTATAAACATGGAAATACCTACAATACCATCTGTATACACATGGAAATATCTACACAGACATCTGTATAAATATGGAAATAACTACACGGCCATCTGTATAAACATGCAAATATCTACACTGCCATCTGTAGAAAGATGGAAATATCTACACCGCTATCTCTATAAATATGGAAATATCTACACCGCCATCTCTATAAACATGAAAATATCTACACTGCCATCTCCATAAAGATGGAGGTATCTACTCTGCCATGTGTATAAACACGGAAATATCTACACCACTATCTGTGAAAACATGGGAATATCTACACCGCTATCTGTTTAAACATGGAAATATCTACACGGCCATCTGTGTATAGATGGAAATATCAACACCGCCATCTGTAGAAACATGGAAATATCTACACTGCTATCTCTATAAACATGGAAATATCTGCACTGCCATCTGTAAAAACATGGAAATACGTATACAGTCATCTGTATAAACATGGAAATATCTACAATGCCATCTGTATACACATGGAAATATCTACACAGCCATCTGTATACACATGGAAATATCTACACAGCCATCTGTATAAACATGCAAATATCAACACCGCCATCTCTATAAACATGCAATTATCTACACTGCCATCTCCATAAACATGGAACTAACTACTCTGCCATCTGTATAAACATGGAAACATCTAAACCGCCATCTGTGTGAATAAGGAAATATCTACAATGACATCTGTACAAAAATATAAATATCTGCACCGCGAGCTGTATAAACATGGAAATATCTACATCGCTATCTGTATAAACGTGGAAATACCGACACCGCTGTCGGTATAAACATGGAAATATCTACAACGCCATCTATATAAACATGGAAATATCTACACCGCTATGTCTATAAACATGGAAATACCTACACCGCTATCCCAATAAACATGGAAATATCTACACCGCTATCTGTATAAACATGGAAATATCTACACTGCTATCTGTATAAACATGGAAATATCTACACCGCGATCTGTATAAACATGGAAATATCTACAACACGATCTGTATAAACATGGAAATATCTTCACCACGATCTGTATAAACATGGAAATATCTACACCGCTATCTGTAAAAACATGGTAATATCTACACCACCATCTATATAAACATGGAAATATCTACACCACCATCTGTATAAACATGGAAATATCTACAATGCCATCTGTAGAAAGATGGAAATATCTACACCGCAATCTGTGTAAACATGGAAATATCTACACCGATATCTGTAAAAACATGGAAATATCTACACCGCTATCTCTATAAACATGGAAATATCTACACCGCGATCTGTATAAACATGGAAATATCTACACCGCGATCTGTATAAACATGGAAATATCTACACCGCTATCTGTATAAACATGGAAATATCTACACAGCTATCACTATAAACATGGAAAATCTACACCGCCATCTGTATAAACATGGAAATACCTACAAAGTCATCTGTATAAACATGGAAATATCTACACAGCCATCTGTATAAACATGGAAATATCTACACAACCATCTGTATATACATGGAAATATCTACACCGCTATCTGTATAAACATGGAAATAACTACACCGCTATTAGTATAAACAGGGAAATATCTACACCGTGATCTGTATAAACATGGAAATATCTACACCGCTATCTCTATAAACATGGAAATATCTACACCCCTATCTGTATAAGCATGGAAATATCCACACCGCTATCTCTATAAACATGGAAAAATCAACACCGCTATCTCTATGAACATGGAAATATCTACACCGAAATCTCTATAAACATGGAAATATCTACACCACGATCAGAATAAACACGGAAATATCTGCACCGCTATCTGTATAAACATGGAAATATCTCCACTGCTATCTCTATAAACATCGAAATATCTACTCCGCCATCTGTATAAACATGGAAATACTTACAAAGTTATCTGTATAAACATGCAAATAACTACACCGCCATCTGTGTATCCATGGAAATATCTAAACAGCCATGTGTATATACATGGAAATAACTACACCGCTATCTATATAAACATGGAAATAACTACACCGCTATCTGTATAAACATGGAAATATCTACACCGCCATCTACATATCCATGGAAATATCTGCGCTGCCATCTGTATAAACATGGAAATATCTACACGGTCATCTGTGTATAGATGGAAATATCAACACCGTCATCTCTACAAACATGGAAATATCTGCACCGCTATTTGTATAAACATGAAAATATCTACACCGCTGTCTGTATAAACATGGAAATATCTACACCGCTATCTGTATAAACATGGAAATATCTACACCGCTATCTCTATAAACATGGAAATATCTACACCGTGATCTGTATAAACATGGAAATATTTACACCGCTATCTGTATAAGCATGGAAATTTCTAAACCGTTATCTGTATAAATATGGAAATAACTACACCGCTATCTCTATAAACATGGAAATATCTACACCACCATCTGTATAAACATGGAAATACCTATACAGTCATCTGTGTAAACATGGAAATATCTACACCACCATCTGTATAAACATGGAAATATCTTCAATGCCATCTGTATACACATGGAAATACCTACAGGGCAATCTGTGTATAGATGGAAACATCAACACCGCCATCTGTACAAACATGGAAATATCTACACTGCTATCTCAATAAACATGGAAATATCTACACTGCGGTCTGTATAAACATGGAAATACCTACACTGGTATCTGTATAAACATAGAAATATCAACACAATGATCTGTATAAACATGGAAATATCTACACCGCTATCTGTATAAACATGGAAATATCTGCACCGCTATCTCTATAAACATGGAAATATCTACAAAGACATCTGTATAAACATGGAAATACCTACACAGTCATGTGTAGGAACATTTAAATATCTACACTGCCATCTGTATAAACAAAGAAATATCTACAAAGCCCTCTGTATATATATGGAAGTATCTGCATAGGCATCTGTGTAAACATGGAAATATCTGCACCGCTATCTGTATAAACATGGAAATACCTACACCGCTGTCTCTATAAACATGGAAATATGTACACCGCTATGTGTATAAACATGGAAATATCTCCACTGCTCTCTGTATAAACATGGAAATATCTCCACCGTTATCTGTATAAACATGGAAATATCTACAGCGCCATCTCTAAAAACATTGAAATATCTACACTGCCATCTGTAAAAACATGGAAATAACTACACCGCCAACTGTATAAGCATGGAAATATCTACACCACCATCTGTATAAACATGGAAATACCTACAATACCATCTGTATACACATGGAAATATCTACACAGACATCTGTATAAATATGGAAATAACTACACGGCCATCTGTATAAACATGCAAATATCTACACTGCCATCTGTAGAAAGATGGAAATATCTACACCGCTATCTCTATAAATATGGAAATATCTACACCGCCATCTCTATAAACATGAAAATATCTACACTGCCATCTCCATAAAGATGGAGGTATCTACTCTGCCATGTGTATAAACACGGAAATATCTACACCACTATCTGTGAAAACATGGGAATATCTACACCGCTATCTGTTTAAACATGGAAATATCTACACGGCCATCTGTGTATACATGGAAATATCAACACCGCCATCTGTAGAAACATGGAAATATCTACACCGCTATCTCTATAAACATGGAAATATCTGCACTGCCATCTGTAAAAACATGGAAATACGTAGACAGTCATCTGTATAAACATGGAAATATCTACAATGCCATCTATATACACATGGAAATATCTACACAGCCATCTGTATAAACATGTAAATATCAACACTGCTATCTCTATAAACATGGAAATATCTACACCGCCACCTCTATAAACATGAAAATATCTACACGGCCATCTTCATAGACATGGAACTAACTACTCTGCCATCTGTATAAACATGGAAACATCTACACCGCCATCTGTGTGAATAAGGAAATGTCTACAATGCCATCTGTACAAAAATATAAATATCTGCACCGCGAGCTGTATATACATGGAAATATCTACATCGCTATCTGTATAAACGTGGAAATACCGACACCGCTGTCGGTATAAACATGGAAATATCTACAACGCCATCTATATAAACATGGAAATATCTACACCGCTATGTCTATAGACATGGAAATACCTACACCGCTATCTCTATAAACATGGAAATATCTACACCGCTATCTGTATAAACATGGAAATATCTACACCGCTATCTGTATAAACATGGAAATATTTACACCACGATCTGTATGAACATGGAAATATCTACACCACGATCTGTATAAACATGGATATATCTTCACGACGATCTGTATAAACATGGAAATATCTGCACCGCTATCTGTATAAACATGGTAATATCTACACCACCATCTATATAAACATGGAAATATCTACACCACCATCTGTATAAACATGGAAATATCTACAATGCCATCTGTAGAAAGATGGAAATATCTACACCGCAATCTGTGTAAACATGGAAATAACTACACCGATATCTCTAAAAACATGGAAATATCTACACCGCTTTCTCTATAAACATGGAAATATCTACACCGCGATCTGTATAAACATGGAAATATCTACACCGCGATCTGTATAAACATGGAAATATCTACACCGCTATCTGTATAAACATGGAAATATCTACACAGCTATCAATATAAACATGGAAAATCTACACCGCCATCTGTATAAACATGGAAATAACTACAAAGTCATCTGTATAAACATGGAAATATCTACACAGCCATCTGTATAAACATGGAAAAATCTACACAGCCATCTGTATATACATGGAAATATCTACACCGCTATCTGTATAAACATGGAAATCACTACACCGCTATTAGTATAAACAAGGAAATATCTACACCGTGATCTGTAAAAAAATGGAAATATCTACACCGCTATCTCTATAAACATGGAAATATCTACACCCCTATCTGTATAAGCATGGAAATATCCACACCGCTATCTCTATAAACGTGGAAAAATCAACACCGCTATCTCTATGAACATGGAAATATCTACACCGCCATCTCTATAAACATGGAAATATCTACTCCACGATCAGTATAAACATGGAAACATCTACACCGCTATCTGTATAAACATGGAAATATCTCCACTGCTATCTCTATAAACATCGAAATACCTACACCGCCATCTGTATAAACATGGAAATACTTACAAAGTTATCTGTATAAACATGGAAATATCTACACTGCCATCTGTATAAACATGGAAATATCTACAAAGCCATGGGTATATACATGGAAATATCTACACCGCTATCTATATAAACATGGAAATAACTACACCGCTATCTGTATAAACATGGAAATATCTACACCACCATCTACATATCCATGGAAATATCTGCGCCGCCATCTGTATAAACATGGAAATATCTACACGGCCATCTGTGTATAGATGGAAATATCAACACCGCCATCTGTAGAAACATGGAAATATCTACACCGCTATCTCTATAAACATGGAAATATCTGCACTGCCATCTGTAAAAACATGGAAATACGTAGACAGTCATCTGTATAAACATGGAAATATCTACAATGCCATCTGTATACACATGGAAATATCTACACAGCCATCTGTATAAACATGTAAATATCAACACTGCTATCTCTATAAACATGGAAATATCTACACCGCCACCTCTATAAACATGAAAATATCTACACTGCCATCTTCATAGACATGGAACTAACTACTCTGCCATCTGTATAAACATGGAAACATCTACACCGCCATCTGTGTGAATAAGGAAATGTCTACAATGCCATCTGTACAAAAATATAAATATCTGCACCAAGAGCTGTATAAACATGGAAATATCTACATCGCTATCTGTATAAACGTGGAAATACCGACACCGCTGTCGGTATAAACATGGAAATATCTACAACGCCATCTATATAAACATGTAAATATCTACACCGCTATGTCTATAGACATGGAAATACCTACACCGCTATCTCTATAAACATGGAAATATCTACACCGCTATCTGTATAAATATGGAAATATCTACACCGCTATCTGTATAAACATGGAAATATCTACACCACGATCTGTATGAACATGGAAATATCTACACAACGATCTGTATAAACATGGATATATCTTCACCACGATCTGTATAAACATGGAAATATCTGCACCGCTATCTGTATAAACATGGTAATATCTACACCACCATCTATATAAACATGGAAATATCTACACCACCATCTGTATAAACATGGAAATATCTACAATGCCATCTGTAGAAAGATGGAAATATCTACACCGCAATCTGTGTAAACATGGAAATATCTACACCGATATCTGTAAAAACATGGAAATATCTACACCGCTATCTCTATAAACATGGAAATATCTACACCGCGATCTGTATAAACATGGAAATATCTACACCGCCATCTGTATAAACATGGAAATATCTACACCGCTATCTGTATAAACATGGAAATATCTACACAGCTATCAATATAAACACGGAAAATCTACACCGCCATCTGTATAAACATGGAAATACCTACAAAGTCATCTGTATAAACATGGAAATATCTACACAGCCATCTGTATAAACATGGAAAAATCTACACAGCCATCTGTATATACATGGAAATATCTACACCGCTATCTGTATAAACATGGAAATAACTACACCGCTATTAGTATAAACAAGGAAATATCTACACCGTGATCTGTAAAAAAATGGAAATATCTACACCGCAATCTCTATAAACATGGAAATATCTACACCCCTATCTGTATAAGCATGGAAATATCCACACCGCTATCTCTATAAACGTGGAAAAATCAACACCGCTATCTCTATGAACATGGAAATATCTACACCGCCATCTCTATAAGCATGGAAATATCTACACCACGATCAGTATAAACATGGAAACATCTACACCGCTATCTGTATAAACATGGAAATATCTCCACTGCTATCTCTATAAACATCGAAATATCTACACCGCCATCTGTATAAACATGGAAATACTTACAAAGTTATCTGTATAAAGATGGAAATATCTACACTGCCATCTGTATAAACATGGAAATATCTACACAGCCATGTGTATATACATGGAAATATCTACACCGCTATCTATATAAACATGGAAATAACTACACCGCTATCTGTATAAACATGGAAATATCTAGACCGCCATCTACATATCCATGGAAATATCTGCGCCGCCATCTGTATAAACATGGAAATATCTACATGGCCATCTGTGTATAGATGGAAATATCAACACCGCCATCTGTAGAAACATGGAAATATCTACACCGCTATCTCTTTAAACATGGAAATATCTGCACTGCCATCTGTAAAAACATGGAAATACGTAGACAGTCATCTGTATAAACATGGAAATATCTACAATGCCATCTGTATACACATGGAAATATCTACACAGCCATCTGTTTAAACATGTAAATATCAACACTGCTATCTCTATAAACATGGAAATATCTACACCGCCACCTCTATAAACATGAAAATATCTACACTGCCATCTTCATAGACATGGTACTAACTACTCTGCCATCTGTATAAACATGGAAACATCTACACCGCCATCTGTGTGAATAAGGAAATGTCTACAATGCCATCTGTACAAAAATATAAATATCTGTACCGTGACCTGTATAAACATGGAAATGTTTACATCGCTATCTGTATAAACGTGGAAATACCGACACCGCTGTCGGTACAAACATGGAAATATCTACAACGCCATCTATATAAACATGGAAATATCTACACCGCTATGTCTATAGACATGGAAATACCTACCCCGCAATCTCTATAAACATGGAAATATCTACACCGCTATCTGTATAAACATGGAAATATCTACACCGCTATCTGTATAAACATGGAAATATCTACACCACGATCTGTATGAACATGGAAATATCTACACCACGATCTGTATAAACATGGATATATCTTCACCACGATCTGTATAAACATGGAAATATCTGCACCGCTATCTGTATAAACATGGTAATATCTACACAACCATCTATATAAACATGGAAATATCTACACCGCCATCTGTATAAACATGGAAATATCTACAATGTCATCTGTAGAAAGTTGGAAATATCTACACCGCAATCTTTGTAAACATGGAACTATCTACACCGCTTTCTGTAAACACATGGAAATATCTACACCGCTATCTGTATAAACATGGAAATATCAACACCGCGATCTGTATAAACATGGAAATATCTACACCGTGATCTGTATAAACATGGAAATATCTACACCGCTATCTGTATAAACATGGAAATATCTACAATGCCATCTGTAGAAAGATGGAAATATCTACACCGCAACATGTGTAAACATGGAAATATCTACACCGATATCTGTAAAAACTTGGAAATATCTACACCGCTATCTCTATAAACATGGAAATATCTACACCGCGATCTGTATAAACATGGAAATATCTACACCGCTACCTGCATATACATGGTAATATCTACACCACCATCTATATAAACATGGAAATATCTACACCGCCATCTGCATAAACATGGAAATATCTACAATGCCATCTGTAGAAAGATGGAAATATCTACACCGCAATCTGTGTAAACATGGAAATATCTACACCGCGATCGGTATAAACATGGAAATATCTTCACCACAATCTGTATAAACATGGAAATATCTACACCGCTACCTGTATAAACATGATAATATCTACACCACCATCTATATAAACATGGAAATATCTACACCGCCATCTGTATAAACAAGGAAATATCTACAATGCCATCTGTATAAACATGGAAATATCTACACAGCCATCTGTATAAACATGGAAATATCTACACCGCGATCTGTATAAACATGGAAATATCTACACCGCGATCTGTATAAACATGGAAATATCTACACAGCTATCACTATAAACATGGGAAATCTACACCGCCATCTGTATAAACATGGAAATACCTACAAAGTCATCTGTATAAACATGGAAATATCTACACAGCCATCTGTATAAACATGGAAATATCTACACAACCATCTGTATATACATGGAAATATCTACACCGCTATCTGTATAAACATGGAAATAACTACACCGCTATTAGTATAAACAAGGAAATATCTACACCGTGATCTGTATAAACATGGAAATATCTACACCGCTATCTCTATAAACATGGAAATATCTACACCCCTATCTGTATAAGCATGGAAATATCCACACCGCTATCTCTATAAACATGGAAAAATCAACACCGCTATCTCTATGAACATGGAAATATCTACACCGCCATCTCTATAAACATGGAAATATCTACTCCACGATCAGTATAAACATGGAAACATCTACACCGCTATCTGTATAAACATGGAAATATCTCCACTGCTATCTCTATAAACATCGAAATACCTACACCGCCATCTGTATAAACATGGAAATACTTACAAAGTTATCTGTATAAACATGGAAATATCTACACTGCCATCTGTATAAACATGGAAATATCTACAAAGCCATGGGTATATACATGGAAATATCTACACCGCTATCTATATAAACATGGAAATAACTACACCGCTATCTGTATAAACATGGAAATATCTACACCACCATCTACATATCCATGGAAATATCTGCGCCGCCATCTGTATAAACATGGAAATATCTACACGGCCATCTGTGTATAGATGGAAATATCAACACCGCCATCTGTAGAAACATGGAAATATCTACACCGCTATCTCTATAAACATGGAAATATCTGCACTGCCATCTGTAAAAACATGGAAATACGTAGACAGTCATCTGTATAAACATGGAAATATCTACAATGCCATCTGTATACACATGGAAATATCTACACAGCCATCTGTATAAACATGTAAATATCAACACTGCTATCTCTATAAACATGGAAATATCTACACCGCCACCTCTATAAACATGAAAATATCTACACTGCCATCTTCATAGACATGGAACTAACTACTCTGCCATCTGTATAAACATGGAAACATCTACACCGCCATCTGTGTGAATAAGGAAATGTCTACAATGCCATCTGTACAAAAATATAAATATCTGCACCAAGAGCTGTATAAACATGGAAATATCTACATCGCTATCTGTATAAACGTGGAAATACCGACACCGCTGTCGGTATAAACATGGAAATATCTACAACGCCATCTATATAAACATGTAAATATCTACACCGCTATGTCTATAGACATGGAAATACCTACACCGCTATCTCTATAAACATGGAAATATCTACACCGCTATCTGTATAAATATGGAAATATCTACACCGCTATCTGTATAAACATGGAAATATCTACACCACGATCTGTATGAACATGGAAATATCTACACAACGATCTGTATAAACATGGATATATCTTCACCACGATCTGTATAAACATGGAAATATCTGCACCGCTATCTGTATAAACATGGTAATATCTACACCACCATCTATATAAACATGGAAATATCTACACCACCATCTGTATAAACATGGAAATATCTACAATGCCATCTGTAGAAAGATGGAAATATCTACACCGCAATCTGTGTAAACATGGAAATATCTACACCGATATCTGTAAAAACATGGAAATATCTACACCGCTATCTCTATAAACATGGAAATATCTACACCGCGATCTGTATAAACATGGAAATATCTACACCGCCATCTGTATAAACATGGAAATATCTACACCGCTATCTGTATAAACATGGAAATATCTACACAGCTATCAATATAAACACGGAAAATCTACACCGCCATCTGTATAAACATGGAAATACCTACAAAGTCATCTGTATAAACATGGAAATATCTACACAGCCATCTGTATAAACATGGAAAAATCTACACAGCCATCTGTATATACATGGAAATATCTACACCGCTATCTGTATAGACATGGAAATAACTACACCGCTATTAGTATAAACAAGGAAATATCTACACCGTGATCTGTAAAAAAATGGAAATATCTACACCGCAATCTCTATAAACATGGAAATATCTACACCCCTATCTGTATAAGCATGGAAATATCCACACCGCTATCTCTATAAACGTGGAAAAATCAACACCGCTATCTCTATGAACATGGAAATATCTACACCGCCATCTTTATAAGCATGGAAATATCTACACCACGATCAGTATAAACATGGAAACATCTACACCGCTATCTGTATAAACATGGAAATATCTCCACTGCTATCTCTATAAACATCGAAATATCTACACCGCCATCTGTATAAACATGGAAATACTTACAAAGTTATCTGTATAAAGATGGAAATATCTACACTGCCATCTGTATAAACATGGAAATATCTACACAGCCATGTGTATATACATGGAAATATCTACACCGCTATCTATATAAACATGGAAATAACTACACCGCTATCTGTATAAACATGGAAATATCTAGACCGCCATCTACATATCCATGGAAATATCTGCGCCGCCATCTGTATAAACATGGAAATATCTACATGGCCATCTGTGTATAGATGGAAATATCAACACCGCCATCTGTAGAAACATGGAAATATCTACACCGCTATCTCTTTAAACATGGAAATATCTGCACTGCCATCTGTAAAAACATGGAAATACGTAGACAGTCATCTGTATAAACATGGAAATATCTACAATGCCATCTGTATACACATGGAAATATCTACACAGCCGTCTGTTTAAACATGTAAATATCAACACTGCTATCTCTATAAACATGGAAATATCTACACCGCCACCTCTATAAACATGAAAATATCTACACTGCCATCTTCATAGACATGGTACTAACTACTCTGCCATCTGTATAAACATGGAAACATCTACACCGCCATCTGTGTGAATAAGGAAATGTCTACAATGCCATCTGTACAAAAATATAAATATCTGCACCGTGACCTGTATAAACATGGAAATGTTTACATCGCTATCTGTATAAACGTGGAAATACCGACACCGCTGTCGGTACAAACATGGAAATATCTACAACGCCATCTATATAAACATGGAAATATCTACACCGCTATGTCTATAGACATGGAAATACCTACCCCGCAATCTCAATAAACATGGAAATATCTACACCGCTATCTGTATAAACATGGAAATATCTACACCGCTATCTGTATAAACATGGAAATATCTACACCACGATCTGTATGAACATGGAAATATCTACACCACGATCTGTATAAACATGGATATATCTTCACCACGATCTGTATAAACATGGAAATATCTGCACCGCTATCTGTATAAACATGGTAATATCTACACAACCATCTATATAAACATGGAAATATCTACACCACCATCTGTATAAACATGGAAAGATCTACAATGCCATCTGTAGAAAGATGGAAATATTTACACCGCAATCTGTGTAAACATGGAAATATCTACACCGATATCTGTAAAAACATGGAAATATCTACACCGCTATCTCTATAAACACGGAAATATCTACACCGCGATCTGTATAAACATGGAAATATCTACACCGCGATCTGTATGAACATGGAAATATCTACACCGCTATCTGTATAAACATGGAAATATCTACACAGCTATCAATATAAACATGAAAAATCTACACCGCCATATGTATAAACATGGAAATACCTACAAAGTCATCTGTATAAACATGGAAATATCTACAAAGCCATCTGTATAAACATGGAAAAATCTACACAACCATCTGTATATACATGGAAATATCTACACCGCTATCTGTATAAACATTGAAACAACTACACCGCTATTAGTATAAACAAGGAAATATCTACACCGTGATCTGTAAAAAAATGGAAATATCTACACCGCTATCTCTATAAACATGGAAATATCTACATCCCTATCTGTATAAGCATGGAAATATCCACACCGCTATCTCTATAAACGTGGAAAAATCAACACCGCTATCTCTATGAACATGGAAATATCTACACCGCCATCTCTATAAACATGGAAATATCTACACCACGATCAGTATAAACATGGAAACATCTACACCGCTATCTGTATAAACATGGAAATATCTCCACTGCTATCTCTATAAACATCGAAATATCTACACCGCCATCTGTATAAACATGGAAATACTTACAAAGTTATCTGTATAAACATGGAAATATCTACACTGCCATCTGTATAAACATGGAAATATCTACACAGCCATGTGTATATACATGGAAATATCTACACCGCTATCTATATAAACATGGAAATAACTACACCGCTATCTGTATAAACATGGAAATATCTACACCACCATCTACATATCCATGGAAATATCTACACCGCTATCTGTATAAACATGGAAATATCTACAATGCTATCTCTATAAACATGGAAATATCTACACCGTGATCTATATAAACATGGAAAAATTTACACCGCTATCTGTATAAACATGGAAATTTCTACACCGTTATCTGAATAAATATGGAAATATTTACACCGCTATCTGTGTAAACATGGAAATATCTACACCGCTATCTGTATAAACATGGAAATATCTACACCGCGATCTGTATAAACATGGAAATATCTACACCACGATCTGTACAAACATGGAAATATCTTCACCACAATCTGTATAAACATGGAAATATCTACACCGCTACCTGCATAAACATGGTAATATCTACACCACCATCTATATAAACATGGAAATATCTACACCGCCATCTGCATAAACATGGAAATATCTACAATGCCATCTGTAGAAAGATGGAAATACCTACACCGCAATCTGTGTAAACATGGAAATATCTACACCGCGATCTGTATAAACATGGAAATATCTTCACCACAATCTGTATAAACATGGAAATATCTACACCGCTACCTGTATAAACATGATAATATCTACAGCACCATCTATATAAACATGGAAATATCTACACCGCCATCTGTATAAACATGGAAATATCTACAATGTCATCTGTAGAAAGTTGGAAATATCTACACCGCAATCTTTGTAAACATGGAACTATCTACACCGCTTTCTGTAAACACATGGAAATATCTACACCGCTATCTGTATAAACATGGAAATATCAACACCGCGATCTGTATAAACATGGAAATATCTACACCGTGATCTGTATAAACATGGAAATATCTACACCGCTATCTGTATAAACATGGAAATATCTACAATGCCATCTGTAGAAAGATGGAAATATCTACACCGCAACATGTGTAAACATGGAAATATCTACACCGATATCTGTAAAAACATGGAAATATCTACACCGCTATCTCTATAAACATGGAAATATCTACACCGCGATCTGTATAAACATGGAAATATCTACACCGCTACCTGCATATACATGGTAATATCTACACCACCATCTATATAAACATGGAAATATCTACACCGCCATCTGCATAAACATGGAAATATCTACAATGCCATCTGTAGAAAGATGGAAATATCTACACCGCAATCTGTGTAAACATGGAAATATCTACACCGCGATCGGTATAAACATGGAAATATCTTCACCACAATCTGTATAAACATGGAAATATCTACACCGCTACCTGTATAAACATGATAATATCTACACCACCATCTATATAAACATGGAAATATCTACACCGCCATCTGTATAAACATGGAAATATCTACAATGCCATCTGTATAAACATGGAAATATCTACACAGCCATCTGTATAAACATGGAAATATCTACACCGCGATCTGTATGAACATGGAAATATCTACACCGCGATCTGTATAAACATGGAAATATCTACACAGCTATCACTATAAACATGGGAAATCTACACCGCCATCTGTATAAACATGGAAATACCTACAAAGTCATCTGTATAAACATGGAAATATCTACACAGCCATCTGTATAAACATGGAAATATCTACACAACCATCTGTATATACATGGAAATATCTACACCGCTATCTGTATAAACATGGAAATAACTACACCGCTATTAGTATAAACAAGGAAATATCTACACCGTGATCTGTATAAACATGGAAATATCTACACCGCTATCTCTATAAACATGGAAATATCTACACCCCTATCTGTATAAGCATGGAAATATCCACACCGCTATCTCTATAAACATGGAAAAATCAACACCGCTATCTCTATGAACATGGAAATATCTACACCGAAATCTCTATAAACATGGAAATATCTACACCACGATCAGAATAAACACGGAAATATCTGCACCGCTATCTGTATAAACATGGAAATATCTCCACTGCTATCTCTATAAACATCGAAATATCTACTCCGCCATCTGTATAAACATGGAAATACTTACAAAGTTATCTGTATAAACATGGAAATAACTACACCGCCATCTGTGTAACCATGGAAATATCTAAACAGCCATGTGTATATACATGGAAATAACTACACCGCTATCTATATAAACATGGAAATAACTACACCGCTATCTGTATAAACATGGAAATATCTACACCGCCATCTACATATCCATGGAAATATCTGCGCTGCCATCTGTATAAACATGGAAATATCTACACGGTCATCTGTGTATAGATGGAAATATCAACACCGTCATCTCTACAAACATGGAAATATCTGCACCGCTATTTGTATAAACATGAAAATATCTACACCGCTGTCTGTATAAACATCGAAATATCTACACCGCTATCTGTATAAACATGGAAATATCTACACCGCTATCTCTATAAACATGGAAATATCTACACCGTGATCTGTATAAACATGGAAATATTTACACCGCTATCTGTATAAGCATGGAAATTTCTAAACCGTTATCTGTATAAATATGGAAATAACTACACCGCTATCTCTATAAACATGGAAATATCTACACCACCATCTGTATAAACATGGAAATACCTATACAGTCATCTGTGTAAACATGGAAATATCTACACCACCATCTGTATAAACATGGAAATATCTTCAATGCCATCTGTATACACATGGAAATACCTACAGGGCAATCTGTGTATAGATGGAAACATCAACACCGCCATCTGTACAAACATGGAAATATCTACACTGCTATCTCAATAAACATGGAAATATCTACACTGCGGTCTGTATAAACATGGAAATACCTACACTGGTATCTGTATAAACATAGAAATATCAACACAATGATCTGTATAAACATGGAAATATCTACACCGCTATCTGTATAAACATGGAAATATCTGCACCGCTATCTCTATAAACATGGAAATATCTACAAAGACATCTGTATAAACATGGAAATACCTACACAGTCATGTGTAGGAACATTTAAATATCTACACTGCCATCTGTATAAACAAAGAAATATCTACAAAGCCCTCTGTATATATATGGAAGTATCTGCATAGGCATCTGTGTAAACATGGAAATATCTGCACCGCTATCTGTATAAACATGGAAATACCTACACCGCTGTCTCTATAAACATGGAAATATGTACACCGCTATGTGTATAAACATGGAAATATCTCCACTGCTCTCTGTATAAACATGGAAATATCTCCACCGTTATCTGTATAAACATGGAAATATCTACAGCGCCATCTCTAAAAACATTGAAATATCTACACTGCCATCTGTAAAAACATGGAAATAACTACACCGCCAACTGTATAAGCATGGAAATATCTACACCACCATCTGTATAAACATGGAAATACCTACAATACCATCTGTATACACATGGAAATATCTACACAGACATCTGTATAAATATGGAAATAACTACACGGCCATCTGTATAAACATGCAAATATCTACACTGCCATCTGTAGAAAGATGGAAATATCTACACCGCTATCTCTATAAATATGGAAATATCTACACCGCCATCTCTATAAACATGAAAATATCTACACTGCCATCTCCATAAAGATGGAGGTATCTACTCTGCCATGTGTATAAACACGGAAATATCTACACCACTATCTGTGAAAACATGGGAATATCTACACCGCTATCTGTTTAAACATGGAAATATCTACACGGCCATCTGTGTATAGATGGAAATATCTACACCGCCATCTGTATAAACATGGAAATATCTACAATGCCATCTGTATAAACATGGAAATATCTACACAGCCATCTGTATAAACATGGAAATATCTACACCGCGATCTGTATAAACATGGAAATATCTACACCGCGATCTGTATAAACATGGAAATATCTACACAGCTATCACTATAAACATGGGAAATCTACACCGCCATCTGTATAAACATGGAAATACCTACAAAGTCATCTGTATAAACATGGAAATATCTACACAGCCATCTGTATAAACATGGAAATATCTACACAACCATCTGTATATACATGGAAATATCTACACCGCTATCTGTATAAACATGGAAATAACTACACCGCTATTAGTATAAACAAGGAAATATCTACACCGTGATCTGTATAAACATGGAAATATCTACACCGCTATCTCTATAAACATGGAAATATCTACACCCCTATCTGTATAAGCATGGAAATATCCACACCGCTATCTCTATAAACATGGAAAAATCAACACCGCTATCTCTATGAACATGGAAATATCTACAACGAAATCTCTATAAACATGGAAATATCTACACCACGATCAGAATAAACACGGAAATATCTGCACCGCTATCTGTATAAACATGGAAATATCTCCACTGCTATCTCTATAAACATCGAAATATCTACTCCGCCATCTGTATAAACATGGAAATACTTACAAAGTTATCTGTATAAACATGGAAATAACTACACCGCCATCTGTGTAACCATGGAAATATCTAAACAGCCATGTGTATATACATGGAAATAACTACACCGCTATCTATATAAACATGGAAATAACTACACCGCTATCTGTATAAACATGGAAATATCTACACCGCCATCTACATATCCATGGAAATATCTGCGCTGCCATCTGTATAAACATGGAAATATCTACACGGTCATCTGTGTATAGATGGAAATATCAACACCGTCATCTCTACAAACATGGAAATATCTGCACCGCTATTTGTATAAACATGAAAATATCTACACCGCTGTCTGTATAAACATGGAAATATCTACACCGCTATCTGTATAAACATGGAAATATCTACACCGCTATCTCTATAAACATGGAAATATCTACACCGTGATCTGTATAAACATGGAAATATTTACACCGCTATCTGTATAAGCATGGAAATTTCTAAACCGTTATCTGTATAAATATGGAAATAACTACACCGCTATCTCTATAAACATGGAAATATCTACACCACCATCTGTATAAACATGGAAATACCTATACAGTCATCTGTGTAAACATGGAAATATCTACACCACCATCTGTATAAACATGGAAATATCTTCAATGCCATCTGTATACACATGGAAATACCTACAGGGCAATCTGTGTATAGATGGAAACATCAACACCGCCATCTGTACAAACATGGAAATATCTACACTGCTATCTCAATAAACATGGAAATATCTACACTGCGGTCTGTATAAACATGGAAATACCTACACTGGTATCTGTATAAACATAGAAATATCAACACAATGATCTGTATAAACATGGAAATATCTACACCGCTATCTGTATAAACATGGAAATATCTGCACCGCTATCTCTATAAACATGGAAATATCTACAAAGACATCTGTATAAACATGGAAATACCTACACAGTCATGTGTAGGAACATTTAAATATCTACACTGCCATCTGTATAAACAAAGAAATATCTACAAAGCCCTCTGTATATATATGGAAGTATCTGCATAGGCATCTGTGTAAACATGGAAATATCTGCACCGCTATCTGTATAAACATGGAAATACCTACACCGCTGTCTCTATAAACATGGAAATATGTACACCGCTATGTGTATAAACATGGAAATATCTCCACTGCTCTCTGTATAAACATGGAAATATCTCCACCGTTATCTGTATAAACATGGAAATATCTACAGCGCCATCTCTAAAAACATTGAAATATCTACACTGCCATCTGTAAAAACATGGAAATAACTACACCGCCAACTGTATAAGCATGGAAATATCTACACCACCATCTGTATAAACATGGAAATACCTACAATACCATCTGTATACACATGGAAATATCTACACAGACATCTGTATAAATATGGAAATAACTACACGGCCATCTGTATAAACATGCAAATATCTACACTGCCATCTGTAGAAAGATGGAAATATCTACACCGCTATCTCTATAAATATGGAAATATCTACACCGCCATCTCTATAAACATGAAAATATCTACACTGCCATCTCCATAAAGATGGAGGTATCTACTCTGCCATGTGTATAAACACGGAAATATCTACACCACTATCTGTGAAAACATGGGAATATCTACACCGCTATCTGTTTAAACATGGAAATATCTACACGGCCATCTGTGTATAGATGGAAATATCAACACCGCCATCTGTAGAAACATGGAAATATCTACACCGCTATCTCTATAAACATGGAAATATCTGCACTGCCATCTGTAAAAACATGGAAATACGTATACAGTCATCTGTATAAACATGGAAATATCTACAATGCCATCTGTATACACATGGAAATATCTACACAGCCATCTGTATAAACATGTAAATATCAACACTGCTATCTCTATAAACATGGAAATATCTACACCGCCATCTCTATAAACATGCAATTATCTACACTGCCATCTCTATAAACATGGAACTAACTACTCTGCCATCTGTATAAACATGGAAACATCTAAACCGCCATCTGTGTGAATAAGGAAATATCTACAATGACATCTGTACAAAAATATAAATATCTGCACCGCGAGCTGTATAAACATGGAAATATCTACATCGCTATCTGTATAAACGTGGAAATACCGACACCGCTGTCGGTATAAACATGGAAATATCTACAACGCCATCTATATAAACATGGAAATATCTACACCGCTATGTCTATAAACATGGAAATACCTACACCGCTATCCCAATAAACATGGAAATATCTACACCGCTATCTGTATAAACATGGAAATATCTACACTGCTATCTGTATAAACATGGAAATATCTACACCGCGATCTGTATAAACATGGAAATATCTACAACACGATCTGTATAAACATGGAAATATCTTCACCACGATCTGTATAAACATGGAAATATCTACACCGCTATCTGTAAAAACATGGTAATATCTACACCACCATCTATATAAACATGGAAATATCTACACCACCATCTGTATAAACATGGAAATATCTACAATGCCATCTGTAGAAAGATGGAAATATCTACACCGCAATCTGTGTAAACATGGAAATATCTACACCGATATCTGTAAAAACATGGAAATATCTACACCGCTATCTCTATAAACATGGAAATATCTACACCGCGATCTGTATAAACATGGAAATATCTACACCGCGATCTGTATAAACATGGAAATATCTACACCGCTATCTGTATAAACATGGAAATATCTACACAGCTATCACTATAAACATGGAAAATCTACACCGCCATCTGTATAAACATGGAAATACCTACAAAGTCATCTGTATAAACATGGAAATATCTACACAGCCATCTGTATAAACATGGAAATATCTACACAACCATCTGTATATACATGGAAATATCTACACCGCTATCTGTATAAACATGGAAATAACTACACCGCTATTAGTATAAACAAGGAAATATCTACACCGTGATCTGTATAAACATGGAAATATCTACACCGCTATCTCTATAAACATGGAAATATCTACACCCCTATCTGTATAAGCATGGAAATATCCACACCGCTGTCTCTATAAACATGGAAAAATCAACACCGCTATCTCTATGAACATGGAAATATCTACACCGAAATCTCTATAAACATGGAAATATCTACACCACGATCAGAATAAACACGGAAATATCTGCACCGCTATCTGTATAAACATGGAAATATCTCCACTGCTATCTCTATAAACATCAAAATATCTACTCCGCCATCTGTATAAACATGGAAATACTTACAAAGTTATCTGTATAAACATGGAAATAACTACACCGCCATCTGTGTAACCATGGAAATATCTAAACAGCCATGTGTATATACATGGAAATAACTACACCGCTATCTATATAAACATGGAAATAACTACACCGCTATCTGTATAAACATGGAAATATCTACACCGCCATCTACATATCCATGGAAATATCTGCGCTGCCATCTGTATAAACATGGAAATATCTACACGGTCATCTGTGTATAGATGGAAATATCAACACCGTCATCTCTACAAACATGGAAATATCTGCACCGCTATTTGTATAAACATGAAAATATCTACACCGCTGTCTGTATAAACATGGAAATATCTACACCGCTATCTGTATAAACATGGAAATATCTACACCGCTATCTCTATAAACATGGAAATATCTACACCGTGATCTGTATAAACATGGAAATATTACACCGCTATCTGTATAAGCATGGAAATTTCTAAACCGTTATCTGTATAAATATGGAAATAACTACACCGCTATCTCTATAAACATGGAAATATCTACACCACCATCTGTATAAACATGGAAATACCTACACAGTCATCTGTGTAAACATGGAAATATCTACACCACCATCTGTATAAACATGGAAATATCTTCAATGCCATCTGTATACACATGGAAATACCTACAGGGCAATCTGTGTATAGATGGAAACATCAACACCGCCATCTGTACAAACATGGAAATATCTACACTGCTATCTCAATAAACATGGAAATATCTACACTGCGGTCTGTATAAACATGGAAATACCTACACTGGTATCTGTATAAACATAGAAATATCAACACAATGATCTGTATAAACATGGAAATATCTACACCGCTATCTGTATAAACATGGAAATATCTGCACCGCTATCTCTATAAACATGGAAATATCTACAAAGACATCTGTATAAACATGGAAATACCTACACAGTCATGTGTAGGAACATTTAAATATCTACACTGCCATCTGTATAAACAAAGAAATATCTACAAAGCCCTCTGTATATATATGGAAGTATCTGCATAGGCATCTGTGTAAACATGGAAATATCTGCACCGCTATCTGTATAAACATGGAAATACCTACACCGCTGTCTCTATAAACATGGAAATATGTACACCGCTATGTGTATAAACATGGAAATATCTCCACTGCTCTCTGTATAAACATGGAAATATCTCCACCGTTATCTGTATAAACATGGAAATATCTACAGCGCCATCTCTAAAAACATTGAAATATCTACACTGCCATCTGTAAAAACATGGAAATAACTACACCGCCAACTGTATAAGCATGGAAATATCTACACCACCATCTGTATAAACATGGAAATACCTACAATACCATCTGTATACACATGGAAATATCTACACAGACATCTGTATAAATATGGAAATAACTACACGGCCATCTGTATAAACATGCAAATATCTACACTGCCATCTGTAGGAAGATGGAAATATCTACACCGCTATCTCTATAAATATGGAAATATCTACACCGCCATCTCTATAAACATGAAAATATCTACACTGCCATCTCCATAAAGATGGAGGTATCTACTCTGCCATGTGTATAAACACGGAAATATCTACACCACTATCTGTGAAAACATGGGAATATCTACACCGCTATCTGTTTAAACATGGAAATATCTACACGGCCATCTGTGTATAGATGGAAATATCAACACCGCCATCTGTAGAAACATGGAAATATCTACACCGCTATCTCTATAAACATGGAAATATCTGCACTGCCATCTGTAAAAACATGGAAATACGTATACAGTCATCTGTATAAACATGGAAATATCTACAATGCCATCTGTATACACATGGAAATATCTACACAGCCATCTGTATAAACATGTAAATATCAACACTGCTATCTCTATAAACATGGAAATATCTACACCGCCATCTCTATAAACATGCAATTATCTACACTGCCATCTCCATAAACATGGAACTAACTACTCTGCCATCTGTATAAACATGGAAACATCTAAACCGCCATCTGTGTGAATAAGTAAATATCTACAATGACATCTGTACAAAAATATAAATATCTGCACCGCGAGCTGTATAAACATGGAAATATCTACATCGCTATCTGTATAAACGTGGAAATACCGACACCGCTGTCGGTATAAACATGGAAATATCTACAACGCCATCTATATAAACATGGAAATATCTACACCGCTATGTCTATAAACATGGAAATACCTACACCGCTATCCCAATAAACATGGAAATATCTACACCGCTATCTGTATAAACATGGAAATATCTACACTGCTATCTGTATAAACATGGAAACATCTACACCGCGATCTGTATAAACATGGAAATATCTACAACACGATCTGTATAAACATGGAAATATCTTCACCACGATCTGTATAAACATGGAAATATCTACACCGCTATCTGTAAAAACATGGTAATATCTACACCACCATCTATATAAACATGGAAATATCTACACCACCATCTGTATAAACATGGAAATATCTACAATGCCATCTGTAGAAAGATGGAAATATCTACACCGCAATCTGTGTAAACATGGAAATATCTACACCGATATCTGTAAAAACATGGAAATATCTACACCGCTATCTCTATAAACATGGAAATATCTACACCGTGATCTGTATAAACATGGAAATATCTACACCGCGATCTGTATAAACATGGAAATATCTACACCGCTATCTGTATAAACATGGAAATATCTACACAGCTATCACTATAAACATGGAAAATCTACACCGCCATCTGTATAAACATGGAAATACCTACAAAGTCATCTGTATAAACATGGAAATATCTACACAGCCATCTGTATAAACATGGAAATATCTACACAACCATCTGTATATACATGGAAATATCTACACCGCTATCTGTATAAACATGGAAATAACTACACCGCTATTAGTATAAACAAGGAAATATCTACACCGTGATCTGTATAAACATGGAAATATCTACACCGCTACCTCTATAAACATGGAAATATCTACACCCCTATCTGTATAAGCATGGAAATATCCACACCGCTATCTCTATAAACATGGAAAAATCAACACCGCTATCTCTATGAACATGGAAATATCTACACCGAAATCTCTATAAACATGGAAATATCTACACCACGATCAGAATAAACACGGAAATATCTGCACCGCTATCTGTATAAACATGGAAATATCTCCACTGCTATCTCTATAAACATCGAAATATCTACTCCGCCATCTGTATAAACATGGAAATACTTACAAAGTTATCTGTATAAACATGCAAATAACTACACCGCCATCTGTGTAACCATGGAAATATCTAAACAGCCATGTGTATATACATGGAAATAACTACACCGCTATCTATATAAACATGGAAATAACTACACCGCTATCTGTATAAACATGGAAATATCTACACCGCCATCTACATATCCATGGAAATATCTGCGCTGCCATCTGTATAAACATGGAAATATCTACACGGTCATCTGTGTATAGATGGAAATATCAACACCGTCATCTCTACAAACATGGAAATATCTGCACCGCTATTTGTATAAACATGAAAATATCTACACCGCTGTCTGTATAAACATGGAAATATCTACACCGCTATCCGTATAAACATGGAAATATCTACACCGCTATCTCTATAAACATGGAAATATCTACACCGTGATCTGTATAAACATGGAAATATTTACACCGCTATCTGTATAAGCATGGAAATTTCTAAACCGTTATCTGTATAAATATGGAAATAACTACACCGCTATCTCTATAAACATGGAAATATCTACACCACCATCTGTATAAACATGGAAATACCTATACAGTCATCTGTGTAAACATGGAAATATCTACACCACCATCTGTATAAACATGGAAATATCTTCAATGCCATCTGTATACACATGGAAATACCTACAGGGCAATCTGTGTATAGATGGAAACATCAACACCGCCATCTGTACAAACATGGAAATATCTACACTGCTATCTCAATAAACATGGAAATATCTACACTGCGGTCTGTATAAACATGGAAATACCTACACTGGTATCTGTATAAACATAGAAATATCAACACAATGATCTGTATAAACATGGAAATATCTACACCGCTATCTGTATAAACATGGAAATATCTGCACCGCTATCTCTATAAACATGGAAATATCTACAAAGACATCTGTATAAACATGGAAATACCTACACAGTCATGTGTAGGAACATTTAAATATCTACACTGCCATCTGTATAAACAAAGAAATATCTACAAAGCCCTCTGTATATATATGGAAGTATCTGCATAGGCATCTGTGTAAACATGGAAATATCTGCACCGCTATCTGTATAAACATGGAAATACCTACACCGCTGTCTCTATAGACATGGAAATATGTACACCGCTATGTGTATAAACATGGAAATATCTCCACTGCTCTCTGTATAAACATGGAAATATCTCCACCGTTATCTGTATAAACATGGAAATATCTACAGCGCCATCTCTAAAAACATTGAAATATCTACACTGCCATCTGTAAAAACATGGAAATAACTACACCGCCAACTGTATAAGCATGGAAATATCTACACCACCATCTGTATAAACATGGAAATACCTACAATACCATCTGTATACACATGGAAATATCTACACAGACATCTGTATAAATATGGAAATAACTACACGGCCATCTGTATAAACATGCAAATATCTACACTGCCATCTGTAGGAAGATGGAAATATCTACACCGCTATCTCTATAAATATGGAAATATCTACACCGCCATCTCTATAAACATGAAAATATCTACACTGCCATCTCCATAAAGATGGAGGTATCTACTCTGCCATGTGTATAAACACGGAAATATCTACACCACTATCTGTGAAAACATGGGAATATCTACACCGCTATCTGTTTAAACATGGAAATATCTACACGGCCATCTGTGTATAGATGGAAATATCAACACCGCCATCTGTAGAAACATGGAAATATCTACACCGCTATCTCTATAAACATGGAAATATCTGCACTGCCATCTGTAAAAACATGGAAATACGTATACAGTCATCTGTATAAACATGGAAATATCTACAATGCCATCTGTATACACATGGAAATATCTACACAGCCATCTGTATAAACATGAAAATATCAACACTGCTATCTCTATAAACATGGAAATATCTACACCGCCATCTCTATAAACATGCAATTATCTACACTGCCATCTCCATAAACATGGAACTAACTACTCTGCCATCTGTATAAACATGGAAACATCTAAACCGCCATCTGTGTGAATAAGGAAATATCTACAATGACATCTGTACAAAAATATAAATATCTGCACCGCGAGCTGTATAAACATGGAAATATCTACATCGCTATCTGTATAAACGTGGAAATACCGACACCGCTGTCGGTATAAACATGGAAATATCTACAACGCCATCTATATAAACATGGAAATATCTACACCGCTATGTCTATAAACATGGAAATACCTACACCGCTATCCCAATAAACATGGAAATATCTACACCGCTATCTGTATAAACATGGAAATATCTACACTGCTATCTGTATAAACATGGAAATATCTACACCGCGATCTGTATAAACATGGAAATATCTACAACACGATCTGTATAAACATGGAAATATCTTCACCACGATCTGTATAAACATGGAAATATCTACACCGCTATCTGTAAAAACATGGTAATATCTACACCACCATCTATATAAACATGGAAATATCTACACCACCATCTGTATAAACATGGAAATATCTACAATGCCATCTGTAGAAAGATGGAAATATCTACACCGCAATCTGTGTAAACATGGAAATATCTACACCGATATCTGTAAAAACATGGAAATATCTACACCGCTATCTCTATAAACATGGAAATATCTACACCGTGATCTGTATAAACATGGAAATATCTACACCGCGATCTGTATAAACATGGAAATATCTACACCGCTATCTGTATAAACATGGAAATATCTACACAGCTATCACTATAAACATGGAAAATCTACACCGCCATCTGTATAAACATGGAAATACCTACAAAGTCATCTGTATAAACATGGAAATATCTACACAGCCATCTGTATAAACATGGAAATATCTACACAACCATCTGTATATACATGGAAATATCTACAACGCTATCTGTATAAACATGGAAATAACTACACCGCTATTAGTATAAACAAGGAAATATCTACACCGTGATCTGTATAAACATGGAAATATCTACACCGCTACCTCTATAAACATGGAAATATCTACACCCCTATCTGTATAAGCATGGAAATATCCACACCGCTATCTCTATAAACATGGAAAAATCAACACCGCTATCTCTATGAACATGGAAATATCTACACCGAAATCTCTATAAACATGGAAATATCTACACCACGATCAGAATAAACACGGAAATATCTGCACCGCTATCTGTATAAACATGGAAATATCTCCACTGCTATCTCTATAAACATCGAAATATTTACTCCGCCATCTGTATAAACATGGAAATACTTACAAAGTTATCTGTATAAACATGCAAATAACTACACCGCCATCTGTGTAACCATGGAAATATCTAAACAGCCATGTGTATATACATGGAAATAACTACACCGCTATCTATATAAACATGGAAATAACTACACCGCTATCTGTATAAACATGGAAATATCTACACCGCCATCTACATATCCATGGAAATATCTGCGCTGCCATCTGTATAAACATGGAAATATCTACACGGTCATCTGTGTATAGATGGAAATATCAACACCGTCATCTCTACAAACATGGAAATATCTGCACCGCTATTTGTATAAACATGAAAATATCTACACCGCTGTCTGTATAAACATGGAAATATCTACACTGCTATCTGTATAAACATGGAAATATCTACACCGCTATCTCTATAAACATGGAAATATCTACACCGTGATCTGTATAAACATGGAAATATTTACACCGCTATCTGTATAAGCATGGAAATTTCTAAACCGTTATCTGTATAAATATGGAAATAACTACACCGCTATCTCTATAAACATGGAAATATCTACACCACCATCTGTATAAACATGGAAATACCTATACAGTCATCTGTGTAAACATGGAAATATCTACACCACCATCTGTATAAACATGGAAATATCTTCAATGCCATCTGTATACACATGGAAATACCTACAGGGCAATCTGTGTATAGATGGAAACATCAACACCGCCATCTGTACAAACATGGAAATATCTACACTGCTATCTCAATAAACATGGAAATATCTACACTGCGGTCTGTATAAACATGGAAATACCTACACTGGTATCTGTATAAACATAGAAATATCAACACAATGATCTGTATAAACATGGAAATATCTACACCGCTATCTGTATAAACATGGAAATATCTGCACCGCTATCTCTATAAACATGGAAATATCTACAAAGACATCTGTATAAACATGGAAATACCTACACAGTCATGTGTAGGAACATTTAAATATCTACACTGCCATCTGTATAAACAAAGAAATATCTACAAAGCCCTCTGTATATATATGGAAGTATCTGCATAGGCATCTGTGTAAACATGGAAATATCTGCACCGCTATCTGTATAAACATGGAAATACCTACACCGCTGTCTCTATAAACATGGAAATATGTACACCGCTATGTGTATAAACATGGAAATATCTCCACTGCTCTCTGTATAAACATGGAAATATCTCCACCGTTATCTGTATAAACATGGAAATATCTACAGCGCCATCTCTAAAAACATTGAAATATCTACACTGCCATCTGTAAAAACATGGAAATAACTACACCGCCAACTGTATAAGCATGGAAATATCTACACCACCATCTGTATAAACATGGAAATACCTACAATACCATCTGTATACACATGGAAATATCTACACAGACATCTGTATAAATATGGAAATAACTACACGGCCATCTGTATAAACATGCAAATATCTACACTGCCATCTGTAGGAAGATGGAAATATCTACACCGCTATCTCTATAAATATGGAAATATCTACACCGCCATCTCTATAAACATGAAAATATCTACACTGCCATCTCCATAAAGATGGAGGTATCTACTCTGCCATGTGTATAAACACGGAAATATCTACACCACTATCTGTGAAAACATGGGAATATCTACACCGCTATCTGTTTAAACATGGAAATATCTACACGGCCATCTGTGTATAGATGGAAATATCAACACCGCCATCTGTAGAAACATGGAAATATCTACACCGCTATCTCTATAAACATGGAAATATCTGCACTGCCATCTGTAAAAACATGGAAATACGTATACAGTCATCTGTATAAACATGGAAATATCTACAATGCCATCTGTATACACATGGAAATATCTACACAGCCATCTGTATAAACATGTAAATATCAACACTGCTATCTCTATAAACATGGAAATATCTACACCGCCATCTCTATAAACATGCAATTATCTACACTGCCATCTCCATAAACATGGAACTAACTACTCTGCCATCTGTATAAACATGGAAACATCTAAACCGCCATCTGTGTGAATAAGGAAATATCTACAATGACATCTGTACAAAAATATAAATATCTGCACCGCGAGCTGTATAAACATGGAAATATCTACATCGCTATCTGTATAAACGTGGAAATACCGACACCGCTGTCGGTATAAACATGGAAATATCTACAACGCCATCTATATAAACATGGAAATATCTACACCGCTATGTCTATAAACATGGAAATACCTACACCGCTATCCCAATAAACATGGAAATATCTACACCGCTATCTGTATAAACATGGAAATATCTACACTGCTATCTGTATAAACATGGAAATATCTACACCGCGATCTGTATAAACATGGAAATATCTACAACACGATCTGTATAAACATGGAAATATCTTCACCACGATCTGTATAAACATGGAAATATCTACACCGCTATCTGTAAAAACATGGTAATATCTACACCACCATCTATATAAACATGGAAATATCTACACCACCATCTGTATAAACATGGAAATATCTACAATGCCATCTGTAGAAAGATGGAAATATCTACACCGCAATCTGTGTAAACATGGAAATATCTACACCGATATCTGTAAAAACATGGAAATATCTACACCGCTATCTCTATAAACATGGAAATATCTACACCGTGATCTGTATAAACATGGAAATATCTACACCGCGATCTGTATAAACATGGAAATATCTACACCGCTATCTGTATAAACATGGAAATATCTACACAGCTATCACTATAAACATGGAAAATCTACACCGCCATCTGTATAAACATGGAAATACCTACAAAGTCATCTGTATAAACATGGAAATATCTACACAGCCATCTGTATAAACATGGAAATATCTACACAACCATCTGTATATACATGGAAATATCTACAACGCTATCTGTATAAACATGGAAATAACTACACCGCTATTAGTATAAACAAGGAAATATCTACACCGTGATCTGTATAAACATGGAAATATCTACACCGCTACCTCTATAAACATGGAAATATCTACACCCCTATCTGTATAAGCATGGAAATATCCACACCGCTATCTCTATAAACATGGAAAAATCAACACCGCTATCTCTATGAACATGGAAATATCTACACCGAAATCTCTATAAACATGGAAATATCTACACCACGATCAGAATAAACACGGAAATATCTGCACCGCTATCTGTATAAACATGGAAATATCTCCACTGCTATCTCTATAAACATCGAAATATTTACTCCGCCATCTGTATAAACATGGAAATACTTACAAAGTTATCTGTATAAACATGCAAATAACTACACCGCCATCTGTGTAACCATGGAAATATCTAAACAGCCATGTGTATATACATGGAAATAACTACACCGCTATCTATATAAACATGGAAATAACTACACCGCTATCTGTATAAACATGGAAATATCTACACCGCCATCTACATATCCATGGAAATATCTGCGCTGCCATCTGTATAAACATGGAAATATCTACACGGTCATCTGTGTATAGATGGAAATATCAACACCGTCATCTCTACAAACATGGAAATATCTGCACCGCTATTTGTATAAACATGAAAATATCTACACCGCTGTCTGTATAAACATGGAAATATCTACACTGCTATCTGTATAAACATGGAAATATCTACACCGCTATCTCTATAAACATGGAAATATCTACACCGTGATCTGTATAAACATGGAAATATTTACACCGCTATCTGTATAAGCATGGAAATTTCTAAACCGTTATCTGTATAAATATGGAAATAACTACACCGCTATCTCTATAAACATGGAAATATCTACACCACCATCTGTATAAACATGGAAATACCTATACAGTCATCTGTGTAAACATGGAAATATCTACACCACCATCTGTATAAACATGGAAATATCTTCAATGCCATCTGTATACACATGGAAATACCTACAGGGCAATCTGTGTATAGATGGAAACATCAACACCGCCATCTGTACAAACATGGAAATATCTACACTGCTATCTCAATAAACATGGAAATATCTACACTGCGGTCTGTATAAACATGGAAATACCTACACTGGTATCTGTATAAACATAGAAATATCAACACAATGATCTGTATAAACATGGAAATATCTACACCGCTATCTGTATAAACATGGAAATATCTGCACCGCTATCTCTATAAACATGGAAATATCTACAAAGACATCTGTATAAACATGGAAATACCTACACAGTCATGTGTAGGAACATTTAAATATCTACACTGCCATCTGTATAAACAAAGAAATATCTACAAAGCCCTCTGTATATATATGGAAGTATCTGCATAGGCATCTGTGTAAACATGGAAATATCTGCACCGCTATCTGTATAAACATGGAAATACCTACACCGCTGTCTCTATAAACATGGAAATATGTACACCGCTATGTGTATAAACATGGAAATATCTCCACTGCTCTCTGTATAAACATGGAAATATCTCCACCGTTATCTGTATAAACATGGAAATATCTACAGCGCCATCTCTAAAAACATTGAAATATCTACACTGCCATCTGTAAAAACATGGAAATAACTACACCGCCAACTGTATAAGCATGGAAATATCTACACCACCATCTGTATAAACATGGAAATACCTACAATACCATCTGTAT
The DNA here is from genome assembly GCF_029289425.2 of Pan paniscus. Classification (NCBI taxonomy): domain Eukaryota; kingdom Metazoa; phylum Chordata; class Mammalia; order Primates; family Hominidae; genus Pan; species Pan paniscus. Next base: position 692,145 of record NC_073259.2, read on the forward strand.
ACACATGGAAATATCTACACAGACATCTGTATAAATATGGAAATAACTACACGGCCATCTGTATAAACATGCAAATATCTACACTGCCATCTGTAGGAAGATGGAAATATCTACACCGCTATCTCTATAAATATGGAAATATCTACACCGCCATCTCTATAAACATGAAAATATCTACACTGCCATCTCCATAAAGATGGAGGTATCTACTCTGCCATGTGTATAAACACGGAAATATCTACACCACTATCTGTGAAAACATGGGAATATCTACACCGCTATCTGTTTAAACATGGAAATATCTACACGGCCATCTGTGTATAGATGGAAATATCAACACCGCCATCTGTAGAAACATGGAAATATCTACACCGCTATCTCTATAAACATGGAAATATCTGCACTGCCATCTGTAAAAACATGGAAATACGTATACAGTCATCTGTATAAACATGGAAATATCTACAATGCCATCTGTATACACATGGAAATATCTACACAGCCATCTGTATAAACATGTAAATATCAACACTGCTATCTCTATAAACATGGAAATATCTACACCGCCATCTCTATAAACATGCAATTATCTACACTGCCATCTCCATAAACATGGAACTAACTACTCTGCCATCTGTATAAACATGGAAACATCTAAACCGCCATCTGTGTGAATAAGGAAATATCTACAATGACATCTGTACAAAAATATAAATATCTGCACCGCGAGCTGTATAAACATGGAAATATCTACATCGCTATCTGTATAAACGTGGAAATACCGACACCGCTGTCGGTATAAACATGGAAATATCTACAACGCCATCTATATAAACATGGAAATATCTACACCGCTATGTCTATAAACATGGAAATACCTACACCGCTATCCCAATAAACATGGAAATATCTACACCGCTATCTGTATAAACATGGAAATATCTACACTGCTATCTGTATAAACATGGAAATATCTACACCGCGATCTGTATAAACATGGAAATATCTACAACACGATCTGTATAAACATGGAAATATCTTCACCACGATCTGTATAAACATGGAAATATCTACACCGCTATCTGTAAAAACATGGTAATATCTACACCACCATCTATATAAACATGGAAATATCTACACCACCATCTGTATAAACATGGAAATATCTACAATGCCATCTGTAGAAAGATGGAAATATCTACACCGCAATCTGTGTAAACATGGAAATATCTACACCGATATCTGTAAAAACATGGAAATATCTACACCGCTATCTCTATAAACATGGAAATATCTACACCGTGATCTGTATAAACATGGAAATATCTACACCGCGATCTGTATAAACATGGAAATATCTACACCGCTATCTGTATAAACATGGAAATATCTACACAGCTATCACTATAAACATGGAAAATCTACACCGCCATCTGTATAAACATGGAAATACCTACAAAGTCATCTGTATAAACATGGAAATATCTACACAGCCATCTGTATAAACATGGAAATATCTACACAACCATCTGTATATACATGGAAATATCTACACCGCTATCTGTATAAACATGGAAATAACTACACCGCTATTAGTATAAACAAGGAAATATCTACACCGTGATCTGTATAAACATGGAAATATCTACACCGCTACCTCTATAAACATGGAAATATCTACACCCCTATCTGTATAAGCATGGAAATATCCACACCGCTATCTCTATAAACATGGAAAAATCAACACCGCTATCTCTATGAACATGGAAATATCTACACCGAAATCTCTATAAACATGGAAATATCTACACCACGATCAGAATAAACACGGAAATATCTGCACCGCTATCTGTATAAACATGGAAATATCTCCACTGCTATCTCTATAAACATCGAAATATCTACTCCGCCATCTGTATAAACATGGAAATACTTACAAAGTTATCTGTATAAACATGCAAATAACTACACCGCCATCTGTGTAACCATGGAAATATCTAAACAGCCATGTGTATATACATGGAAATAACTACACCGCTATCTATATAAACATGGAAATAACTACACCGCTATCTGTATAAACATGGAAATATCTACACCGCCATCTACATATCCATGGAAATATCTGCGCTGCCATCTGTATAAACATGGAAATATCTACACGGTCATCTGTGTATAGATGGAAATATCAACACCGTCATCTCTACAAACATGGAAATATCTGCACCGCTATTTGTATAAACATGAAAATATCTACACCGCTGTCTGTATAAACATGGAAATATCTACACCGCTATCCGTATAAACATGGAAATATCTACACCGCTATCTCTATAAACATGGAAATATCTACACCGTGATCTGTATAAACATGGAAATATTTACACCGCTATCTGTATAAGCATGGAAATTTCTAAACCGTTATCTGTATAAATATGGAAATAACTACACCGCTATCTCTATAAACATGGAAATATCTACACCACCATCTGTATAAACATGGAAATACCTATACAGTCATCTGTGTAAACATGGAAATATCTACACCACCATCTGTATAAACATGGAAATATCTTCAATGCCATCTGTATACACATGGAAATACCTACAGGGCAATCTGTGTATAGATGGAAACATCAACACCGCCATCTGTACAAACATGGAAATATCTACACTGCTATCTCAATAAACATGGAAATATCTACACTGCGGTCTGTATAAACATGGAAATACCTACACTGGTATCTGTATAAACATAGAAATATCAACACAATGATCTGTATAAACATGGAAATATCTACACCGCTATCTGTATAAACATGGAAATATCTGCACCGCTATCTCTATAAACATGGAAATATCTACAAAGACATCTGTATAAACATGGAAATACCTACACAGTCATGTGTAGGAACATTTAAATATCTACACTGCCATCTGTATAAACAAAGAAATATCTACAAAGCCCTCTGTATATATATGGAAGTATCTGCATAGGCATCTGTGTAAACATGGAAATATCTGCACCGCTATCTGTATAAACATGGAAATACCTACACCGCTGTCTCTATAGACATGGAAATATGTACACCGCTATGTGTATAAACATGGAAATATCTCCACTGCTCTCTGTATAAACATGGAAATATCTCCACCGTTATCTGTATAAACATGGAAATATCTACAGCGCCATCTCTAAAAACATTGAAATATCTACACTGCCATCTGTAAAAACATGGAAATAACTACACCGCCAACTGTATAAGCATGGAAATATCTACACCACCATCTGTATAAACATGGAAATACCTACAATACCATCTGTATACACATGGAAATATCTACACAGACATCTGTATAAATATGGAAATAACTACACGGCCATCTGTATAAACATGCAAATATCTACACTGCCATCTGTAGGAAGATGGAAATATCTACACCGCTATCTCTATAAATATGGAAATATCTACACCGCCATCTCTATAAACATGAAAATATCTACACTGCCATCTCCATAAAGATGGAGGTATCTACTCTGCCATGTGTATAAACACGGAAATATCTACACCACTATCTGTGAAAACATGGGAATATCTACACCGCTATCTGTTTAAACATGGAAATATCTACACGGCCATCTGTGTATAGATGGAAATATCAACACCGCCATCTGTAGAAACATGGAAATATCTACACCGCTATCTCTATAAACATGGAAATATCTGCACTGCCATCTGTAAAAACATGGAAATACGTATACAGTCATCTGTATAAACATGGAAATATCTACAATGCCATCTGTATACACATGGAAATATCTACACAGCCATCTGTATAAACATGAAAATATCAACACTGCTATCTCTATAAACATGGAAATATCTACACCGCCATCTCTATAAACATGCAATTATCTACACTGCCATCTCCATAAACATGGAACTAACTACTCTGCCATCTGTATAAACATGGAAACATCTAAACCGCCATCTGTGTGAATAAGGAAATATCTACAATGACATCTGTACAAAAATATAAATATCTGCACCGCGAGCTGTATAAACATGGAAATATCTACATCGCTATCTGTATAAACGTGGAAATACCGACACCGCTGTCGGTATAAACATGGAAATATCTACAACGCCATCTATATAAACATGGAAATATCTACACCGCTATGTCTATAAACATGGAAATACCTACACCGCTATCCCAATAAACATGGAAATATCTACACCGCTATCTGTATAAACATGGAAATATCTACACTGCTATCTGTATAAACATGGAAATATCTACACCGCGATCTGTATAAACATGGAAATATCTACAACACGATCTGTATAAACATGGAAATATCTTCACCACGATCTGTATAAACATGGAAATATCTACACCGCTATCTGTAAAAACATGGTAATATCTACACCACCATCTATATAAACATGGAAATATCTACACCACCATCTGTATAAACATGGAAATATCTACAATGCCATCTGTAGAAAGATGGAAATATCTACACCGCAATCTGTGTAAACATGGAAATATCTACACCGATATCTGTAAAAACATGGAAATATCTACACCGCTATCTCTATAAACATGGAAATATCTACACCGTGATCTGTATAAACATGGAAATATCTACACCGCGATCTGTATAAACATGGAAATATCTACACCGCTATCTGTATAAACATGGAAATATCTACACAGCTATCACTATAAACATGGAAAATCTACACCGCCATCTGTATAAACATGGAAATACCTACAAAGTCATCTGTATAAACATGGAAATATCTACACAGCCATCTGTATAAACATGGAAATATCTACACAACCATCTGTATATACATGGAAATATCTACACCGCTATCTGTATAAACATGGAAATAACTACACCGCTATTAGTATAAACAAGGAAATATCTACACCGTGATCTGTATAAACATGGAAATATCTACACCGCTACCTCTATAAACATGGAAATATCTACACCCCTATCTGTATAAGCATGGAAATATCCACACCGCTATCTCTATAAACATGGAAAAATCAACACCGCTATCTCTATGAACATGGAAATATCTACACCGAAATCTCTATAAACATGGAAATATCTACACCACGATCAGAATAAACACGGAAATATCTGCACCGCTATCTGTATAAACATGGAAATATCTCCACTGCTATCTCTATAAACATCGAAATATTTACTCCGCCATCTGTATAAACATGGAAATACTTACAAAGTTATCTGTATAAACATGCAAATAACTACACCGCCATCTGTGTAACCATGGAAATATCTAAACAGCCATGTGTATATACATGGAAATAACTACACCGCTATCTATATAAACATGGAAATAACTACACCGCTATCTGTATAAACATGGAAATATCTACACCGCCATCTACATATCCATGGAAATATCTGCGCTGCCATCTGTATAAACATGGAAATATCTACACGGTCATCTGTGTATAGATGGAAATATCAACACCGTCATCTCTACAAACATGGAAATATCTGCACCGCTATTTGTATAAACATGAAAATATCTACACCGCTGTCTGTATAAACATGGAAATATCTACACTGCTATCTGTATAAACATGGAAATATCTACACCGCTATCTCTATAAACATGGAAATATCTACACCGTGATCTGTATAAACATGGAAATATTTACACCGCTATCTGTATAAGCATGGAAATTTCTAAACCGTTATCTGTATAAATATGGAAATAACTACACCGCTATCTCTATAAACATGGAAATATCTACACCACCATCTGTATAAACATGGAAATACCTATACAGTCATCTGTGTAAACATGGAAATATCTACACCACCATCTGTATAAACATGGAAATATCTTCAATGCCATCTGTATACACATGGAAATACCTACAGGGCAATCTGTGTATAGATGGAAACATCAACACCGCCATCTGTACAAACATGGAAATATCTACACTGCTATCTCAATAAACATGGAAATATCTACACTGCGGTCTGTATAAACATGGAAATACCTACACTGGTATCTGTATAAACATAGAAATATCAACACAATGATCTGTATAAACATGGAAATATCTACACCGCTATCTGTATAAACATGGAAATATCTGCACCGCTATCTCTATAAACATGGAAATATCTACAAAGACATCTGTATAAACATGGAAATACCTACACAGTCATGTGTAGGAACATTTAAATATCTACACTGCCATCTGTATAAACAAAGAAATATCTACAAAGCCCTCTGTATATATATGGAAGTATCTGCATAGGCATCTGTGTAAACATGGAAATATCTGCACCGCTATCTGTATAAACATGGAAATACCTACACCGCTGTCTCTATAAACATGGAAATATGTACACCGCTATGTGTATAAACATGGAAATATCTCCACTGCTCTCTGTATAAACATGGAAATATCTCCACCGTTATCTGTATAAACATGGAAATATCTACAGCGCCATCTCTAAAAACATTGAAATATCTACACTGCCATCTGTAAAAACATGGAAATAACTACACCGCCAACTGTATAAGCATGGAAATATCTACACCACCATCTGTGTAAACATGGAAATACCTACAATACCATCTGTATACACATGGAAATATCTACACAGACATCTGTATAAATATGGAAATAACTACACGGCCATCTGTATAAACATGCAAATATCTACACTGCCATCTGTAGAAAGATGGAAATATCTACACCGCTATCTCTATAAATATGGAAATATCTACACCGCCATCTCTATAAACATGAAAATATCTACACTGCCATCTCCATAAAGATGGAGGTATCTACTCTGCCATGTGTATAAACACGGAAATATCTACACCACTATCTGTGAAAACATGGGAATATCTACACCGCTATCTGTTTAAACATGGAAATATCTACACGGCCATCTGTGTATAGATGGAAATATCAACACCGCCATCTGTAGAAACATGGAAATATCTACACCGCTATCTCTATAAACATGGAAATATCTGCACTGCCATCTGTAAAAACATGGAAATACGTATACAGTCATCTGTATAAACATGGAAATATCTACAATGCCATCTGTATACACATGGAAATATCTACACAGCCATCTGTATAAACATGGAAATATCAACACTGCTATCTCTATAAACATGGAAATATCTACACCGCCATCTCTATAAACATGCAATTATCTACACTGCCATCTCCATAAACATGGAACTAACTACTCTGCCATCTGTATAAACATGGAAACATCTAAACCGCCATCTGTGTGAATAAGGAAATATCTACAATGACATCTGTACAAAAATATAAATATCTGCACCGCGAGCTGTATAAACATGGAAATATCTACATCGCTATCTGTATAAACGTGGAAATACCGACACCGCTGTCGGTATAAACATGGAAATATCTACAACGCCATCTATATAAACATGGAAATATCTACACCGCTATGTCTATAAACATGGAAATACCTACACCGCTATCCCAATAAACATGGAAATATCTACACCGCTATCTGTATAAACATGGAAATATCTACACTGCTATCTGTATAAACATGGAAATATCTACACCGCGATCTGTATAAACATGGAAATATCTACAACACGATCTGTATAAACATGGAAATATCTTCACCACGATCTGTATAAACATGGAAATATCTACACCGCTATCTGTAAAAACATGGTAATATCTACACCACCATCTATATAAACATGGAAATATCTACACCACCATCTGTATAAACATGGAAATATCTACAATGCCATCTGTAGAAAGATGGAAATATCTACACCGCAATCTGTGTAAACATGGAAATATCTACACCGATATCTGTAAAAACATGGAAATATCTACACCGCTATCTCTATAAACATGGAAATATCTACACCGTGATCTGTATAAACATGGAAATATCTACACCGCGATCTGTATAAACATGGAAATATCTACACCGCTATCTGTATAAACATGGAAATATCTACACAGCTATCACTATAAACATGGAAAATCTACACCGCCATCTGTATAAACATGGAAATACCTACAAAGTCATCTGTATAAACATGGAAATATCTACACAGCCATCTGTATAAACATGGAAATATCTACACAACCATCTGTATATACATGGAAATATCTACACCGCTATCTGTATAAACATGGAAATAACTACACCGCTATTAGTATAAACAAGGAAATATCTACACCGTGATCTGTATAAACATGGAAATATCTACACCGCTACCTCTATAAACATGGAAATATCTACACCCCTATCTGTATAAGCATGGAAATATCCACACCGCTTTCTCTATAAACATGGAAAAATCAACACCGCTATCTCTATGAACATGGAAATATCTACACCGAAATCTCTATAAACATGGAAATATCTACACCACGATCAGAATAAACACGGAAATATCTGCACCGCTATCTGTATAAACATGGAAATATCTCCACTGCTATCTCTATAAACATCGAAATATCTACTCCGCCATCTGTATAAACATGGAAATACTTACAAAGTTATCTGTATAAACATGCAAATAACTACACCGCCATCTGTGTAACCATGGAAATATCTAAACAGCCATGTGTATATACATGGAAATAACTACACCGCTATCTATATAAACATGGAAATAACTACACCGCTATCTGTATAAACATGGAAATATCTACACCGCCATCTACATATCCATGGAAATATCTGCGCTGCCATCTGTATAAACATGGAAATATCTACACGGTCATCTGTGTATAGATGGAAATATCAACACCGTCATCTCTACAAACATGGAAATATCTGCACCGCTATTTGTATAAACATGAAAATAACTACACCGGTGTCTGTATAAACATGGAAATATCTACACTGCTATCTGTATAAACATGGAAATATCTACACCGCTATCTCTATAAACATGGAAATATCTACACCGTGATCTGTATAAACATGGAAATATTTACACCGCTATCTGTATAAGCATGGAAATTTCTAAACCGTTATCTGTATAAATATGGAAATAACTACACCGCTATCTCTATAAACATGGAAATATCTACACCACCATCTGTATAAACATGGAAATACCTATACAGTCATCTGTGTAAACATGGAAATATCTACACCACCATCTGTATAAACATGGAAATATCTTCAATGCCATCTGTATACACATGGAAATACCTACAGGGCAATCTGTGTATAGATGGAAACATCAACACCGCCATCTGTACAAACATGGAAATATCTACACTGCTATCTCAATAAACATGGAAATATCTACACTGCGGTCTGTATAAACATGGAAATACCTACACTGGTATCTGTATAAACATAGAAATATCAACACAATGATCTGTATAAACATGGAAATATCTACACCGCTATCTGTATAAACATGGAAATATCTGCACCGCTATCTCTATAAACATGGAAATATCTAAAAAGACATCTGTATAAACATGGAAATACCTACACAGTCATGTGTAGGAACATTTAAATATCTACACTGCCATCTGTATAAACAAAGAAATATCTACAAAGCCCTCTGTATATATATGGAAGTATCTGCATAGGCATCTGTGTAAACATGGAAATATCTGCACCGCTATCTGTATAAACATGGAAATACCTACACCGCTGTCTCTATAAACATGGAAATATGTACACCGCTATGTGTATAAACATGGAAATATCTCCACTGCTCTCTGTATAAACATGGAAATATCTCCACCGTTATCTGTATAAACATGGAAATATCTACAGCGCCATCTCTAAAAACATTGAAATATCTACACTGCCATCTGTAAAAACATGGAAATAACTACACCGCCAATTGTATAAGCATGGAAATATCTACACCACCATCTGTATAAACATGGAAATACCTACAATACCATCTGTATACACATGGAAATATCTACACAGACATCTGTATAAATATGGAAATAACTACACGGCCATCTGTATAAACATGCAAATATCTACACTGCCATCTGTAGAAAGATGGAAATATCTACACCGCTATCTCTATAAATATGGAAATATCTACACCGCCATCTCTATAAACATGAAAATATCTACACTGCCATCTCCATAAAGATGGAGGTATCTACTCTGCCATGTGTATAAACACGGAAATATCTACACCACTATCTGTGAAAACATGGGAATATCTACACCGCTATCTGTTTAAACATGGAAATATCTACACGGCCATCTGTGTATAGATGGAAATATCAACACCGCCATCTGTAGAAACATGGAAATATCTACACCGCTATCTCTATAAACATGGAAATATCTGCACTGCCATCTGTAAAAACATGGAAATACGTATACAGTCATCTGTATAAACATGGAAATATCCACAATGCCATCTGCATACACATGGAAATATCTACACAGCCATCTGTATAAACATGGAAATATCAACACTGCTATCTCTATAAACATGGAAATATCTACACCGCCATCTCTATAAACATGCAATTATCTACACTGCCATCTCCATAAACATGGAACTAACTACTCTGCCATCTGTATAAACATGGAAACATCTAAACCGCCATCTGTGTGAATAAGGAAATATCTACAATGACATCTGTACAAAAATATAAATATCTGCACCGCGAGCTGTATAAACATGGAAATATCTACATCGCTATCTGTATAAACGTGGAAATACCGACACCGCTGTCGGTATAAACATGGAAATATCTACAACGCCATCTATATAAACATGGAAATATCTACACCGCTATGTCTATAAACATGGAAATACCTACACCGCTATCCCAATAAACATGGAAATATCTACACCGCTATCTGTATAAACATGGAAATATCTACACTGCTATCTGTATAAACATGGAAATATCTACACCGCGATCTGTATAAACATGGAAATATCTACAACACGATCTGTATAAACATGGAAATATCTTCACCACGATCTGTATAAACATGGAAATATCTACACCGCTATCTGTAAAAACATGGTAATATCTACACCACCATCTATATAAACATGGAAATATCTACACCACCATCTGTATAAACATGGAAATATCTACAATGCCATCTGTAGAAAGATGGAAATATCTACACCGCAATCTGTGTAAACATGGAAATATCTACACCGATATCTGTAAAAACATGGAAATATCTACACCGCTATCTCTATAAACATGGAAATATCTACACCGCATTCTGTATAAACATGGAAATATCTACACCGCGATCTGTATAAACATGGAAATATCTACACCGCTATCTGTATAAACATGGAAATATCTACACAGCTATCACTATAAACATGGAAAATCTACACCGCCATCTGTATAAACATGGAAATACCTACAAAGTCATCTGTATAAACATGGAAATATCTACACAGCCATCTGTATAAACATGGAAATATCTACACAACCATCTGTATATACATGGAAATATCTACACCGCTATCTGTATAAACATGGAAATAACTACACCGCTATTAGTATAAACAAGGAAATATCTACACCGTGATCTGTATAAACATGGAAATATCTACACCGCTATCTCTATAAACATGGAAATATCTACACCCCTATCTGTATAAGCATGGAAATATCCACACCGCTATCTCTATAAACATGGAAAAATCAACACCGCTATCTCTATGAACATGGAAATATCTACACCGAAATCTCTATAAACATGGAAATATCTACACCACGATCAGAATAAACACGGAAATATCTGCACCGCTATCTGTATAAACATGGAAATATCTCCACTGCTATCTCTATAAACATCGAAATATCTACTCCGCCATCTGTATAAACATGGAAATACTTACAAAGTTATCTGTATAAACATGGAAATAACTACACCGCCATCTGTGTAACCATGGAAATATCTAAACAGCCATGTGTATATACATGGAAATAACTACACCGCTATCTATATAAACATGGAAATAACTACACCGCTATCTGTATAAACATGGAAATATCTACACCGCCATCTACATATCCATGGAAATATCTGCGCTGCCATCTGTATAAACATGGAAATATCTACACGGTCATCTGTGTATAGATGGAAATATCAACACCGTCATCTCTACAAACATGGAAATATCTGCACCGCTATTTGTATAAACATGAAAATATCTACACCGCTGTCTGTATAAACATGGAAATATCTACACCGCTATCTGTATAAACATGGAAATATCTACACCGCTATCTCTATAAACATGGAAATATCTACACCGTGATCTGTATAAACATGGAAATATTTACTCCGCTATCTGTATAAGCATGGAAATTTCTAAACCGTTATCTGTATAAATATGGAAATAACTACACCGCTATCTCTATAAACATGGAAATATCTACACCACCATCTGTATAAACATGGAAATACCTATACAGTCATCTGTGTAAACATGGAAATATCTACACCACCATCTGTTTAAACATGGAAATATCTTCAATGCCATCTGTATACACATGGAAATACCTACAGGGCAATCTGTGTATAGATGGAAACATCAACACCGCCATCTGTACAAACATGGAAATATCTACACTGCTATCTCAATAAACATGGAAATATCTACACTGCGGTCTGTATAATCATGGAAATACCTACACTGGTATCTGTATAAACATAGAAATATCAACACAATGATCTGTATAAACATGGAAATATCTACACCGCTATCTGTATAAACATGGAAATATCTGCACCGCTATCTCTATAAACATGGAAATATCTACAAAGACATCTGTATAAACATGGAAATACCTACACAGTCATGTGTAGGAACATTTAAATATCTACACTGCCATCTGTATAAACAAAGAAATATCTACAAAGCCCTCTGTATATATATGGAAGTATCTGCATAGGCATCTGTGTAAACATGGAAATATCTGCACCGCTATCTGTATAAACATGGAAATACCTACACCGCTGTCTCTATAAACATGGAAATATGTACACCGCTATGTGTATAAACATGGAAATATCTCCACTGCTCTCTGTATAAACATGGAAATATCTCCACCGTTATCTGTATAAACATGGAAATATCTACAGCGCCATCTCTAAAAACATTGAAATATCTACACTGCCATCTGTAAAAACATGGAAATAACTACACCGCCAACTGTATAAGCATGGAAATATCTACACCACCATCTGTATAAACATGGAAATACCTACAATACCATCTGTATACACATGGAAATATCTACACAGACATCTGTATAAATATGGAAATAACTACACGGCCATCTGTATAAACATGCAAATATCTACACTGCCATCTGTAGAAAGATGGAAATATCTACACCGCTATCTCTATAAATATGGAAATATCTACACCGCCATCTCTATAAACATGAAAATATCTACACTGCCATCTCCATAAAGATGGAGGTATCTACTCTGCCATGTGTATAAACACGGAAATATCTACACCACTATCTGTGAAAACATGGGAATATCTACACCGCTATCTGTTTAAACATGGAAATATCTACACGGCCATCTGTGTATAGATGGAAATATCAACACCGCCATCTGTAGAAACATGGAAATATCTACACCGCTATCTCTATAAACATGGAAATATCTGCACTGCCATCTGTAAAAACATGGAAATACGTATACAGTCATCTGTATAAACATGGAAATATCTACAATGCCATCTGTATACACATGGAAATATCTACACAGCCATCTGTATACACATGGAAATATCTACACAGCCATCTGTATAAACATGTAAATATCAACACCGCCATCTCTATAAACATGCAATTATCTACACTGCCATCTCCATAAACATGGAACTAACTACTCTGCCATCTGTATAAACATGGAAACATCTAAACCGCCATCTGTGTGAATAAGGAAATATCTACAATGACATCTGTACAAAAATATAAATATCTGCACCGCGAGCTGTATAAACATGGAAATATCTACATCGCTATCTGTATAAACGTGGAAATACCGACACCGCTGTCGGTATAAACATGGAAATATCTACAACGCCATCTATATAAACATGGAAATATCTACACCGCTATGTCTATAAACATGGAAATACCTACACCGCTATCCCAATAAACATGGAAATATCTACACCGCTATCTGTATAAACATGGAAATATCTACACTGCTATCTGTATAAACATGGAAATATCTACACCGCGATCTGTATAAACATGGAAATATCTACAACACGATCTGTATAAACATGGAAATATCTTCACCACGATCTGTATAAACATGGAAATATCTACACCGCTATCTGTAAAAACATGGTAATATCTACACCACCATCTATATAAACATGGAAATATCTACAATGCCATCTGTATAAACATGGAAATATCTACAATGCCATCTGTAGAAAGATGGAAATATCTACACCGCAATCTGTGTAAACATGGAAATATCTACACCGATATCTGTAAAAACATGGAAATATCTACACCGCTATCTCTATAAACATGGAAATATCTACACCGCGATCTGTATAAACATGGAAATATCTACACCGCGATCTGTATAAACATGGAAATATCTACACCGCTATCTGTATAAACATGGAAATATCTACACAGCTATCACTATAAACATGGAAAATCTACACCGCCATCTGTATAAACATGGAAATACCTACAAAGTCATCTGTATAAACATGGAAATATCTACACAGCCATCTGTATAAACATGGAAATATCTACACAACCATCTGTATATACATGGAAATATCTACACCGCTATCTGTATAAACATGGAAATAACTACACCGCTATTAGTATAAACAAGGAAATATCTACACCGTGATCTGTATAAACATGGAAATATCTACACCGCTATCTCTATAAACATGGAAATATCTACACCCCTATCTGTATAAGCATGGAAATATCCACACCGCTATCTCTATAAACATGGAAAAATCAACACCGCTATCTCTATGAACATGGAAATATCTACACCGAAATCTCTATAAACATGGAAATATCTACACCACGATCAGAATAAACACGGAAATATCTGCACCGCTATCTGTATAAACATGGAAATATCTCCACTGCTATCTCTATAAACATCGAAATATCTACTCCGCCATCTGTATAAACATGGAAATACTTACAAAGTTATCTGTATAAACATGGAAATAACTACACCGCCATCTGTGTAACCATGGAAATATCTAAACAGCCATGTGTATATACATGGAAATAACTACACCGCTATCTATATAAACATGGAAATAACTACACCGCTATCTGTATAAACATGGAAATATCTACACCGCCATCTACATATCCATGGAAATATCTGCGCTGCCATCTGTATAAACATGGAAATATCTACACGGTCATCTGTGTATAGATGGAAATATCAACACCGTCATCTCTACAAACATGGAAATATCTGCACCGCTATTTGTATAAACATGAAAATATCTACACCGCTGTCTGTATAAACATGGAAATATCTACACCGCTATCTGTATAAACATGGAAATATCTACACCGCTATCTCTATAAACATGGAAATATCTACACCGTGATCTGTATAAACATGGAAATATTTACACCGCTATCTGTATAAGCATGGAAATTTCTAAACCGTTATCTGTATAAATATGGAAATAACTACACCGCTATCTCTATAAACATGGAAATATCTACACCACCATCTGTATAAACATGGAAATACCTATACAGTCATCTGTGTAAACATGGAAATATCTACACCACCATCTGTATAAACATGGAAATATCTTCAATGCCATCTGTATACACATGGAAATACCTACAGGGCAATCTGTGTATAGATGGAAACATCAACACCGCCATCTGTACAAACATGGAAATATCTACACTGCTATCTCAATAAACATGGAAATATCTACACTGCGGTCTGTATAAACATGGAAATACCTACACTGGTATCTGTATAAACATAGAAATATCAACACAATGATCTGTATAAACATGGAAATATCTACACCGCTATCTGTATAAACATGGAAATATCTGCACCGCTATCTCTATAAACATGGAAATATCTACAAAGACATCTGTATAAACATGGAAATACCTACACAGTCATGTGTAGGAACATTTAAATATCTACACTGCCATCTGTATAAACAAAGAAATATCTACAAAGCCCTCTGTATATATATGGAAGTATCTGCATAGGCATCTGTGTAAACATGGAAATATCTGCACCGCTATCTGTATAAACATGGAAATACCTACACCGCTGTCTCTATAAACATGGAAATATGTACACCGCTATGTGTATAAACATGGAAATATCTCCACTGCTCTCTGTATAAACATGGAAATATCTCCACCGTTATCTGTATAAACATGGAAATATCTACAGCGCCATCTCTAAAAACATTGAAATATCTACACTGCCATCTGTAAAAACATGGAAATAACTACACCGCCAACTGTATAAGCATGGAAATATCTACACCACCATCTGTATAAACATGGAAATACCTACAATACCATCTGTATACACATGGAAATATCTACACAGACATCTGTATAAATATGGAAATAACTACACGGCCATCTGTATAAACATGCAAATATCTACACTGCCATCTGTAGAAAGATGGAAATATCTACACCGCTATCTCTATAAATATGGAAATATCTACACCGCCATCTCTATAAACATGAAAATATCTACACTGCCATCTCCATAAAGATGGAGGTATCTACTCTGCCATGTGTATAAACACGGAAATATCTACACCACTATCTGTGAAAACATGGGAATATCTACACCGCTATCTGTTTAAACATGGAAATATCTACACGGCCATCTGTGTATAGATGGAAATATCAACACCGCCATCTGTAGAAACATGGAAATATCTACACCGCTATCTCTATAAACATGGAAATATCTGCACTGCCATCTGTAAAAACATGGAAATACGTATACAGTCATCTGTATAAACATGGAAATATCTACAATGCCATCTGTATACACATGGAAATATCTACACAGCCATCTGTATACACATGGAAATATCTACACAGCCATCTGTATAAACATGCAAATATCAACACCGCCATCTCTATAAACATGCAATTATCTACACTGCCATCTCCATAAACATGGAACTAACTACTCTGCCATCTGTATAAACATGGAAACATCTAAACCGCCATCTGTGTGAATAAGGAAATATCTACAATGACATCTGTACAAAAATATAAATATCTGCACCGCGAGCTGTATAAACATGGAAATATCTACATCGCTATCTGTATAAACGTGGAAATACCGACACCGCTGTCGGTATAAACATGGAAATATCTACAACGCCATCTATATAAACATGGAAATATCTACACCGCTATGTCTATAAACATGGAAATACCTACACCGCTATCCCAATAAACATGGAAATATCTACACCGCTATCTGTATAAACATGGAAATATCTACACTGCTATCTGTATAAACATGGAAATATCTACACCGCGATCTGTATAAACATGGAAATATCTACAACACGATCTGTATAAACATGGAAATATCTTCACCACGATCTGTATAAACATGGAAATATCTACACCGCTATCTGTAAAAACATGGTAATATCTACACCACCATCTATATAAACATGGAAATATCTACACCACCATCTGTATAAACATGGAAATATCTACAATGCCATCTGTAGAAAGATGGAAATATCTACACCGCAATCTGTGTAAACATGGAAATATCTACACCGATATCTGTAAAAACATGGAAATATCTTCACCGCTATCTCTATAAACATGGAAATATCTACACCGTGATCTGTATAAACATGGAAATATCTACACCGCGATCTGTATAAACATGGAAATATCTACACCGCTATCTGTATAAACATGGAAATATCTACACAGCTATCACTATAAACATGGAAAATCTACACCGCCACCTGTATAAACATGGAAATACCTACAAAGTCATCTGTATAAACATGGAAATATCTACACAGCCATCTGTATAAACATGGAAATATCTACACAACCATCTGTATATACATGGAAATATCTACACCGCTATCTGTATAAACATGGAAATAACTACACCGCTATTAGTATAAACAAGGAAATATCTACACCGTGATCTGTATAAACATGGAAATATCTACACCGCTATCTCTATAAACATGGAAATATCTACACCCCTATCTGTATAAGCATGGAAATATCCACACCGCTATCCCTATAAACATGGAAAAATCAACACCGCTATCTCTATGAACATGGAAATATCTACACCGAAATCTCTATAAACATGGAAATATCTACACCACGATCAGAATAAACACGGAAATATCTGCACCGCTATCTGTATAAACATGGAAATATCTCCACTGCTATCTCTATAAACATCGAAATATCTACTCCGCCATCTGTATAAACATGGAAATACTTACAAAGTTATCTGTATAAACATGGAAATAACTACACCGCCATCTGTGTAATCATGGAAATATCTAAACAGCCATGTGTATATACATGGAAATAACTACACCGCTATCTATATAAACATGGAAATAACTACACCGCTATCTGTATAAACATGGAAATATCTACACCGCCATCTACATATCCATGGAAATATCTGCGCTGCCATCTGTATAAACATGGAAATATCTACACGGTCATCTGTGTATAGATGGAAATATCAACACCGTCATCTCTACAAACATGGAAATATCTGCACCGCTATTTGTATAAACATGAAAATATCTACACCGCTGTCTGTATAAACATGGAAATATCTACACCGCTATCTGTATAAACATGGAAATATCTACACCGCTATCTCTATAAACATGGAAATATCTACACCGTGATCTGTATAAACATGGAAATATTTACACCGCTATCTGTATAAGCATGGAAATTTCTAAACCGTTATCTGTATAAATATGGAAATAACTACACCGCTATCTCTATAAACATGGAAATATCTACACCACCATCTGTATAAACATGGAAATACCTATACAGTCATCTGTGTAAACATGGAAATATCTACACCACCATCTGTATAAACATGGAAATATCTTCAATGCCATCTGTATACACATGGAAATACCTACAGGGCAATCTGTGTATAGATGGAAACATCAACACCGCCATCTGTACAAACATGGAAATATCTACACTGCTATCTCAATAAACATGGAAATATCTACACTGCGGTCTGTATAAACATGGAAATACCTACACTGGTATCTGTATAAACATAGAAATATCAACACAATGATCTGTATAAACATGGAAATATCTACACCGCTATCTGTATAAACATGGAAATATCTGCACCGCTATCTCTATAAACATGGAAATATCTACAAAGACATCTGTATAAACATGGAAATACCTACACAGTCATGTGTAGGAACATTTAAATATCTACACTGCCATCTGTATAAACAAAGAAATATCTACAAAGCCCTCTGTATATATATGGAAGTATCTGCATAGGCATCTGTGTAAACATGGAAATATCTGCACCGCTATCTGTATAAACATGGAAATACCTACACCGCTGTCTCTATAAACATGGAAATATGTACACCGCTATGTGTATAAACATGGAAATATCTCCACTGCTCTCTGTATAAACATGGAAATATCTCCACCGTTATCTGTATAAACATGGAAATATCTACAGCGCCATCTCTAAAAACATTGAAATATCTACACTGCCATCTGTAAAAACATGGAAATAACTACACCGCCAACTGTATAAGCATGGAAATATCTACACCACCATCTGTATAAACATGGAAATACCTACAATACCATCTGTATACACATGGAAATATCTACACAGACATCTGTATAAATATGGAAATAACTACACGGCCATCTGTATAAACATGCAAATATCTACACTGCCATCTGTAGAAAGATGGAAATATCTACACCGCTATCTCTATAAATATGGAAATATCTACACCGCCATCTCTATAAACATGAAAATATCTACACTGCCATCTCCATAAAGATGGAGGTATCTACTCTGCCATGTGTATAAACACGGAAATATCTACACCACTATCTGTGAAAACATGGGAATATCTACACCGCTATCTGTTTAAACATGGAAATATCTACACGGCCATCTGTGTATAGATGGAAACATCAACACCGCCATCTGTACAAACATGGAAATATCTACACTGCTATCTCAATAAACATGGAAATATCTACACTGCGGTCTGTATAAACATTTAAATACCTACACTGGTATCTGTATAAACATAGAAATATCAACACAATGATCTGTATAAACATGGAAATATCTACACCGCTATCTGTATAAACATGGAAATATCTGCACCGCTATCTCTATAAACATGGAAATATCTACAAAGACATCTGTATAAACATGGAAATACCTACACAGTCATGTGTAGGAACATTTAAATATCTACACTGCCATCTGTATAAACAAAGAAATATCTACAAAGCCCTCTGTATATATATGGAAGTATCTGCATAGGCATCTGTGTAAACATGGAAATATCTGCACCGCTATCTGTATAAACATGGAAATACCTACACCGCTGTCTCTATAAACATGGAAATATGTACACCGCTATGTGTATAAACATGGAAATATCTCCACTGCTCTCTGTATAAACATGGAAATATCTCCACCGTTATCTGTATAAACATGGAAATATCTACAGCGCCATCTCTAAAAACATTGAAATATCTACACTGCCATCTGTAAAAACATGGAAATAACTACACCGCCAACTGTATAAGCATGGAAATATCTACACCACCATCTGTATAAACATGGAAATACCTACAATACCATCTGTATACACATGGAAATATCTACACAGACATCTGTATAAATATGGAAATAACTACACGGCCATCTGTATAAACATGCAAATATCTACACTGCCATCTGTAGAAAGATGGAAATATCTACACCGCTATCTCTATAAATATGGAAATATCTACACCGCCATCTCTATAAACATGAAAATATCTACACTGCCATCTCCATAAAGATGGAGGTATCTACTCTGCCATGTGTATAAACACGGAAATATCTACACCACTATCTGTGAAAACATGGGAATATCTACACCGCTATCTGTTTAAACATGGAAATATCTACACGGCCATCTGTGTATAGATGGAAATATCAACACCGCCATCTGTAGAAACATGGAAATATCTACACCGCTATCTCTATAAACATGGAAATATCTGCACTGCCATCTGTAAAAACATGGAAATACGTATACAGTCATCTGTATAAACATGGAAATATCTACAATGCCATCTGTATACACATGGAAATATCTACACAGCCATCTGTATACACATGGAAATATCTACACAGCCATCTGTATAAACATGCAAATATCAACACCGCCATCTCTATAAACATGCAATTATCTACACTGCCATCTCCATAAACATGGAACTAACTACTCTGCCATCTGTATAAACATGGAAACATCTAAACCGCCATCTGTGTGAATAAGGAAATATCTACAATGACATCTGTACAAAAATATAAATATCTGCACCGCGAGCTGTATAAACATGGAAATATCTACATCGCTATCTGTATAAACGTGGAAATACCGACACCGCTGTCGGTATAAACATGGAAATATCTACAACGCCATCTATATAAACATGGAAATATCTACACCGCTATGTCTATAAACATGGAAATACCTACACCGCTATCCCAATAAACATGGAAATATCTACACCGCTATCTGTATAAACATGGAAATATCTACACTGCTATCTGTATAAACATGGAAATATCTACACCGCGATCTGTATAAACATGGAAATATCTACAACACGATCTGTATAAACATGGAAATATCTTCACCACGATCTGTATAAACATGGAAATATCTACACCGCTATCTGTAAAAACATGGTAATATCTACACCACCATCTATATAAACATGGAAATATCTACACCACCATCTGTATAAACATGGAAATATCTACAATGCCATCTGTAGAAAGATGGAAATATCTACACCGCAATCTGTGTAAACATGGAAATATCTACACCGATATCTGTAAAAACATGGAAATATCTTCACCGCTATCTCTATAAACATGGAAATATCTACACCGTGATCTGTATAAACATGGAAATATCTACACCGCGATCTGTATAAACATGGAAATATCTACACCGCTATCTGTATAAACATGGAAATATCTACACAGCTATCACTATAAACATGGAAAATCTACACCGCCACCTGTATAAACATGGAAATACCTACAAAGTCATCTGTATAAACATGGAAATATCTACACAGCCATCTGTATAAACATGGAAATATCTACACAACCATCTGTATATACATGGAAATATCTACACCGCTATCTGTATAAACATGGAAATAACTACACCGCTATTAGTATAAACAAGGAAATATCTACACCGTGATCTGTATAAACATGGAAATATCTACACCGCTATCTCTATAAACATGGAAATATCTACACCCCTATCTGTATAAGCATGGAAATATCCACACCGCTATCCCTATAAACATGGAAAAATCAACACCGCTATCTCTATGAACATGGAAATATCTACACCGAAATCTCTATAAACATGGAAATATCTACACCACGATCAGAATAAACACGGAAATATCTGCACCGCTATCTGTATAAACATGGAAATATCTCCACTGCTATCTCTATAAACATCGAAATATCTACTCCGCCATCTGTATAAACATGGAAATACTTACAAAGTTATCTGTATAAACATGGAAATAACTACACCGCCATCTGTGTAATCATGGAAATATCTAAACAGCCATGTGTATATACATGGAAATAACTACACCGCTATCTATATAAACATGGAAATAACTACACCGCTATCTGTATAAACATGGAAATATCTACACCGCCATCTACATATCCATGGAAATATCTGCGCTGCCATCTGTATAAACATGGAAATATCTACACGGTCATCTGTGTATAGATGGAAATATCAACACCGTCATCTCTACAAACATGGAAATATCTGCACCGCTATTTGTATAAACATGAAAATATCTACACCGCTGTCTGTATAAACATGGAAATATCTACACCGCTATCTGTATAAACATGGAAATATCTACACCGCTATCTCTATAAACATGGAAATATCTACACCGTGATCTGTATAAACATGGAAATATTTACACCGCTATCTGTATAAGCATGGAAATTTCTAAACCGTTATCTGTATAAATATGGAAATAACTACACCGCTATCTCTATAAACATGGAAATATCTACACCACCATCTGTATAAACATGGAAATACCTATACAGTCATCTGTGTAAACATGGAAATATCTACACCACCATCTGTATAAACATGGAAATATCTTCAATGCCATCTGTATACACATGGAAATACCTACAGGGCAATCTGTGTATAGATGGAAACATCAACACCGCCATCTGTACAAACATGGAAATATCTACACTGCTATCTCAATAAACATGGAAATATCTACACTGCGGTCTGTATAAACATGGAAATACCTACACTGGTATCTGTATAAACATAGAAATATCAACACAATGATCTGTATAAACATGGAAATATCTACACCGCTATCTGTATAAACATGGAAATATCTGCACCGCTATCTCTATAAACATGGAAATATCTACAAAGACATCTGTATAAACATGGAAATACCTACACAGTCATGTGTAGGAACATTTAAATATCTACACTGCCATCTGTATAAACAAAGAAATATCTACAAAGCCCTCTGTATATATATGGAAGTATCTGCATAGGCATCTGTGTAAACATGGAAATATCTGCACCGCTATCTGTATAAACATGGAAATACCTACACCGCTGTCTCTATAAACATGGAAATATGTACACCGCTATGTGTATAAACATGGAAATATCTCCACTGCTCTCTGTATAAACATGGAAATATCTCCACCGTTATCTGTATAAACATGGAAATATCTACAGCGCCATCTCTAAAAACATTGAAATATCTACACTGCCATCTGTAAAAACATGGAAATAACTACACCGCCAACTGTATAAGCATGGAAATATCTACACCACCATCTGTATAAACATGGAAATACCTACAATACCATCTGTATACACATGGAAATATCTACACAGACATCTGTATAAATATGGAAATAACTACACGGCCATCTGTATAAACATGCAAATATCTACACTGCCATCTGTAGAAAGATGGAAATATCTACACCGCTATCTCTATAAATATGGAAATATCTACACCGCCATCTCTATAAACATGAAAATATCTACACTGCCATCTCCATAAAGATGGAGGTATCTACTCTGCCATGTGTATAAACACGGAAATATCTACACCACTATCTGTGAAAACATGGGAATATCTACACCGCTATCTGTTTAAACATGGAAATATCTACACGGCCATCTGTGTATAGATGGAAACATCAACACCGCCATCTGTACAAACATGGAAATATCTACACTGCTATCTCAATAAACATGGAAATATCTACACTGCGGTCTGTATAAACATTTAAATACCTACACTGGTATCTGTATAAACATAGAAATATCAACACAATGATCTGTATAAACATGGAAATATCTACACCGCTATCTGTATAAACATGGAAATATCTGCACCGCTATCTCTATAAACATGGAAATATCTACAAAGACATCTGTATAAACATGGAAATACCTACACAGTCATGTGTAGGAACATTTAAATATCTACACTGCCATCTGTATAAACAAAGAAATATCTACAAAGCCCTCTGTATATATATGGAAGTATCTGCATAGGCATCTGTGTAAACATGGAAATATCTGCACCGCTATCTGTATAAACATGGAAATACCTACACCGCTGTCTCTATAAACATGGAAATATGTACACCGCTATGTGTATAAACATGGAAATATCTCCACTGCTCTCTGTATAAACATGGAAATATCTCCACCGTTATCTGTATAAACATGGAAATATCTACAGCGCCATCTCTAAAAACATTGAAATATCTACACTGCCATCTGTAAAAACATGGAAATAACTACACCGCCAACTGTATAAGCATGGAAATATCTACACCACCATCTGTATAAACATGGAAATACCTACAATACCATCTGTATACACATGGAAATATCTACACAGACATCTGTATAAATATGGAAATAACTACACGGCCATCTGTATAAACATGCAAATATCTACACTGCCATCTGTAGAAAGATGGAAATATCTACACCGCTATCTCTATAAATATGGAAATATCTACACCGCCATCTCTATAAACATGAAAATATCTACACTGCCATCTCCATAAAGATGGAGGTATCTACTCTGCCATGTGTATAAACACGGAAATATCTACACCACTATCTGTGAAAACATGGGAATATCTACACCGCTATCTGTTTAAACATGGAAATATCTACACGGCCATCTGTGTATAGATGGAAATATCAACACCGCCATCTGTAGAAACATGGAAATATCTACACCGCTATCTCTATAAACATGGAAATATCTGCACTGCCATCTGTAAAAACATGGAAATACGTATACAGTCATCTGTATAAACATGGAAATATCTACAATGCCATCTGTATACACATGGAAATATCTACACAGCCATCTGTATACACATGGAAATATCTACACAGCCATCTGTATAAACATGCAAATATCAACACCGCCATCTCTATAAACATGCAATTATCTACACTGCCATCTCCATAAACATGGAACTAACTACTCTGCCATCTGTATAAACATGGAAACATCTAAACCGCCATCTGTGTGAATAAGGAAATATCTACAATGACATCTGTACAAAAATATAAATATCTGCACCGCGAGCTGTATAAACATGGAAATATCTACATCGCTATCTGTATAAACGTGGAAATACCGACACCGCTGTCGGTATAAACATGGAAATATCTACAACGCCATCTATATAAACATGGAAATATCTACACCGCTATGTCTATAAACATGGAAATACCTACACCGCTATCCCAATAAACATGGAAATATCTACACCGCTATCTGTATAAACATGGAAATATCTACACTGCTATCTGTATAAACATGGAAATATCTACACCGCGATCTGTATAAACATGGAAATATCTACAACACGATCTGTATAAACATGGAAATATCTTCACCACGATCTGTATAAACATGGAAATATCTACACCGCTATCTGTAAAAACATGGTAATATCTACACCACCATCTATATAAACATGGAAATATCTACAATGCCATCTGTATAAACATGGAAATATCTACAATGCCATCTGTAGAAAGATGGAAATATCTACACCGCAATCTGTGTAAACATGGAAATATCTACACCGATATCTGTAAAAACATGGAAATATCTACACCGCTATCTCTATAAACATGGAAATATCTACACCGCGATCTGTATAAACATGGAAATATCTACACCGCGATCTGTATAAACATGGAAATATCTACACCGCTATCTGTATAAACATGGAAATATCTACACAGCTATCACTATAAACATGGAAAATCTACACCGCCATCTGTATAAACATGGAAATACCTACAAAGTCATCTGTATAAACATGGAAATATCTACACAGCCATCTGTATAAACATGGAAATATCTACACAACCATCTGTATATACATGGAAATATCTACACCGCTATCTGTATAAACATGGAAATAACTACACCGCTATTAGTATAAACAAGGAAATATCTACACCGTGATCTGTATAAACATGGAAATATCTACACCGCTATCTCTATAAACATGGAAATATCTACACCCCTATCTGTATAAGCATGGAAATATCCACACCGCTATCTCTATAAACATGGAAAAATCAACACCGCTATCTCTATGAACATGGAAATATCTACACCGAAATCTCTATAAACATGGAAATATCTACACCACGATCAGAATAAACACGGAAATATCTGCACCGCTATCTGTATAAACATGGAAATATCTCCACTGCTATCTCTATAAACATCGAAATATCTACTCCGCCATCTGTATAAACATGGAAATACTTACAAAGTTATCTGTATAAACATGGAAATAACTACACCGCCATCTGTGTAACCATGGAAATATCTAAACAGCCATGTGTATATACATGGAAATAACTACCCCGCTATCTATATAAACATGGAAATAACTACACTGCTATCTGTATAAACATGGAAATATCTACACCGCCATCTACATATCCATGGAAATATCTGCGCTGCCATCTGTATAAACATGGAAATATCTACACGGTCATCTGTGTATAGATGGAAATATCAACACCGTCATCTCTACAAACATGGAAATATCTGCACCGCTATTTGTATAAACATGAAAATATCTACACCGCTGTCTGTATAAACATGGAAATATCTACACCGCTATCTGTATAAACATGGAAATATCTACACCGCTATCTCTATAAACATGGAAATATCTACACCGTGATCTGTATAAACATGGAAATATTTACACCGCTATCTGTATAAGCATGGAAATTTCTAAACCGTTATCTGTATAAATATGGAAATAACTACACCGCTATCTCTATAAACATGGAAATATCTACACCACCATCTGTATAAACATGGAAATACCTATACAGTCATCTGTGTAAACATGGAAATATCTACACCACCATCTGTATAAACATGGAAATATCTTCAATGCCATCTGTATACACATGGAAATACCTACAGGGCAATCTGTGTATAGATGGAAACATCAACACCGCCATCTGTACAAACATGGAAATATCTACACTGCTATCTCAATAAACATGGAAATATCTACACTGCGGTCTGTATAAACATGGAAATACCTACACTGGTATCTGTATAAACATAGAAATATCAACACAATGATCTGTATAAACATGGAAATATCTACACCGCTATCTGTATAAACATGGAAATATCTGCACCGCTATCTCTATAAACATGGAAATATCTACAAAGACATCTGTATAAACATGGAAATACCTACACAGTCATGTGTAGGAACATTTAAATATCTACACTGCCATCTGTATAAACAAAGAAATATCTACAAAGCCCTCTGTATATATATGGAAGTATCTGCATAGGCATCTGTGTAAACATGGAAATATCTGCACCGCTATCTGTATAAACATGGAAATACCTACACCGCTGTCTCTATAAACATGGAAATATGTACACCGCTATGTGTATAAACATGGAAATATCTCCACTGCTCTCTGTATAAACATGGAAATATCTCCACCGTTATCTGTATAAACATGGAAATATCTACAGCGCCATCTCTAAAAACATTGAAATATCTACACTGCCATCTGTAAAAACATGGAAATAACTACACCGCCAACTGTATAAGCATGGAAATATCTACACCACCATCTGTATAAACATGGAAATACCTACAATACCATCTGTATACACATGGAAATATCTACACAGACATCTGTATAAATATGGAAATAACTACACGGCCATCTGTATAAACATGCAAATATCTACACTGCCATCTGTAGAAAGATGGAAATATCTACACCGCTATCTCTATAAATATGGAAATATCTACACCGCCATCTCTATAAACATGAAAATATCTACACTGCCATCTCCATAAAGATGGAGGTATCTACTCTGCCATGTGTATAAACACGGAAATATCTACACCACTATCTGTGAAAACATGGGAATATCTACACCGCTATCTGTTTAAACATGGAAATATCTACACGGCCATCTGTGTATAGATGGAAATATCAACACCGCCATCTGTAGAAACATGGAAATATCTACACCGCTATCTCTATAAACATGGAAATATCTGCACTGCCATCTGTAAAAACATGGAAATACGTATACAGTCATCTGTATAAACATGGAAATATCTACAATGCCATCTGTATACACATGGAAATATCTACACAGCCATCTGTATACACATGGAAATATCTACACAGCCATCTGTATAAACATGCAAATATCAACACCGCCATCTCTATAAACATGCAATTATCTACACTGCCATCTCCATAAACATGGAACTAACTACTCTGCCATCTGTATAAACATGGAAACATCTAAACCGCCATCTGTGTGAATAAGGAAATATCTACAATGACATCTGTACAAAAATATAAATATCTGCACCGCGAGCTGTATAAACATGGAAATATCTACATCGCTATCTGTATAAACGTGGAAATACCGACACCGCTGTCGGTATAAACATGGAAATATCTACAACGCCATCTATATAAACATGGAAATATCTACACCGCTATGTCTATAAACATGGAAATACCTACACCGCTATCCCAATAAACATGGAAATATCTACACCGCTATCTGTATAAACATGGAAATATCTACACTGCTATCTGTATAAACATGGAAATATCTACACCGCGATCTGTATAAACATGGAAATATCTACAACACGATCTGTATAAACATGGAAATATCTTCACCACGATCTGTATAAACATGGAAATATCTACACCGCTATCTGTAAAAACATGGTAATATCTACACCACCATCTATATAAACATGGAAATATCTACACCACCATCTGTATAAACATGGAAATATCTACAATGCCATCTGTAGAAAGATGGAAATATCTACACCGCAATCTGTGTAAACATGGAAATATCTACACCGATATCTGTAAAAACATGGAAATATCTTCACCGCTATCTCTATAAACATGGAAATATCTACACCGCGATCTGTATAAACATGGAAATATCTACACCGCGATCTGTATAAACATGGAAATATCTACACCGCTATCTGTATAAACATGGAAATATCTACACAGCTATCACTATAAACATGGAAAATCTACACCGCCACCTGTATAAACATGGAAATACCTACAAAGTCATCTGTATAAACATGGAAATATCTACACAGCCATCTGTATAAACATGGAAATATCTACACAACCATCTGTATATACATGGAAATATCTACACCGCTATCTGTATAAACATGGAAATAACTACACCGCTATTAGTATAAACAAGGAAATATCTACACCGTGATCTGTATAAACATGGAAATATCTACACCGCTATCTCTATAAACATGGAAATATCTACACCCCTATCTGTATAAGCATGGAAATATCCACACCGCTATCCCTATAAACATGGAAAAATCAACACCGCTATCTCTATGAACATGGAAATATCTACACCGAAATCTCTATAAACATGGAAATATCTACACCACGATCAGAATAAACACGGAAATATCTGCACCGCTATCTGTATAAACATGGAAATATCTCCACTGCTATCTCTATAAACATCGAAATATCTACTCCGCCATCTGTATAAACATGGAAATACTTACAAAGTTATCTGTATAAACATGGAAATAACTACACCGCCATCTGTGTAATCATGGAAATATCTAAACAGCCATGTGTATATACATGGAAATAACTACACCGCTATCTATATAAACATGGAAATAACTACACCGCTATCTGTATAAACATGGAAATATCTACACCGCCATCTACATATCCATGGAAATATCTGCGCTGCCATCTGTATAAACATGGAAATATCTACACGGTCATCTGTGTATAGATGGAAATATCAACACCGTCATCTCTACAAACATGGAAATATCTGCACCGCTATTTGTATAAACATGAAAATATCTACACCGCTGTCTGTATAAACATGGAAATATCTACACCGCTATCTGTATAAACATGGAAATATCTACACCGCTATCTCTATAAACATGGAAATATCTACACCGTGATCTGTATAAACATGGAAATATTTACACCGCTATCTGTATAAGCATGGAAATTTCTAAACCGTTATCTGTATAAATATGGAAATAACTACACCGCTATCTCTATAAACATGGAAATATCTACACCACCATCTGTATAAACATGGAAATACCTATACAGTCATCTGTGTAAACATGGAAATATCTACACCACCATCTGTATAAACATGGAAATATCTTCAATGCCATCTGTATACACATGGAAATACCTACAGGGCAATCTGTGTATAGATGGAAACATCAACACCGCCATCTGTACAAACATGGAAATATCTACACTGCTATCTCAATAAACATGGAAATATCTACACTGCGGTCTGTATAAACATGGAAATACCTACACTGGTATCTGTATAAACATAGAAATATCAACACAATGATCTGTATAAACATGGAAATATCTACACCGCTATCTGTATAAACATGGAAATATCTGCACCGCTATCTCTATAAACATGGAAATATCTACAAAGACATCTGTATAAACATGGAAATACCTACACAGTCATGTGTAGGAACATTTAAATATCTACACTGCCATCTGTATAAACAAAGAAATATCTACAAAGCCCTCTGTATATATATGGAAGTATCTGCATAGGCATCTGTGTAAACATGGAAATATCTGCACCGCTATCTGTATAAACATGGAAATACCTACACCGCTGTCTCTATAAACATGGAAATATGTACACCGCTATGTGTATAAACATGGAAATATCTCCACTGCTCTCTGTATAAACATGGAAATATCTCCACCGTTATCTGTATAAACATGGAAATATCTACAGCGCCATCTCTAAAAACATTGAAATATCTACACTGCCATCTGTAAAAACATGGAAATAACTACACCGCCAACTGTATAAGCATGGAAATATCTACACCACCATCTGTATAAACATGGAAATACCTACAATACCATCTGTATACACATGGAAATATCTACACAGACATCTGTATAAATATGGAAATAACTACACGGCCATCTGTATAAACATGCAAATATCTACACTGCCATCTGTAGAAAGATGGAAATATCTACACCGCTATCTCTATAAATATGGAAATATCTACACCGCCATCTCTATAAACATGAAAATATCTACACTGCCATCTCCATAAAGATGGAGGTATCTACTCTGCCATGTGTATAAACACGGAAATATCTACACCACTATCTGTGAAAACATGGGAATATCTACACCGCTATCTGTTTAAACATGGAAATATCTACACGGCCATCTGTGTATAGATGGAAATATCAACACCGCCATCTGTAGAAACATGGAAATATCTACACCGCTATCTCTATAAACATGGAAATATCTGCACTGCCATCTGTAAAAACATGGAAATACGTATACAGTCATCTGTATAAACATGGAAATATCTACAATGCCATCTGTATACACATGGAAATATCTACACAGCCATCTGTATACACATGGAAATATCTACACAGCCATCTGTATAAACATGCAAATATCAACACCGCCATCTCTATAAACATGCAATTATCTACACTGCCATCTCCATAAACATGGAACTAACTACTCTGCCATCTGTATAAACATGGAAACATCTAAACCGCCATCTGTGTGAATAAGGAAATATCTACAATGACATCTGTACAAAAATATAAATATCTGCACCGCGAGCTGTATAAACATGGAAATATCTACATCGCTATCTGTATAAACGTGGAAATACCGACACCGCTGTCGGTATAAACATGGAAATATCTACAACGCCATCTATATAAACATGGAAATATCTACACCGCTATGTCTATAAACATGGAAATACCTACACCGCTATCCCAATAAACATGGAAATATCTACACCGCTATCTGTATAAACATGGAAATATCTACACTGCTATCTGTATAAACATGGAAATATCTACACCGCGATCTGTATAAACATGGAAATATCTACAACACGATCTGTATAAACATGGAAATATCTTCACCACGATCTGTATAAACATGGAAATATCTACACCGCTATCTGTAAAAACATGGTAATATCTACACCACCATCTATATAAACATGGAAATATCTACACCACCATCTGTATAAACATGGAAATATCTACAATGCCATCTGTAGAAAGATGGAAATATCTACACCGCAATCTGTGTAAACATGGAAATATCTACACCGATATCTGTAAAAACATGGAAATATCTTCACCGCTATCTCTATAAACATGGAAATATCTACACCGTGATCTGTATAAACATGGAAATATCTACACCGCGATCTGTATAAACATGGAAATATCTACACCGCTATCTGTATAAACATGGAAATATCTACACAGCTATCACTATAAACATGGAAAATCTACACCGCCACCTGTATAAACATGGAAATACCTACAAAGTCATCTGTATAAACATGGAAATATCTACACAGCCATCTGTATAAACATGGAAATATCTACACAACCATCTGTATATACATGGAAATATCTACACCGCTATCTGTATAAACATGGAAATAACTACACCGCTATTAGTATAAACAAGGAAATATCTACACCGTGATCTGTATAAACATGGAAATATCTACACCGCTATCTCTATAAACATGGAAATATCTACACCCCTATCTGTATAAGCATGGAAATATCCACACCGCTATCCCTATAAACATGGAAAAATCAACACCGCTATCTCTATGAACATGGAAATATCTACACCGAAATCTCTATAAACATGGAAATATCTACACCACGATCAGAATAAACACGGAAATATCTGCACCGCTATCTGTATAAACATGGAAATATCTCCACTGCTATCTCTATAAACATCGAAATATCTACTCCGCCATCTGTATAAACATGGAAATACTTACAAAGTTATCTGTATAAACATGGAAATAACTACACCGCCATCTGTGTAATCATGGAAATATCTAAACAGCCATGTGTATATACATGGAAATAACTACACCGCTATCTATATAAACATGGAAATAACTACACCGCTATCTGTATAAACATGGAAATATCTACACCGCCATCTACATATCCATGGAAATATCTGCGCTGCCATCTGTATAAACATGGAAATATCTACACGGTCATCTGTGTATAGATGGAAATATCAACACCGTCATCTCTACAAACATGGAAATATCTGCACCGCTATTTGTATAAACATGAAAATATCTACACCGCTGTCTGTATAAACATGGAAATATCTACACCGCTATCTGTATAAACATGGAAATATCTACACCGCTATCTCTATAAACATGGAAATATCTACACCGTGATCTGTATAAACATGGAAATATTTACACCGCTATCTGTATAAGCATGGAAATTTCTAAACCGTTATCTGTATAAATATGGAAATAACTACACCGCTATCTCTATAAACATGGAAATATCTACACCACCATCTGTATAAACATGGAAATACCTATACAGTCATCTGTGTAAACATGGAAATATCTACACCACCATCTGTATAAACATGGAAATATCTTCAATGCCATCTGTATACACATGGAAATACCTACAGGGCAATCTGTGTATAGATGGAAACATCAACACCGCCATCTGTACAAACATGGAAATATCTACACTGCTATCTCAATAAACATGGAAATATCTACACTGCGGTCTGTATAAACATGGAAATACCTACACTGGTATCTGTATAAACATAGAAATATCAACACAATGATCTGTATAAACATGGAAATATCTACACCGCTATCTGTATAAACATGGAAATATCTGCACCGCTATCTCTATAAACATGGAAATATCTACAAAGACATCTGTATAAACATGGAAATACCTACACAGTCATGTGTAGGAACATTTAAATATCTACACTGCCATCTGTATAAACAAAGAAATATCTACAAAGCCCTCTGTATATATATGGAAGTATCTGCATAGGCATCTGTGTAAACATGGAAATATCTGCACCGCTATCTGTATAAACATGGAAATACCTACACCGCTGTCTCTATAAACATGGAAATATGTACACCGCTATGTGTATAAACATGGAAATATCTCCACTGCTCTCTGTATAAACATGGAAATATCTCCACCGTTATCTGTATAAACATGGAAATATCTACAGCGCCATCTCTAAAAACATTGAAATATCTACACTGCCATCTGTAAAAACATGGAAATAACTACACCGCCAACTGTATAAGCATGGAAATATCTACACCACCATCTGTATAAACATGGAAATACCTACAATACCATCTGTATACACATGGAAATATCTACACAGACATCTGTATAAATATGGAAATAACTACACGGCCATCTGTATAAACATGCAAATATCTACACTGCCATCTGTAGAAAGATGGAAATATCTACACCGCTATCTCTATAAATATGGAAATATCTACACCGCCATCTCTATAAACATGAAAATATCTACACTGCCATCTCCATAAAGATGGAGGTATCTACTCTGCCATGTGTATAAACACGGAAATATCTACACCACTATCTGTGAAAACATGGGAATATCTACACCGCTATCTGTTTAAACATGGAAATATCTACACGGCCATCTGTGTATAGATGGAAACATCAACACCGCCATCTGTACAAACATGGAAATATCTACACTGCTATCTCAATAAACATGGAAATATCTACACTGCGGTCTGTATAAACATGGAAATACCTACACTGGTATCTGTATAAACATAGAAATATCAACACAATGATCTGTATAAACATGGAAATATCTACACCGCTATCTGTATAAACATGGAAATATCTGCACCGCTATCTCTATAAACATGGAAATATCTACAAAGACATCTGTATAAACATGGAAATACCTACACAGTCATGTGTAGGAACATTTAAATATCTACACTGCCATCTGTATAAACAAAGAAATATCTACAAAGCCCTCTGTATATATATGGAAGTATCTGCATAGGCATCTGTGTAAACATGGAAATATCTGCACCGCTATCTGTATAAACATGGAAATACCTACACCGCTGTCTCTATAAACATGGAAATATGTACACCGCTATGTGTATAAACATGGAAATATCTCCACTGCTCTCTGTATAAACATGGAAATATCTCCACCGTTATCTGTATAAACATGGAAATATCTACAGCGCCATCTCTAAAAACATTGAAATATCTACACTGCCATCTGTAAAAACATGGAAATAACTACACCGCCAACTGTATAAGCATGGAAATATCTACACCACCATCTGTATAAACATGGAAATACCTACAATACCATCTGTATACACATGGAAATATCTACACAGACATCTGTATAAATATGGAAATAACTACACGGCCATCTGTATAAACATGCAAATATCTACACTGCCATCTGTAGAAAGATGGAAATATCTACACCGCTATCTCTATAAATATGGAAATATCTACACCGCCATCTCTATAAACATGAAAATATCTACACTGCCATCTCCATAAAGATGGAGGTATCTACTCTGCCATGTGTATAAACACGGAAATATCTACACCACTATCTGTGAAAACATGGGAATATCTACACCGCTATCTGTTTAAACATGGAAATATCTACACGGCCATCTGTGTATAGATGGAAATATCAACACCGCCATCTGTAGAAACATGGAAATATCTACACCGCTATCTCTATAAACATGGAAATATCTGCACTGCCATCTGTAAAAACATGGAAATACGTATACAGTCATCTGTATAAACATGGAAATATCTACAATGCCATCTGTATACACATGGAAATATCTACACAGCCATCTGTATACACATGGAAATATCTACACAGCCATCTGTATAAACATGCAAATATCAACACCGCCATCTCTATAAACATGCAATTATCTACACTGCCATCTCCATAAACATGGAACTAACTACTCTGCCATCTGTATAAACATGGAAACATCTAAACCGCCATCTGTGTGAATAAGGAAATATCTACAATGACATCTGTACAAAAATATAAATATCTGCACCGCGAGCTGTATAAACATGGAAATATCTACATCGCTATCTGTATAAACGTGGAAATACCGACACCGCTGTCGGTATAAACATGGAAATATCTACAACGCCATCTATATAAACATGGAAATATCTACACCGCTATGTCTATAAACATGGAAATACCTACACCGCTATCCCAATAAACATGGAAATATCTACACCGCTATCTGTATAAACATGGAAATATCTACACTGCTATCTGTATAAACATGGAAATATCTACACCGCGATCTGTATAAACATGGAAATATCTACAACACGATCTGTATAAACATGGAAATATCTTCACCACGATCTGTATAAACATGGAAATATCTACACCGCTATCTGTAAAAACATGGTAATATCTACACCACCATCTATATAAACATGGAAATATCTACACCACCATCTGTATAAACATGGAAATATCTACAATGCCATCTGTAGAAAGATGGAAATATCTACACCGCAATCTGTGTAAACATGGAAATATCTACACCGATATCTGTAAAAACATGGAAATATCTTCACCGCTATCTCTATAAACATGGAAATATCTACACCGTGATCTGTATAAACATGGAAATATCTACACCGCGATCTGTATAAACATGGAAATATCTACACCGCTATCTGTATAAACATGGAAATATCTACACAGCTATCACTATAAACATGGAAAATCTACACCGCCACCTGTATAAACATGGAAATACCTACAAAGTCATCTGTATAAACATGGAAATATCTACACAGCCATCTGTATAAACATGGAAATATCTACACAACCATCTGTATATACATGGAAATATCTACACCGCTATCTGTATAAGCATGGAAATAACTACACCGCTATTAGTATAAACAAGGAAATATCTACACCGTGATCTGTATAAACATGGAAATATCTACACCGCTATCTCTTTAAACATGGAAATATCTACACCCCTATCTGTATAAGCATGGAAATATCCACACCGCTATCCCTATAAACATGGAAAAATCAACACCGCTATCTCTATGAACATGGAAATATCTACACCGAAATCTCTATAAACATGGAAATATCTACACCACGATCAGAATAAACACGGAAATATCTGCACCGCTATCTGTATAAACATGGAAATATCTCCACTGCTATCTCTATAAACATCGAAATACCTACTCCGCCATCTGTATAAACATGGAAATACTTACAAAGTTATCTGTATAAACATGGAAATAACTACACCGCCATCTGTGTAACCATGGAAATATCTAAACAGCCATGTGTATATACATGGAAATAACTACACCGCTATCTATATAAACATGGAAATAACTACACCGCTATCTGTATAAACATGGAAATATCTACACCGCCATCTACATATCCATGGAAATATCTGCGCTGCCATCTGTATAAACATGGAAATATCTACACGGTCATCTGTGTATAGATGGAAATATCAACACCGTCATCTCTACAAACATGGAAATATCTGCACCGCTATTTGTATAAACATGAAAATATCTACACCGCTGTCTGTATAAACATGGAAATATCTACACCGCTATCTGTATAAACATGGAAATATCTACACCGCTATCTCTATAAACATGGAAATATCTACACCGTGATCTGTATAAACATGGAAATATTTACACCGCTATCTGTATAAGCATGGAAATTTCTAAACCGTTATCTGTATAAATATGGAAATAACTACACCGCTATCTCTATAAACATGGAAATATCTACACCACCATCTGTATAAACATGGAAATACCTATACAGTCATCTGTGTAAACATGGAAATATCTACACCACCATCTGTATAAACATGGAAATATCTTCAATGCCATCTGTATACACATGGAAATACCTACAGGGCAATCTGTGTATAGATGGAAACATCAACACCGCCATCTGTACAAACATGGAAATATCTACACTGCTATCTCAATAAACATGGAAATATCTACACTGCGGTCTGTATAAACATGGAAATACCTACACTGGTATCTGTATAAACATAGAAATATCAACACAATGATCTGTATAAACATGGAAATATCTACACCGCTATCTGTATAAACATGGAAATATCTGCACCGCTATCTCTATAAACATGGAAATATCTACAAAGACATCTGTATAAACATGGAAATACCTACACAGTCATGTGTAGGAACATTTAAATATCTACACTGCCATCTGTATAAACAAAGAAATATCTACAAAGCCCTCTGTATATATATGGAAGTATCTGCATAGGCATCTGTGTAAACATGGAAATATCTGCACCGCTATCTGTATAAACATGGAAATACCTACACCGCTGTCTCTATAAACATGGAAATATGTACACCGCTATGTGTATAAACATGGAAATATCTCCACTGCTCTCTGTATAAACATGGAAATATCTCCACCGTTATCTGTATAAACATGGAAATATCTACAGCGCCATCTCTAAAAACATTGAAATATCTACACTGCCATCTGTAAAAACATGGAAATAACTACACCGCCAACTGTATAAGCATGGAAATATCTACACCACCATCTGTATAAACATGGAAATACCTACAATACCATCTGTATACACATGGAAATATCTACACAGACATCTGTATAAATATGGAAATAACTACACGGCCATCTGTATAAACATGCAAATATCTACACTGCCATCTGTAGAAAGATGGAAATATCTACACCGCTATCTCTATAAATATGGAAATATCTACACCGCCATCTCTATAAACATGAAAATATCTACACTGCCATCTCCATAAAGATGGAGGTATCTACTCTGCCATGTGTATAAACACGGAAATATCTACACCACTATCTGTGAAAACATGGGAATATCTACACCGCTATCTGTTTAAACATGGAAATATCTACACGGCCATCTGTGTATAGATGGAAATATCAACACCGCCATCTGTAGAAACATGGAAATATCTACACCGCTATCTCTATAAACATGGAAATATCTGCACTGCCATCTGTAAAAACATGGAAATACGTATACAGTCATCTGTATAAACATGGAAATATCTACAATGCCATCTGTATACACATGGAAATATCTACACAGCCATCTGTATACACATGGAAATATCTACACAGCCATCTGTATAAACATGTAAATATCAACACCGCCATCTCTATAAACATGCAATTATCTACACTGCCATCTCCATAAACATGGAACTAACTACTCTGCCATCTGTATAAACATGGAAACATCTAAACCGCCATCTGTGTGAATAAGGAAATATCTACAATGACATCTGTACAAAAATATAAATATCTGCACCGCGAGCTGTATAAACATGGAAATATCTACATCGCTATCTGTATAAACGTGGAAATACCGACACCGCTGTCGGTATAAACATGGAAATATCTACAACGCCATCTATATAAACATGGAAATATCTACACCGCTATGTCTATAAACATGGAAATACCTACACCGCTATCCCAATAAACATGGAAATATCTACACCGCTATCTGTATAAACATGGAAATATCTACACTGCTATCTGTATAAACATGGAAATATCTACACCGCGATCTGTATAAACATGGAAATATCTACAACACGATCTGTATAAACATGGAAATATCTTCACCACGATCTGTATAAACATGGAAATATCTACACCGCTATCTGTAAAAACATGGTAATATCTACACCACCATCTATATAAACATGGAAATATCTACACCACCATCTGTATAAACATGGAAATATCTACAATGCCATCTGTAGAAA
The DNA here is from genome assembly GCF_029289425.2 of Pan paniscus. NCBI lineage: Eukaryota > Metazoa > Chordata > Mammalia > Primates > Hominidae > Pan > Pan paniscus. The sequence goes on from NC_073259.2 coordinate 733,001, forward strand.
GATGGAAATATCTACACCGCAATCTGTGTAAACATGGAAATATCTACACCGATATCTGTAAAAACATGGAAATATCTACACCGCTATCTCTATAAACATGGAAATATCTACACCGCGATCTGTATAAACATGGAAATATCTACACCGCGATCTGTATAAACATGGAAATATCTACACCGCTATCTGTATAAACATGGAAATATCTACACAGCTATCACTATAAACATGGAAAATCTACACCGCCATCTGTATAAACATGGAAATACCTACAAAGTCATCTGTATAAACATGGAAATATCTACACAGCCATCTGTATAAACATGGAAATATCTACACAACCATCTGTATATACATGGAAATATCTACACCGCTATCTGTATAAACATGGAAATAACTACACCGCTATTAGTATAAACAAGGAAATATCTACACCGTGATCTGTATAAACATGGAAATATCTACACCGCTATCTCTATAAACATGGAAATATCTACACCCCTATCTGTATAAGCATGGAAATATCCACACCGCTATCTCTATAAACATGGAAAAATCAACACCGCTATCTCTATGAACATGGAAATATCTACACCGAAATCTCTATAAACATGGAAATATCTACACCACGATCAGAATAAACACGGAAATATCTGCACCGCTATCTGTATAAACATGGAAATATCTCCACTGCTATCTCTATAAACATCGAAATATCTATTCCGCCATCTGTATAAACATGGAAATACTTACAAAGTTATCTGTATAAACATGGAAATAACTACACCGCCATCTGTGTAACCATGGAAATATCTAAACAGCCATGTGTATATACATGGAAATAACTACACCGCTATCTATATAAACATGGAAATAACTACACCGCTATCTGTATAAACATGGAAATATCTACACCGCCATCTACATATCCATGGAAATATCTGCGCTGCCATCTGTATAAACATGGAAATATCTACACGGTCATCTGTGTATAGATGGAAATATCAACACCGTCATCTCTACAAACATGGAAATATCTGCACCGCTATTTGTATAAACATGAAAATATCTACACCGCTGTCTGTATAAACATGGAAATATCTACACCGCTATCTGTATAAACATGGAAATATCTACACCGCTATCTCTATAAACATGGAAATATCTACACCGTGATCTGTATAAACATGGAAATATTTACACCGCTATTTGTATAAGCATGGAAATTTCTAAACCGTTATCTGTATAAATATGGAAATAACTACACCGCTATCTCTATAAACATGGAAATATCTACACCACCATCTGTATAAACATGGAAATATCTACAATGCCATCTGTAGAAAGATGGAAATATCTACACCGCAATCTGTGTAAACATGGAAATATCTACACCGATATCTGTAAAAACATGGAAATATCTACACCGCTATCTCTATAAACATGGAAATATCTACACCGCGATCTGTATAAACATGGAAATATCTACACCGCGATCTGTATAAACATGGGAATATCTACACCGCTATCTGTATAAACATGGAAATATCTACACAGCTATCACTATAAACATGGAAAATCTACACCGCCATCTGTATAAACATGGAAATACCTACAAAGTCATCTGTATAAACATGGAAATATCTACACAGCCATCTGTATAAACATGGAAATATCTACACAACCATCTGTATATACATGGAAATATCTACACCGCTATCTGTATAAACATGGAAATAACTACACCGCTATTAGTATAAACAAGGAAATATCTACACCGTGATCTGTATAAACATGGAAATATCTACACCGCTATCTCTATAAACATGGAAATATCTACACCCCTATCTGTATAAGCATGGAAATATCCACACCGCTATCTCTATAAACATGGAAAAATCAACACCGCTATCTCTATGAACATGGAAATATCTACACCGAAATCTCTATAAACATGGAAATATCTACACCACGATCAGAATAAACACGGAAATATCTGCACCGCTATCTGTATAAACATGGAAATATCTCCACTGCTATCTCTGTAAACATCGAAATATCTACTCCGCCATCTGTATAAACATGGAAATACTTACAAAGTTATCTGTATAAACATGGAAATAACTACACCGCCATCTGTGTAACCATGGAAATATCTAAACAGCCATGTGTATATACATGGAAATAACTACACCGCTATCTATATAAACATGGAAATAACTACACCGCTATCTGTATAAACATGGAAATATCTACACCGCCATCTACATATCCATGGAAATATCTGCGCTGCCATCTGTATAAACATGGAAATATCTACACGGTCATCTGTGTATAGATGGAAATATCAACACCGTCATCTCTACAAACATGGAAATATCTGCACCGCTATTTGTATAAACATGAAAATATCTACACCGCTGTCTGTATAAACATGGAAATATCTACACCGCTATCTGTATAAACATGGAAATATCTACACCGCTATCTCTATAAACATGGAAATATCTACACCGTGATCTGTATAAACATGGAAATATTTACACCGCTATCTGTATAAGCATGGAAATTTCTAAACCGTTATCTGTATAAATATGGAAATAACTACACCGCTATCTCTATAAACATGGAAATATCTACACCACCATCTGTATAAACATGGAAATACCTATACAGTCATCTGTGTAAACATGGAAATATCTACACCACCATCTGTATAAACATGGAAATATCTTCAATGCCACCTGTATACACATGGAAATACCTACAGGGCAATCTGTGTATAGATGGAAACATCAACACCGCCATCTGTACAAACATGGAAATATCTACACTGCTATCTCAATAAACATGGAAATATCTACACTGCGGTCTGTATAAACATGGAAATACCTACACTGGTATCTGTATAAACATAGAAATATCAACACAATGATCTGTATAAACATGGAAATATCTACACCGCTATCTGTATAAACATGGAAATATCTGCACCGCTATCTCTATAAACATGGAAATATCTACAAAGACATCTGTATAAACATGGAAATGCCTACACAGTCATGTGTAGGAACATTTAAATATCTACACTGCCACCTGTATAAACAAAGAAATATCTACAAAGCCCTCTGTATATATATGGAAGTATCTGCATAGGCATCTGTGTAAACATGGAAATATCTGCACCGCTATCTGTATAAACATGGAAATACCTACACCGCTGTCTCTATAAACATGGAAATATGTACACCGCTATGTGTATAAACATGGAAATATCTCCACTGCTCTCTGTATAAACATGGAAATATCTCCACCGTTATCTGTATAAACATGGAAATATCTACAGCGCCATCTCTAAAAACATTGAAATATCTACACTGCCATCTGTAAAAACATGGAAATAACTACACCGCCAACTGTATAAGCATGGAAATATCTACACCACCATCTGTATAAACATGGAAATACCTACAATACCATCTGTATACACATGGAAATATCTACACAGACATCTGTATAAATATGGAAATAACTACACGGCCATCTGTATAAACATGCAAATATCTACACTGCCATCTGTAGAAAGATGGAAATATCTACACCGCTATCTCTATAAATATGGAAATATCTACACCGCCATCTCTATAAACATGAAAATATCTACACTGCCATCTCCATAAAGATGGAGGTATCTACTCTGCCATGTGTATAAACACGGAAATATCTACACCACTATCTGTGAAAACATGGGAATATCTACACCGCTATCTGTTTAAACATGGAAATATCTACACGGCCATCTGTGTATAGATGGAAATATCAACACCGCCATCTGTAGAAACATGGAAATATCTACACCGCTATCTCTATAAACATGGAAATATCTGCACTGCCATCTGTAAAAACATGGAAATACGTATACAGTCATCTGTATAAACATGGAAATATCTACAATGCCATCTGTATACACATGGAAATATCTACACAGCCATCTGTATACACATGGAAATATCTACACAGCCATCTGTATAAACATGTAAATATCAACACCGCCATCTCTATAAACATGCAATTATCTACACTGCCATCTCCATAAACATGGAACTAACTACTCTGCCATCTGTATAAACATGGAAACATCTAAACCGCCATCTGTGTGAATAAGGAAATATCTACAATGACATCTGTACAAAAATATAAATATCTGCACCGCGAGCTGTATAAACATGGAAATATCTACATCGCTATCTGTATAAACGTGGAAATACCGACACCGCTGTCGGTATAAACATGGAAATATCTACAACGCCATCTATATAAACATGGAAATATCTACACCGCTATGTCTATAAACATGGAAATACCTACACCGCTATCCCAATAAACATGGAAATATCTACACCGCTATCTGTATAAACATGGAAATATCTACACCGCGATCTGTATAAACATGGAAATATCTACACCGCTATCTGTATAAACATGGAAATATCTACACAGCTATCACTATAAACATGGAAAATCTACACCGCCATCTGTATAAACATGGAAATACCTACAAAGTCATCTGTATAAACATGGAAATATCTACACAGCCATCTGTATAAACATGGAAATATCTACACAACCATCTGTATATACATGGAAATATCTACACCGCTATCTGTATAAACATGGAAATAACTACACCGCTATTAGTATAAACAAGGAAATATCTACACCGTGATCTGTATAAACATGGAAATATCTACACCGCTATCTCTATAAACATGGAAATATCTACACCCCTATCTGTATAAGCATGGAAATATCCACACCGCTATCTCTATAAACATGGAAAAATCAACACCGCTATCTCTATGAACATGGAAATATCTACACCGAAATCTCTATAAACATGGAAATATCTACACCACGATCAGAATAAACACGGAAATATCTGCACCGCTATCTGTATAAACATGGAAATATCTCCACTGCTATCTCTATAAACATCGAAATATCTACTCCGCCATCTGTATAAACATGGAAATACTTACAAAGTTATCTGTATAAACATGGAAATAACTACACCGCCATCTGTGTAACCATGGAAATATCTAAACAGCCATGTGTATATACATGGAAATAACTACACCGCTATCTATATAAACATGGAAATAACTACACCGCTATCTGTATAAACATGGAAATATCTACACCGCCATCTACATATCCATGGAAATATCTGCACTGCCATCTGTATAAACATGGAAATATCTACACGGTCATCTGTGTATAGATGGAAATATCAACACCGTCATCTCTACAAACATGGAAATATCTGCACCGCTATTTGTATAAACATGAAAATATCTACACCGCTGTCTGTATAAACATGGAAATATCTACACCGCTATCTGTATAAACATGGAAATATCTACACCGCTATCTCTATAAACATGGAAATATCTACACCGTGATCTGTATAAACATGGAAATATTTACACCGCTATCTGTATAAGCATGGAAATTTCTAAACCGTTATCTGAATAAATATGGAAATAACTACACCGCTATCTCTATAAACATGGAAATATCTACACCACCATCTGTATAAACATGGAAATACCTATACAGTCATCTGTGTAAACATGGAAATATCTACACCACCATCTGTATAAACATGGAAATATCTTCAATGCCATCTGTATACACATGGAAATACCTACAGGGCAATCTGTGTATAGATGGAAACATCAACACCGCCATCTGTACAAACATGGAAATATCTACACTGCTATCTCAATAAACATGGAAATATCTACACTGCGGTCTGTATAAACATGGAAATACCTACACTGGTATCTGTATAAACATAGAAATATCAACACAATGATCTGTATAAACATGGAAATATCTACACCGCTATCTGTATAAACATGGAAATATCTGCACCGCTATCTCTATAAACATGGAAATATCTACAAAGACATCTGTATAAACATGGAAATACCTACACAGTCATGTGTAGGAACATTTAAATATCTACACTGCCATCTGTATAAACAAAGAAATATCTACAAAGCCCTCTGTATATATATGGAAGTATCTGCATAGGCATCTGTGTAAACATGGAAATATCTGCACCGCTATCTGTATAAACATGGAATTACCTACACCGCTGTCTCTATAAACATGGAAATATGTACACCGCTATGTGTATAAACATGGAAATATCTCCACTGCTCTCTGTATAAACATGGAAATATCTCCACCGTTATCTGTATAAACATGGAAATATCTACAGCGCCATCTCTAAAAACATTGAAATATCTACACTGCCATCTGTAAAAACATGGAAATAACTACACCGCCAACTGTATAAGCATGGAAATATCTACACCACCATCTGTATAAACATGGAAATACCTACAATACCATCTGTATACACATGGAAATATCTACACAGACATCTGTATAAATATGGAAATAACTACACGGCCATCTGTATAAACATGCAAATATCTACACTGCCATCTGTAGAAAGATGGAAATATCTACACCGCTATCTCTATAAATATGGAAATATCTACACCGCCATCTCTATAAACATGAAAATATCTACACTGCCATCTCCATAAAGATGGAGGTATCTACTCTGCCATGTGTATAAACACGGAAATATCTACACCACTATCTGTGAAAACATGGGAATATCTACACCGCTATCTGTTTAAACATGGAAATATCTACACGGCCATCTGTGTATAGATGGAAATATCAACACCGCCATCTGTAGAAACATGGAAATATCTACACCGCTATCTCTATAAACATGGAAATATCTGCACTGCCATCTGTAAAAACATGGAAATACGTATACAGTCATCTGTATAAACATGGAAATATCTACAATGCCATCTGTATACACATGGAAATATCTACACAGCCATCTGTATACACATGGAAATATCTACACAGCCATCTGTATAAACATGTAAATATCAACACCGCCATCTCTATAAACATGCAATTATCTACACTGCCATCTCCATAAACATGGAACTAACTACTCTGCCATCTGTATAAACATGGAAACATCTAAACCGCCATCTGTGTGAATAAGGAAATATCTACAATGACATCTGTACAAAAATATAAATATCTGCACCGCGAGCTGTATAAACATGGAAATATCTACATCGCTATCTGTATAAACGTGGAAATACCGACACCGCTGTCGGTATAAACATGGAAATATCTACAACGCCATCTATATAAACATGGAAATATCTACACCGCTATGTCTATAAACATGGAAATACCTACACCGCTATCCCAATAAACATGGAAATATCTACACCGCTATCTGTATAAACATGGAAATATCTACACCGCGATCTGTATAAACATGGAAATATCTACACCGCTATCTGTATAAACATGGAAATATCTACACAGCTATCACTATAAACATGGAAAATCTACACCGCCATCTGTATAAACATGGAAATACCTACAAAGTCATCTGTATAAACATGGAAATATCTACACAGCCATCTGTATAAACATGGAAATATCTACACAACCATCTGTATATACATGGAAATATCTACACCGCTATCTGTATAAACATGGAAATAACTACACCGCTATTAGTATAAACAAGGAAATATCTACACCGTGATCTGTATAAACATGGAAATATCTACACCGCTATCTCTATAAACATGGAAATATCTACACCCCTATCTGTATAAGCATGGAAATATCCACACCGCTATCTCTATAAACATGGAAAAATCAACACCGCTATCTCTATGAACATGGAAATATCTACACCGAAATCTCTATAAACATGGAAATATCTACACCACGATCAGAATAAACACGGAAATATCTGCACCGCTATCTGTATAAACATGGAAATATCTCCACTGCTATCTCTATAAACATCGAAATATCTACTCCGCCATCTGTATAAACATGGAAATACTTACAAAGTTATCTGTATAAACATGGAAATAACTACACCGCCATCTGTGTAACCATGGAAATATCTAAACAGCCATGTGTATATACATGGAAATAACTACACCGCTATCTATATAAACATGGAAATAACTACACCGCTATCTGTATAAACATGGAAATATCTACACCGCCATCTACATATCCATGGAAATATCTGCGCTGCCATCTGTATAAACATGGAAATATCTACACGGTCATCTGTGTATAGATGGAAATATCAACACCGTCATCTCTACAAACATGGAAATATCTGCACCGCTATTTGTATAAACATGAAAATATCTACACCGCTGTCTGTATAAACATGGAAATATCTACACCGCTATCTGTATAAACATGGAAATATCTACACCGCTATCTCTATAAACATGGAAATATCTACACCGTGATCTGTATAAACATGGAAATATTTACACCGCTATCTGTATAAGCATGGAAATTTCTAAACCGTTATCTGAATAAATATGGAAATAACTACACCGCTATCTCTATAAACATGGAAATATCTACACCACCATCTGTATAAACATGGAAATACCTATACAGTCATCTGTGTAAACATGGAAATATCTACACCACCATCTGTATAAACATGGAAATATCTTCAATGCCATCTGTATACACATGGAAATACCTACAGGGCAATCTGTGTATAGATGGAAACATCAACACCGCCATCTGTACAAACATGGAAATATCTACACTGCTATCTCAATAAACATGGAAATATCTACACTGCGGTCTGTATAAACATGGAAATACCTACACTGGTATCTGTATAAACATAGAAATATCAACACAATGATCTGTATAAACATGGAAATATCTACACCGCTATCTGTATAAACATGGAAATATCTGCACCGCTATCTCTATAAACATGGAAATATCTACAAAGACATCTGTATAAACATGGAAATACCTACACAGTCATGTGTAGGAACATTTAAATATCTACACTGCCATCTGTATAAACAAAGAAATATCTACAAAGCCCTCTGTATATATATGGAAGTATCTGCATAGGCATCTGTGTAAACATGGAAATATCTGCACCGCTATCTGTATAAACATGGAATTACCTACACCGCTGTCTCTATAAACATGGAAATATGTACACCGCTATGTGTATAAACATGGAAATATCTCCACTGCTCTCTGTATAAACATGGAAATATCTCCACCGTTATCTGTATAAACATGGAAATATCTACAGCGCCATCTCTAAAAACATTGAAATATCTACACTGCCATCTGTAAAAACATGGAAATAACTACACCGCCAACTGTATAAGCATGGAAATATCTACACCACCATCTGTATAAACATGGAAATACCTACAATACCATCTGTATACACATGGAAATATCTACACAGACATCTGTATAAATATGGAAATAACTACACGGCCATCTGTATAAACATGCAAATATCTACACTGCCATCTGTAGAAAGATGGAAATATCTACACCGCTATCTCTATAAATATGGAAATATCTACACCGCCATCTCTATAAACATGAAAATATCTACACTGCCATCTCCATAAAGATGGAGGTATCTACTCTGCCATGTGTATAAACACGGAAATATCTACACCACTATCTGTGAAAACATGGGAATATCTACACCGCTATCTGTTTAAACATGGAAATATCTACACGGCCATCTGTGTATAGATGGAAATATCAACACCGCCATCTGTAGAAACATGGAAATATCTACACCGCTATCTCTATAAACATGGAAATATCTGCACTGCCATCTGTAAAAACATGGAAATACGTATACAGTCATCTGTATAAACATGGAAATATCTACAATGCCATCTGTATACACATGGAAATATCTACACAGCCATCTGTATACACATGGAAATATCTACACAGCCATCTGTATAAACATGTAAATATCAACACCGCCATCTCTATAAACATGCAATTATCTACACTGCCATCTCCATAAACATGGAACTAACTACTCTGCCATCTGTATAAACATGGAAACATCTAAACCGCCATCTGTGTGAATAAGGAAATATCTACAATGACATCTGTACAAAAATATAAATATCTGCACCGCGAGCTGTATAAACATGGAAATATCTACATCGCTATCTGTATAAACGTGGAAATACCGACACCGCTGTCGGTATAAACATGGAAATATCTACAACGCCATCTATATAAACATGGAAATATCTACACCGCTATGTCTATAAACATGGAAATACCTACACCGCTATCCCAATAAACATGGAAATATCTACACCGCTATCTGTATAAACATGGAAATATCTACACTGCTATCTGTATAAACATGGAAATATCTACACCGCGATCTGTATAAACATGGAAATATCTACAACACGATCTGTATAAACATGGAAATATCTTCACCACGATCTGTATAAACATGGAAATATCTACACCGCTATCTGTAAAAACATGGTAATATCTACACCACCATCTATATAAACATGGAAATATCTACACCACCATCTGTATAAACATGGAAATATCTACAATGCCATCTGTAGAAAGATGGAAATATCTACACCGCAATCTGTGTAAACATGGAAATATCTACACCGATATGTGTAAAAACATGGAAATATCTACACCGCTATCTCTATAAACATGGAAATATCTACACCGCGATCTGTATAAACATGGAAATATCTACACCGCGATCTGTATAAACATGGAAATATCTACACCGCTATCTGTATAAACATGGAAATATCTACACAGCTATCACTATAAACATGGAAAATCTACACCGCCATCTGTATAAACATGGAAATACCTACAAAGTCATCTGTATAAACATGGAAATATCCTCACAGCCATCTGTATAAACATGGAAATATCTACACAACCATCTGTATATACATGGAAATATCTACACCGCTATCTGTATAAACATGGAAATAACTACACCGCTATTAGTATAAACAAGGAAATATCTACACCGTGATCTGTATAAACATGGAAATATCTACACCGCTATCTCTATAAACATGGAAATATCTACACCCCTATCTGTATAAGCATGGAAATATCCACACCGCTATCTCTATAAACATGGAAAAATCAACACCGCTATCTCTATGAACATGGAAATATCTACACCGAAATCTCTATAAACATGGAAATATCTACACCACGATCAGAATAAACACGGAAATATCTGCACCGCTATCTGTATAAACATGGAAATATCTCCACTGCTATCTCTATAAACATCGAAATATCTACTCCGCCATCTGTATAAACATGGAAATACTTACAAAGTTATCTGTATAAACATGGAAATAACTACACCGCCATCTGTGTAACCATGGAAATATCTAAACAGCCATGTGTATATACATGGAAATAACTACACCGCTATCTATATAAACATGGAAATAACTACACCGCTATCTGTATAAACATGGAAATATCTACACCGCCATCTACATATCCATGGAAATATCTGCGCTGCCATCTGTATAAACATGGAAATATCTACACGGTCATCTGTGTATAGATGGAAATATCAACACCGTCATCTCTACAAACATGGAAATATCTGCACCGCTATTTGTATAAACATGAAAATATCTACACCGCTGTCTGTATAAACATGGAAATATCTACACCGCTATCTGTATAAACATGGAAATATCTACACCGCTATCTCTATAAACATGGAAATATCTACACCGTGATCTGTATAAACATGGAAATATTTACACCGCTATCTGTATAAGCATGGAAATTTCTAAACCGTTATCTGTATAAATATGGAAATAACTACACCGCTATCTCTATAAACATGGAAATATCTACACCACCATCTGTATAAACATGGAAATACCTATACAGTCATCTGTGTAAACATGGAAATATCTACACCACCATCTGTATAAACATGGAAATATCTTCAATGCCATCTGTATACACATGGAAATACCTACAGGGCAATCTGTGTATAGATGGAAACATCAACACCGCCATCTGTACAAACATGGAAATATCTACACTGCTATCTCAATAAACATGGAAATATCTACACTGCGGTCTGTATAAACATGGAAATACCTACACTGGTATCTGTATAAACATAGAAATATCAACACAATGATCTGTATAAACATGGAAATATCTACACCGCTATCTGTATAAACATGGAAATATCTGCACCGCTATCTCTATAAACATGGAAATATCTACAAAGACATCTGTATAAACATGGAAATACCTACACAGTCATGTGTAGGAACATTTAAATATCTACACTGCCATCTGTATAAACAAAGAAATATCTACAAAGCCCTCTGTATATATATGGAAGTATCTGCATAGGCATCTGTGTAAACATGGAAATATCTGCACCGCTATCTGTATAAACATGGAATTACCTACACCGCTGTCTCTATAAACATGGAAATATGTACACCGCTATGTGTATAAACATGGAAATATCTCCACTGCTCTCTGTATAAACATGGAAATATCTCCACCGTTATCTGTATAAACATGGAAATATCTACAGCGCCATCTCTAAAAACATTGAAATATCTACACTGCCATCTGTAAAAACATGGAAATAACTACACCGCCAACTGTATAAGCATGGAAATATCTACACCACCATCTGTATAAACATGGAAATACCTACAATACCATCTGTATACACATGGAAATATCTACACAGACATCTGTATAAATATGGAAATAACTACACGGCCATCTGTATAAACATGCAAATATCTACACTGCCATCTGTAGAAAGATGGAAATATCTACACCGCTATCTCTATAAATATGGAAATATCTACACCGCCATCTCTATAAACATGAAAATATCTACACTGCCATCTCCATAAAGATGGAGGTATCTACTCTGCCATGTGTATAAACACGGAAATATCTACACCACTATCTGTGAAAACATGGGAATATCTACACCGCTATCTGTTTAAACATGGAAATATCTACACGGCCATCTGTGTATAGATGGAAATATCAACACCGCCATCTGTAGAAACATGGAAATATCTACACCGCTATCTCTATAAACATGGAAATATCTGCACTGCCATCTGTAAAAACATGGAAATACGTATACAGTCATCTGTATAAACATGGAAATATCTACAATGCCATCTGTATACACATGGAAATATCTACACAGCCATCTGTATACACATGGAAATATCTACACAGCCATCTGTATAAACATGTAAATATCAACACCGCCATCTCTATAAACATGCAATTATCTACACTGCCATCTCCATAAACATGGAACTAACTACTCTGCCATCTGTATAAACATGGAAACATCTAAACCGCCATCTGTGTGAATAAGGAAATATCTACAATGACATCTGTACAAAAATATAAATATCTGCACCGCGAGCTGTATAAACATGGAAATATCTACATCGCTATCTGTATAAACGTGGAAATACCGACACCGCTGTCGGTATAAACATGGAAATATCTACAACGCCATCTATATAAACATGGAAATATCTACACCGCTATGTCTATAAACATGGAAATACCTACACCGCTATCCCAATAAACATGGAAATATCTACACCGCTATCTGTATAAACATGGAAATATCTACACTGCTATCTGTATAAACATGGAAATATCTACACCGCGATCTGTATAAACATGGAAATATCTACAACACGATCTGTATAAACATGGAAATATCTTCACCACGATCTGTATAAACATGGAAATATCTACACCGCTATCTGTAAAAACATGGTAATATCTACACCACCATCTATATAAACATGGAAATATCTACACCACCATCTGTATAAACATGGAAATATCTACAATGCCATCTGTAGAAAGATGGAAATATCTACACCGCAATCTGTGTAAACATGGAAATATCTACACCGATATCTGTAAAAACATGGAAATATCTACACCGCTATCTCTATAAACATGGAAATATCTACACCGCGATCTGTATAAACATGGAAATATCTACACCGCGATCTGTATAAACATGGAAATATCTACACCGCTATCTGTATAAACATGGAAATATCTACAGAGCTATCACTATAAACATGGAAAATCTACACCGCCATCTGTATAAACATGGAAATACCTACAAAGTCATCTGTATAAACATGGAAATATCCTCACAGCCATCTGTATAAACATGGAAATATCTACACAACCATCTGTATATACATGGAAATATCTACACCGCTATCTGTATAAACATGGAAATAACTACACCGCTATTAGTATAAACAAGGAAATATCTACACCGTGATCTGTATAAACATGGAAATATCTACACCGCTATCTCTATAAACATGGAAATATCTACACCCCTATCTGTATAAGCATGGAAATATCCACACCGCTATCTCTATAAACATGGAAAAATCAACACCGCTATCTCTATGAACATGGAAATATCTACACCGAAATCTCTATAAACATGGAAATATCTACACCACGATCAGAATAAACACGGAAATATCTGCACCGCTATCTGTATAAACATGGAAATATCTCCACTGCTATCTCTATAAACATCGAAATATCTACTCCGCCATCTGTATAAACATGGAAATACTTACAAAGTTATCTGTATAAACATGGAAATAACTACACCGCCATCTGTGTAACCATGGAAATATCTAAACAGCCATGTGTATATACATGGAAATAACTACACCGCTATCTATATAAACATGGAAATAACTACACCGCTATCTGTATAAACATGGAAATATCTACACCGCCATCTACATATCCATGGAAATATCTGCGCTGCCATCTGTATAAACATGGAAATATCTACACAGTCATCTGTGTATAGATGGAAATATCAACACCGTCATCTCTACAAACATGGAAATATCTGCACCGCTATTTGTATAAACATGAAAATATCTACACCGCTGTCTGTATAAACATGGAAATATCTACACCGCTATCTGTATAAACATGGAAATATCTACACCGCTATCTCTATAAACATGGAAATATCTACACCGTGATCTGTATAAACATGGAAATATTTACACCGCTATCTGTATAAGCATGGAAATTTCTAAACCGTTATCTGTATAAATATGGAAATAACTACACCGCTATCTCTATAAACATGGAAATATCTACACCACCATCTGTATAAACATGGAAATACCTATACAGTCATCTGTGTAAACATGGAAATATCTACACCACCATCTGTATAAACATGGAAATATCTTCAATGCCATCTGTATACACATGGAAATACCTACAGGGCAATCTGTGTATAGATGGAAACATCAACACCGCCATCTGTACAAACATGGAAATATCTACACTGCTATCTCAATAAACATGGAAATATCTACACTGCGGTCTGTATAAACATGGAAATACCTACACTGGTATCTGTATAAACATAGAAATATCAACACAATGATCTGTATAAACATGGAAATATCTACACCGCTATCTGTATAAACATGGAAATATCTGCACCGCTATCTCTATAAACATGGAAATATCTACAAAGACATCTGTATAAACATGGAAATACCTACACAGTCATGTGTAGGAACATTTAAATATCTACACTGCCATCTGTATAAACAAAGAAATATCTACAAAGCCCTCTGTATATATATGGAAGTATCTGCATAGGCATCCGTGTAAACATGGAAATATCTGCACCGCTATCTGTATAAACATGGAAATACCTACACCGCTGTCTCTATAAACATGGAAATATGTACACTGCTATGTGTATAAACATGGAAATATCTCCACTGCTCTCTGTATAAACATGGAAATATCTCCACCGTTATCTGTATAAACATGGAAATATCTACAGCGCCATCTCTAAAAACATTGAAATATCTACACTGCCATCTGTAAAAACATGGAAATAACTACACCGCCAACTGTATAAGCATGGAAATATCTACACCACCATCTGTATAAACATGGAAATACCTACAATACCATCTGTATACACATGGAAATATCTACACAGACATCTGTATAAATATGGAAATAACTACACGGCCATCTGTATAAACATGCAAATATCTACACTGCCATCTGTAGAAAGATGGAAATATCTACACCGCTATCTCTATAAATATGGAAATATCTACACCGCCATCTCTATAAACATGAAAATATCTACACTGCCATCTCCATAAAGATGGAGGTATCTACTCTGCCATGTGTATAAACACGGAAATATCTACACCACTATCTGTGAAAACATGGGAATATCTACACCGCTATCTGTTTAAACATGGAAATATCTACACGGCCATCTGTGTATAGATGGAAATATCAACACCGCCATCTGTAGAAACATGGAAATATCTACACCGCTATCTCTATAAACATGGAAATATCTGCACTGCCATCTGTAAAAACATGGAAATACGTATACAGTCATCTGTATAAACATGGAAATATCTACAATGCCATCTGTATACACATGGAAATATCTACACAGCCATCTATATACACATGGAAATATCAACACTGCTATCTCTATAAACATGGAAATACTACACCGCCATCTCTATAAACATGCAATTATCTACACTGCCATCTCCATAAACATGGAACTAACTACTCTGCCATCTGTATAAACATGGAAACATCTAAACCGCCATCTGTGTGAATAAGGAAATATCTACAATGACATCTGTACAAAAATATAAATATCTGCACCGCGAGCTGTATAAACATGGAAATATCTACATCGCTATCTGTATAAACGTGGAAATACCGACACCGCTGTCGGTATAAACATGGAAATATCTACAACGCCATCTATATAAACATGGAAATATCTACACCGCTATGTCTATAAACATGGAAATACCTACACCGCTATCCCAATAAACATGGAAATATCTACACCGCTATCTGTATAAACATGGAAATATCTACACTGCTATCTGTATAAACATGGAAATATCTACACCGCGATCTGTATAAACATGGAAATATCTACAACACGATCTGTATAAACATGGAAATATCTTCACCACGATCTGTATAAACATGGAAATATCTACACCGCTATCTGTAAAAACATGGTAATATCTACACCACCATCTATATAAACATGGAAATATCTACACCACCATCTGTATAAACATGGAAATATCTACAATGCCATCTGTAGAAAGATGGAAATATCTACACCGCAATCTGTGTAAACATGGAAATATCTACACCGATATCTGTAAAAACATGGAAATATCTACACCGCTATCTCTATAAACATGGAAATATCTACACCGCGATCTGTATAAACATGGAAATATCTACACCGCGATCTGTATAAACATGGAAATATCTACACCGCTATCTGTATAAACATGGAAATATCTACACAGCTATCACTATAAACATGGAAAATCTACACCGCCATCTGTATAAACATGGAAATACCTACAAAGTCATCTGTATAAACATGGAAATATCTACACAGCCATCTGTATAAACATGGAAATATCTACACAACCATCTGTATATACATGGAAATATCTACACCGCTATCTGTATAAACATGGAAATAACTACACCGCTATTAGTATAAACAAGGAAATATCTACACCGTGATCTGTATAAACATGGAAATATCTACACCGCTATCTCTATAAACATGGAAATATCTACACCCCTATCTGTATAAGCATGGAAATATCCACACCGCTATCTCTATAAACATGGAAAAATCAACACCGCTATCTCTATGAACATGGAAATATCTACGCCGAAATCTCTATAAACATGGAAATATCTACACCACGATCAGAATAAACACGGAAATATCTGCACCGCTATCTGTATAAACATGGAAATATCTCCACTGCTATCTCTATAAACATCGAAATATCTACTCCGCCATCTGTATAAACATGGAAATACTTACAAAGTTATCTGTATAAACATGGAAATAACTACACCTCCATCTGTGTAACCATGGAAATATCTAAACAGCCATGTGTATATACATGGAAATAACTACACCGCTATCTATATAAACATGGAAATAACTACACCGCTATCTGTATAAACATGGAAATATCTACACCGCCATCTACATATCCATGGAAATATCTGCGCTGCCATCTGTATAAAC
This sequence comes from Pan paniscus, assembly GCF_029289425.2. NCBI lineage: Eukaryota > Metazoa > Chordata > Mammalia > Primates > Hominidae > Pan > Pan paniscus. The sequence continues at coordinate 751,170 of NC_073259.2, forward strand.
ATGGAAATATCTACACGGTCATCTGTGTATAGATGGAAATATCAACACCGTCATCTCTACAAACATGGAAATATCTGCACCGCTATTTGTATAAACATGAAAATATCTACACCGCTGTCTGTATAAACATGGAAATATCTACACCGCTATCTGTATAAACATGGAAATATCTACACCGCTATCTCTATAAACATGGAAATATCTACACCGTGATCTGTATAAACATGGAAATATTTACACCGCTATCTGTATAAGCATGGAAATTTCTAAACCGTTATCTGTATAAATATGGAAATAACTACACCGCTATCTCTATAAACATGGAAATATCTACACCACCATCTGTATAAACATGGAAATACCTATACAGTCATCTGTGTAAACATGGAAATATCTACACCACCATCTGTATAAACATGGAAATATCTTCAATGCCATCTGTATACACATGGAAATACCTACAGGGCAATCTGTGTATAGATGGAAACATCAACACCGCCATCTGTACAAACATGGAAATATCTACACTGCTATCTCAATAAACATGGAAATATCTACACTGCGGTCTGTATAAACATGGAAATACCTACACTGGTATCTGTATAAACATAGAAATATCAACACAATGATCTGTATAAACATGGAAATATCTACACCGCTATCTGTATAAACATGGAAATATCTGCACCGCTATCTCTATAAACATGGAAATATCTACAAAGACATCTGTATAAACATGGAAATACCTACACAGTCATGTGTAGGAACATTTAAATATCTACACTGCCATCTGTATAAACAAAGAAATATCTACAAAGCCCTCTGTATATATATGGAAGTATCTGCATAGGCATCTGTGTAAACATGGAAATATCTGCACCGCTATCTGTATAAACATGGAAATACCTACACCGCTGTCTCTATATACATGGAAATATGTACACCGCTATGTGTATAAACATGGAAATATCTCCACTGCTCTCTGTATAAACATGGAAATATCTCCACCGTTATCTGTATAAACATGGAAATATCTACAGCGCCATCTCTAAAAACATTGAAATATCTACACTGCCATCTGTAAAAACATGGAAATAACTACACCGCCAACTGTATAAGCATGGAAATATCTACACCACCATCTGTATAAACATGGAAATACCTACAATACCATCTGTATACACATGGAAATATCTACACAGACATCTGTATAAATATGGAAATAACTACACGGCCATCTGTATAAACATGCAAATATCTACACTGCCATCTGTAGAAAGATGGAAATATCTACACCGCTATCTCTATAAATATGGAAATATCTACACCGCCATCTCTATAAACATGAAAATATCTACACTGCCATCTCCATAAAGATGGAGGTATCTACTCTGCCATGTGTATAAACACGGAAATATCTACACCACTATCTGTGAAAACATGGGAATATCTACACCGCTATCTGTTTAAACATGGAAATATCTACACGGCCATCTGTGTATAGATGGAAATATCAACACCGCCATCTGTAGAAACATGGAAATATCTACACCGCTATCTCTATAAACATGGAAATATCTGCACTGCCATCTGTAAAAACATGGAAATACGTATACAGTCATCTGTATAAACATGGAAATATCTACAATGCCATCTGTATACACATGGAAATATCTACACAGCCATCTGTATACACATGGAAATATCTACACAGCCATCTGTATAAACATGTAAATATCAACACCGCCATCTCTATAAACATGCAATTATCTACACTGCCATCTCCATAAACATGGAACTAACTACTCTGCCATCTGTATAAACATGGAAACATCTAAACCGCCATCTGTGTGAATAAGGAAATATCTACAATGACATCTGTACAAAAATATAAATATCTGCACCGCGAGCTGTATAAACATGGAAATATCTACATCGCTATCTGTATAAACGTGGAAATACCGACACCGCTGTCGGTATAAACATGGAAATATCTACAACGCCATCTATATAAACATGGAAATATCTACACCGCTATGTCTATAAACATGGAAATACCTACACCGCTATCCCAATAAACATGGAAATATCTACACCGCTATCTGTATAAACATGGAAATATCTACACTGCTATCTGTATAAACATGGAAATATCTACACCGCGATCTGTATAAACATGGAAATATCTACAACACGATCTGTATAAACATGGAAATATCTTCACCACGATCTGTATAAACATGGAAATATCTACACCGCTATCTGTAAAAACATGGTAATATCTACACCACCATCTATATAAACATGGAAATATCTACACCACCATCTGTATAAACATGGAAATATCTACAATGCCATCTGTAGAAAGATGGAAATATCTACACCGCAATCTGTGTAAACATGGAAATATCTACACCGATATCTGTAAAAACATGGAAATATCTACACCGCTATCTCTATAAACATGGAAATATCTACACCGCGATCTGTATAAACATGGAAATATCTACACCGCGATCTGTATAAACATGGAAATATCTACACCGCTATCTGTATAAACATGGAAATATCTACAGAGCTATCACTATAAACATGGAAAATCTACACCGCCATCTGTATAAACATGGAAATACCTACAAAGTCATCTGTATAAACATGGAAATATCTACACAGCCATCTGTATAAACATGGAAATATCTACACAACCATCTGTATATACATGGAAATATCTACACCGCTATCTGTATAAACATGGAAATAACTACACCGCTATTAGTATAAACAAGGAAATATCTACACCGTGATCTGTATAAACATGGAAATATCTACACCGCTATCTCTATAAACATGGAAATATCTACACCCCTATCTGTATAAGCATGGAAATATCCACACCGCTATCTCTATAAACATGGAAAAATCAACACCGCTATCTCTATGAACATGGAAATATCTACACCGAAATCTCTATAAACATGGAAATATCTACACCACGATCAGAATAAACACGGAAATATCTGCACCGCTATCTGTATAAACATGGAAATATCTCCACTGCTATCTCTATAAACATCGAAATATCTACTCCGCCATCTGTATAAACATGGAAATACTTACAAAGTTATCTGTATAAACATGGAAATAACTACACCGCCATCTGTGTAACCATGGAAATATCTAAACAGCCATGTGTATATACATGGAAATAACTACACCGCTATCTATATAAACATGGAAATAACTACACCGCTATCTGTATAAACATGGAAATATCTACACCGCCATCTACATATCCATGGAAATATCTGCGCTGCCATCTGTATAAACATGGAAATATCTACACGGTCATCTGTGTATAGATGGAAATATCAACACCGTCATCTCTACAAACATGGAAATATCTGCACCGCTATTTGTATAAACATGAAAATATCTACACCGCTGTCTGTATAAACATGGAAATATCTACACCGCTATCTGTATAAACATGGAAATATCTACACCGCTATCTCTATAAACATGGAAATATCTACACCGTGATCTGTATAAACATGGAAATATTTACACCGCTATCTGTATAAGCATGGAAATTTCTAAACCGTTATCTGAATAAATATGGAAATAACTACACCGCTATCTCTATAAACATGGAAATATCTACACCACCATCTGTATAAACATGGAAATACCTATACAGTCATCTGTGTAAACATGGAAATATCTACACCACCATCTGTATAAACATGGAAATATCTTCAATGCCATCTGTATACACATGGAAATACCTACAGGGCAATCTGTGTATAGATGGAAACATCAACACCGCCATCTGTACAAACATGGAAATATCTACACTGCTATCTCAATAAACATGGAAATATCTACACTGCGGTCTGTATAAACATGGAAATACCTACACTGGTATCTGTATAAACATAGAAATATCAACACAATGATCTGTATAAACATGGAAATATCTACACCGCTATCTGTATAAACATGGAAATATCTGCACCGCTATCTCTATAAACATGGAAATATCTACAAAGACATCTGTATAAACATGGAAATACCTACACAGTCATGTGTAGGAACATTTAAATATCTACACTGCCATCTGTATAAACAAAGAAATATCTACAAAGCCCTCTGTATATATATGGAAGTATCTGCATAGGCATCTGTGTAAACATGGAAATATCTGCACCGCTATCTGTATAAACATGGAATTACCTACACCGCTGTCTCTATAAACATGGAAATATGTACACCGCTATGTGTATAAACATGGAAATATCTCCACTGCTCTCTGTATAAACATGGAAATATCTCCACCGTTATCTGTATAAACATGGAAATATCTACAGCGCCATCTCTAAAAACATTGAAATATCTACACTGCCATCTGTAAAAACATGGAAATAACTACACCGCCAACTGTATAAGCATGGAAATATCTACACCACCATCTGTATAAACATGGAAATACCTACAATACCATCTGTATACACATGGAAATATCTACACAGACATCTGTATAAATATGGAAATAACTACACGGCCATCTGTATAAACATGCAAATATCTACACTGCCATCTGTAGAAAGATGGAAATATCTACACCGCTATCTCTATAAATATGGAAATATCTACACCGCCATCTCTATAAACATGAAAATATCTACACTGCCATCTCCATAAAGATGGAGGTATCTACTCTGCCATGTGTATAAACACGGAAATATCTACACCACTATCTGTGAAAACATGGGAATATCTACACCGCTATCTGTTTAAACATGGAAATATCTACACGGCCATCTGTGTATAGATGGAAATATCAACACCGCCATCTGTAGAAACATGGAAATATCTACACCGCTATCTCTATAAACATGGAAATATCTGCACTGCCATCTGTAAAAACATGGAAATACGTATACAGTCATCTGTATAAACATGGAAATATCTACAATGCCATCTGTATACACATGGAAATATCTACACAGCCATCTGTATACACATGGAAATATCTACACAGCCATCTGTATAAACATGTAAATATCAACACCGCCATCTCTATAAACATGCAATTATCTACACTGCCATCTCCATAAACATGGAACTAACTACTCTGCCATCTGTATAAACATGGAAACATCTAAACCGCCATCTGTGTGAATAAGGAAATATCTACAATGACATCTGTACAAAAATATAAATATCTGCACCGCGAGCTGTATAAACATGGAAATATCTACATCGCTATCTGTATAAACGTGGAAATACCGACACCGCTGTCGGTATAAACATGGAAATATCTACAACGCCATCTATATAAACATGGAAATATCTACACCGCTATGTCTATAAACATGGAAATACCTACACCGCTATCCCAATAAACATGGAAATATCTACACCGCTATCTGTATAAACATGGAAATATCTACACTGCTATCTGTATAAACATGGAAATATCTACACCGCGATCTGTATAAACATGGAAATATCTACAACACGATCTGTATAAACATGGAAATATCTTCACCACGATCTGTATAAACATGGAAATATCTACACCGCTATCTGTAAAAACATGGTAATATCTACACCACCATCTATATAAACATGGAAATATCTACACCACCATCTGTATAAACATGGAAATATCTACAATGCCATCTGTAGAAAGATGGAAATATCTACACCGCAATCTGTGTAAACATGGAAATATCTACACCGATATGTGTAAAAACATGGAAATATCTACACCGCTATCTCTATAAACATGGAAATATCTACACCGCGATCTGTATAAACATGGAAATATCTACACCGCGATCTGTATAAACATGGAAATATCTACACCGCTATCTGTATAAACATGGAAATATCTACAGAGCTATCACTATAAACATGGAAAATCTACACCGCCATCTGTATAAACATGGAAATACCTACAAAGTCATCTGTATAAACATGGAAATATCCTCACAGCCATCTGTATAAACATGGAAATATCTACACAACCATCTGTATATACATGGAAATATCTACACCGCTATCTGTATAAACATGGAAATAACTACACCGCTATTAGTATAAACAAGGAAATATCTACACCGTGATCTGTATAAACATGGAAATATCTACACCGCTATCTCTATAAACATGGAAATATCTACACCCCTATCTGTATAAGCATGGAAATATCCACACCGCTATCTCTATAAACATGGAAAAATCAACACCGCTATCTCTATGAACATGGAAATATCTACACCGAAATCTCTATAAACATGGAAATATCTACACCACGATCAGAATAAACACGGAAATATCTGCACCGCTATCTGTATAAACATGGAAATATCTCCACTGCTATCTCTATAAACATCGAAATATCTACTCCGCCATCTGTATAAACATGGAAATACTTACAAAGTTATCTGTATAAACATGGAAATAACTACACCGCCATCTGTGTAACCATGGAAATATCTAAACAGCCATGTGTATATACATGGAAATAACTACACCGCTATCTATATAAACATGGAAATAACTACACCGCTATCTGTATAAACATGGAAATATCTACACCGCCATCTACATATCCATGGAAATATCTGCGCTGCCATCTGTATAAACATGGAAATATCTACACGGTCATCTGTGTATAGATGGAAATATCAACACCGTCATCTCTACAAACATGGAAATATCTGCACCGCTATTTGTATAAACATGAAAATATCTACACCGCTGTCTGTATAAACATGGAAATATCTACACCGCTATCTGTATAAACATGGAAATATCTACACCGCTATCTCTATAAACATGGAAATATCTACACCGTGATCTGTATAAACATGGAAATATTTACACCGCTATCTGTATAAGCATGGAAATTTCTAAACCGTTATCTGAATAAATATGGAAATAACTACACCGCTATCTCTATAAACATGGAAATATCTACACCACCATCTGTATAAACATGGAAATACCTATACAGTCATCTGTGTAAACATGGAAATATCTACACCACCATCTGTATAAACATGGAAATATCTTCAATGCCATCTGTATACACATGGAAATACCTACAGGGCAATCTGTGTATAGATGGAAACATCAACACCGCCATCTGTACAAACATGGAAATATCTACACTGCTATCTCAATAAACATGGAAATATCTACACTGCGGTCTGTATAAACATGGAAATACCTACACTGGTATCTGTATAAACATAGAAATATCAACACAATGATCTGTATAAACATGGAAATATCTACACCGCTATCTGTATAAACATGGAAATATCTGCACCGCTATCTCTATAAACATGGAAATATCTACAAAGACATCTGTATAAACATGGAAATACCTACACAGTCATGTGTAGGAACATTTAAATATCTACACTGCCATCTGTATAAACAAAGAAATATCTACAAAGCCCTCTGTATATATATGGAAGTATCTGCATAGGCATCTGTGTAAACATGGAAATATCTGCACCGCTATCTGTATAAACATGGAATTACCTACACCGCTGTCTCTATAAACATGGAAATATGTACACCGCTATGTGTATAAACATGGAAATATCTCCACTGCTCTCTGTATAAACATGGAAATATCTCCACCGTTATCTGTATAAACATGGAAATATCTACAGCGCCATCTCTAAAAACATTGAAATATCTACACTGCCATCTGTAAAAACATGGAAATAACTACACCGCCAACTGTATAAGCATGGAAATATCTACACCACCATCTGTATAAACATGGAAATACCTACAATACCATCTGTATACACATGGAAATATCTACACAGACATCTGTATAAATATGGAAATAACTACACGGCCATCTGTATAAACATGCAAATATCTACACTGCCATCTGTAGAAAGATGGAAATATCTACACCGCTATCTCTATAAATATGGAAATATCTACACCGCCATCTCTATAAACATGAAAATATCTACACTGCCATCTCCATAAAGATGGAGGTATCTACTCTGCCATGTGTATAAACACGGAAATATCTACACCACTATCTGTGAAAACATGGGAATATCTACACCGCTATCTGTTTAAACATGGAAATATCTACACGGCCATCTGTGTATAGATGGAAATATCAACACCGCCATCTGTAGAAACATGGAAATATCTACACCGCTATCTCTATAAACATGGAAATATCTGCACTGCCATCTGTAAAAACATGGAAATACGTATACAGTCATCTGTATAAACATGGAAATATCTACAATGCCATCTGTATACACATGGAAATATCTACACAGCCATCTGTATACACATGGAAATATCTACACAGCCATCTGTATAAACATGTAAATATCAACACCGCCATCTCTATAAACATGCAATTATCTACACTGCCATCTCCATAAACATGGAACTAACTACTCTGCCATCTGTATAAACATGGAAACATCTAAACCGCCATCTGTGTGAATAAGGAAATATCTACAATGACATCTGTACAAAAATATAAATATCTGCACCGCGAGCTGTATAAACATGGAAATATCTACATCGCTATCTGTATAAACGTGGAAATACCGACACCGCTGTCGGTATAAACATGGAAATATCTACAACGCCATCTATATAAACATGGAAATATCTACACCGCTATGTCTATAAACATGGAAATACCTACACCGCTATCCCAATAAACATGGAAATATCTACACCGCTATCTGTATAAACATGGAAATATCTACACTGCTATCTGTATAAACATGGAAATATCTACACCGCGATCTGTATAAACATGGAAATATCTACAACACGATCTGTATAAACATGGAAATATCTTCACCACGATCTGTATAAACATGGAAATATCTACACCGCTATCTGTAAAAACATGGTAATATCTACACCACCATCTATATAAACATGGAAATATCTACACCACCATCTGTATAAACATGGAAATATCTACAATGCCATCTGTAGAAAGATGGAAATATCTACACCGCAATCTGTGTAAACATGGAAATATCTACACCGATATCTGTAAAAACATGGAAATATCTACACCGCTATCTCTATAAACATGGAAATATCTACACCGCGATCTGTATAAACATGGAAATATCTACACCGCGATCTGTATAAACATGGAAATATCTACACCGCTATCTGTATAAACATGGAAATATCTACAGAGCTATCACTATAAACATGGAAAATCTACACCGCCATCTGTATAAACATGGAAATACCTACAAAGTCATCTGTATAAACATGGAAATATCCTCACAGCCATCTGTATAAACATGGAAATATCTACACAACCATCTGTATATACATGGAAATATCTACACCGCTATCTGTATAAACATGGAAATAACTACACCGCTATTAGTATAAACAAGGAAATATCTACACCGTGATCTGTATAAACATGGAAATATCTACACCGCTATCTCTATAAACATGGAAATATCTACACCCCTATCTGTATAAGCATGGAAATATCCACACCGCTATCTCTATAAACATGGAAAAATCAACACCGCTATCTCTATGAACATGGAAATATCTACACCGAAATCTCTATAAACATGGAAATATCTACACCACGATCAGAATAAACACGGAAATATCTGCACCGCTATCTGTATAAACATGGAAATATCTCCACTGCTATCTCTATAAACATCGAAATATCTACTCCGCCATCTGTATAAACATGGAAATACTTACAAAGTTATCTGTATAAACATGGAAATAACTACACCGCCATCTGTGTAACCATGGAAATATCTAAACAGCCATGTGTATATACATGGAAATAACTACACCGCTATCTATATAAACATGGAAATAACTACACCGCTATCTGTATAAACATGGAAATATCTACACCGCCATCTACATATCCATGGAAATATCTGCGCTGCCATCTGTATAAACATGGAAATATCTACACAGTCATCTGTGTATAGATGGAAATATCAACACCGTCATCTCTACAAACATGGAAATATCTGCACCGCTATTTGTATAAACATGAAAATATCTACACCGCTGTCTGTATAAACATGGAAATATCTACACCGCTATCTGTATAAACATGGAAATATCTACACCGCTATCTCTATAAACATGGAAATATCTACACCGTGATCTGTATAAACATGGAAATATTTACACCGCTATCTGTATAAGCATGGAAATTTCTAAACCGTTATCTGTATAAATATGGAAATAACTACACCGCTATCTCTATAAACATGGAAATATCTACACCACCATCTGTATAAACATGGAAATACCTATACAGTCATCTGTGTAAACATGGAAATATCTACACCACCATCTGTATAAACATGGAAATATCTTCAATGCCATCTGTATACACATGGAAATACCTACAGGGCAATCTGTGTATAGATGGAAACATCAACACCGCCATCTGTACAAACATGGAAATATCTACACTGCTATCTCAATAAACATGGAAATATCTACACTGCGGTCTGTATAAACATGGAAATACCTACACTGGTATCTGTATAAACATAGAAATATCAACACAATGATCTGTATAAACATGGAAATATCTACACCGCTATCTGTATAAACATGGAAATATCTGCACCGCTATCTCTATAAACATGGAAATATCTACAAAGACATCTGTATAAACATGGAAATACCTACACAGTCATGTGTAGGAACATTTAAATATCTACACTGCCATCTGTATAAACAAAGAAATATCTACAAAGCCCTCTGTATATATATGGAAGTATCTGCATAGGCATCCGTGTAAACATGGAAATATCTGCACCGCTATCTGTATAAACATGGAAATACCTACACCGCTGTCTCTATAAACATGGAAATATGTACACCGCTATGTGTATAAACATGGAAATATCTCCACTGCTCTCTGTATAAACATGGAAATATCTCCACCGTTATCTGTATAAACATGGAAATATCTACAGCGCCATCTCTAAAAACATTGAAATATCTACACTGCCATCTGTAAAAACATGGAAATAACTACACCGCCAACTGTATAAGCATGGAAATATCTACACCACCATCTGTATAAACATGGAAATACCTACAATACCATCTGTATACACATGGAAATATCTACACAGACATCTGTATAAATATGGAAATAACTACACGGCCATCTGTATAAACATGCAAATATCTACACTGCCATCTGTAGAAAGATGGAAATATCTACACCGCTATCTCTATAAATATGGAAATATCTACACCGCCATCTCTATAAACATGAAAATATCTACACTGCCATCTCCATAAAGATGGAGGTATCTACTCTGCCATGTGTATAAACACGGAAATATCTACACCACTATCTGTGAAAACATGGGAATATCTACACCGCTATCTGTTTAAACATGGAAATATCTACACGGCCATCTGTGTATAGATGGAAATATCAACACCGCCATCTGTAGAAACATGGAAATATCTACACCGCTATCTCTATAAACATGGAAATATCTGCACTGCCATCTGTAAAAACATGGAAATACGTATACAGTCATCTGTATAAACATGGAAATATCTACAATGCCATCTGTATACACATGGAAATATCTACACAGCCATCTATATACACATGGAAATATCAACACTGCTATCTCTATAAACATGGAAATACTACACCGCCATCTCTATAAACATGCAATTATCTACACTGCCATCTCCATAAACATGGAACTAACTACTCTGCCATCTGTATAAACATGGAAACATCTAAACCGCCATCTGTGTGAATAAGGAAATATCTACAATGACATCTGTACAAAAATATAAATATCTGCACCGCGAGCTGTATAAACATGGAAATATCTACATCGCTATCTGTATAAACGTGGAAATACCGACACCGCTGTCGGTATAAACATGGAAATATCTACAACGCCATCTATATAAACATGGAAATATCTACACCGCTATGTCTATAAACATGGACATACCTACACCGCTATCCCAATAAACATGGAAATATCTACACCGCTATCTGTATAAACATGGAAATATCTACACTGCTATCTGTATAAACATGGAAATATCTACACCGCGATCTGTATAAACATGGAAATATCTACAACACGATCTGTATAAACATGGAAATATCTTCACCACGATCTGTATAAACATGGAAATATCTACACCGCTATCTGTAAAAACATGGTAATATCTACACCACCATCTATATAAACATGGAAATATCTACACCACCATCTGTATAAACATGGAAATATCTACAATGCCATCTGTAGAAAGATGGAAATATCTACACCGCAATCTGTGTAAACATGGAAATATCTACACCGATATCTGTAAAAACATGGAAATATCTACACCGCTATCTCTATAAACATGGAAATATCTACACCGCGATCTGTATAAACATGGAAATATCTACACCGCGATCTGTATAAACATGGAAATATCTACACCGCTATCTGTATAAACATGGAAATATCTACACAGCTATCACTATAAACATGGAAAATCTACACCGCCATCTGTATAAACATGGAAATACCTACAAAGTCATCTGTATAAACATGGAAATATCTACACAGCCATCTGTATAAACATGGAAATATCTACACAACCATCTGTATATACATGGAAATATCTACACCGCTATCTGTATAAACATGGAAATAACTACACCGCTATTAGTATAAACAAGGAAATATCTACACCGTGATCTGTATAAACATGGAAATATCTACACCGCTATCTCTATAAACATGGAAATATCTACACCCCTATCTGTATAAGCATGGAAATATCCACACCGCTATCTCTATAAACATGGAAAAATCAACACCGCTATCTCTATGAACATGGAAATATCTACGCCGAAATCTCTATAAACATGGAAATATCTACACCACGATCAGAATAAACACGGAAATATCTGCACCGCTATCTGTATAAACATGGAAATATCTCCACTGCTATCTCTATAAACATCGAAATATCTACTCCGCCATCTGTATAAACATGGAAATACTTACAAAGTTATCTGTATAAACATGGAAATAACTACACCGCCATCTGTGTAACCATGGAAATATCTAAACAGCCATGTGTATATACATGGAAATAACTACACCGCTATCTATATAAACATGGAAATAACTACACCGCTATCTGTATAAACATGGAAATATCTACACCGCCATCTACATATCCATGGAAATATCTGCGCTGCCATCTGTATAAACATGGAAATATCTACACGGTCATCTGTGTATAGATGGAAATATCAACACCGTCATCTCTACAAACATGGAAATATCTGCACCGCTATTTGTATAAACATGAAAATATCTACACCGCTGTCTGTATAAACATGGAAATATCTACACCGCTATCTGTATAAACATGGAAATATCTACACCGCTATCTCTATAAACATGGAAATATCTACACCGTGATCTGTATAAACATGGAAATATTTACACCGCTATCTGTATAAGCATGGAAATTTCTAAACCGTTATCTGTATAAATATGGAAATAACTACACCGCTATCTCTATAAACATGGAAATATCTACACCACCATCTGTATAAACATGGAAATACCTATACAGTCATCTGTGTAAACATGGAAATATCTACACCACCATCTGTATAAACATGGAAATATCTTCAATGCCATCTGTATACACATGGAAATACCTACAGGGCAATCTGTGTATAGATGGAAACATCAACACCGCCATCTGTACAAACATGGAAATATCTACACTGCTATCTCAATAAACATGGAAATATCTACACTGCGGTCTGTATAAACATGGAAATACCTACACTGGTATCTGTATAAACATAGAAATATCAACACAATGATCTGTATAAACATGGAAATATCTACACCGCTATCTGTATAAACATGGAAATATCTGCACCGCTATCTCTATAAACATGGAAATATCTACAAAGACATCTGTATAAACATGGAAATACCTACACAGTCATGTGTAGGAACATTTAAATATCTACACTGCCATCTGTATAAACAAAGAAATATCTACAAAGCCCTCTGTATATATATGGAAGTATCTGCATAGGCATCCGTGTAAACATGGAAATATCTGCACCGCTATCTGTATAAACATGGAAATACCTACACCGCTGTCTCTATAAACATGGAAATATGTACACCGCTATGTGTATAAACATGGAAATATCTCCACTGCTCTCTGTATAAACATGGAAATATCTCCACCGTTATCTGTATAAACATGGAAATATCTACAGCGCCATCTCTAAAAACATTGAAATATCTACACTGCCATCTGTAAAAACATGGAAATAACTACACCGCCAACTGTATAAGCATGGAAATATCTACACCACCATCTGTATAAACATGGAAATACCTACAATACCATCTGTATACACATGGAAATATCTACACAGACATCTGTATAAATATGGAAATAACTACACGGCCATCTGTATAAACATGCAAATATCTACACTGCCATCTGTAGAAAGATGGAAATATCTACACCGCTATCTCTATAAATATGGAAATATCTACACCGCCATCTCTATAAACATGAAAATATCTACACTGCCATCTCCATAAAGATGGAGGTATCTACTCTGCCATGTGTATAAACACGGAAATATCTACACCACTATCTGTGAAAACATGGGAATATCTACACCGCTATCTGTTTAAACATGGAAATATCTACACGGCCATCTGTGTATAGATGGAAATATCAACACCGCCATCTGTAGAAACATGGAAATATCTACACCGCTATCTCTATAAACATGGAAATATCTGCACTGCCATCTGTAAAAACATGGAAATACGTATACAGTCATCTGTATAAACATGGAAATATCTACAATGCCATCTGTATACACATGGAAATATCTACACAGCCATCTGTATAAACATGGAAATATCAACACTGCTATCTCTATAAACATGGAAATATCTACACCGCCATCTCTATAAACATGCAATTATCTACACTGCCATCTCCATAAACATGGAACTAACTACTCTGCCATCTGTATAAACATGGAAACATCTAAACCGCCATCTGTGTAAATAAGGAAATATCTACAATGACATCTGTACAAAAATATAAATATCTGCACCGCGAGCTGTATAAACATGGAAATATCTACATCGCTATCTGTATAAACGTGGAAATACCGACACCGCCGTCGGTATAAACATGGAAATATCTACAACGCCATCTATATAAACATGGAAATATCTACACCGCTATGTCTATAAACATGGAAATACCTACACCGCTATCCCAATAAACATGGAAATATCTACACCGCTATCTGTATAAACATGGAAATATCTACACTGCTATCTGTATAAACATGGAAATATCTACACCGCGATCTGTATAAACATGGAAATATCTACAACACGATCTGTATAAACATGGAAATATCTTCACCACGATCTGTATAAACATGGAAATATCTACACCGCTATCTGTAAAAACATGGTAATATCTACACCACCATCTATATAAACATGGAAATATCTACACCACCATCTGTATAAACATGGAAATATCTACAATGCCATCTGTAGAAAGATGGAAATATCTACACCGCAATCTGTGTAAAGATGGAAATATCTACACCGATATCTGTAAAAACATGGAAATATCTACACCGCTATCTCTATAAACATGGAAATATCTACACCGCGATCTGTATAAACATGGAAATATCTACACCGCGATCTGTATAAACATGGAAATATCTACACCGCTATCTGTATAAACATGGAAATATCTACAGAGCTATCACTATAAACATGGAAAATCTACACCGCCATCTGTATAAACATGGAAATACCTACAAAGTCATCTGTATAAACATGGAAATATCCTCACAGCCATCTGTATAAACATGGAAATATCTACACAACCATCTGTATATACATGGAAATATCTACACCGCTATCTGTATAAACATGGAAATAACTACACCGCTATTAGTATAAACAAGGAAATATCTACACCGTGATCTGTATAAACATGGAAATATCTACACCGCTATCTCTATAAACATGGAAATATCTACACCCCTATCTGTATAAGCATGGAAATATCCACACCGCTATCTCTATAAACATGGAAAAATCAACACCGCTATCTCTATGAACATGGAAATATCTACACCGAAATCTCTATAAACATGGAAATATCTACACCACGATCAGAATAAACACGGAAATATCTGCACCGCTATCTGTATAAACATGGAAATATCTCCACTGCTATCTCTATAAACATCGAAATATCTACTCCGCCATCTGTATAAACATGGAAATACTTACAAAGTTATCTGTATAAACATGGAAATAACTACACCGCCATCTGTGTAACCATGGAAATATCTAAACAGCCATGTGTATATACATGGAAATAACTACACCGCTATCTATATAAACATGGAAATAACTACACCGCTATCTGTATAAACATGGAAATATCTACACCGCCATCTACATATCCATGGAAATATCTGCGCTGCCATCTGTATAAACATGGAAATATCTACACAGTCATCTGTGTATAGATGGAAATATCAACACCGTCATCTCTACAAACATGGAAATATCTGCACCGCTATTTGTATAAACATGAAAATATCTACACCGCTGTCTGTATAAACATGGAAATATCTACACCGCTATCTGTATAAACATGGAAATATCTACACCGCTATCTCTATAAACATGGAAATATCTACACCGTGATCTGTATAAACATGGAAATATTTACACCGCTATCTGTATAAGCATGGAAATTTCTAAACCGTTATCTGTATAAATATGGAAATAACTACACCGCTATCTCTATAAACATGGAAATATCTACACCACCATCTGTATAAACATGGAAATACCTATACAGTCATCTGTGTAAACATGGAAATATCTACACCACCATCTGTATAAACATGGAAATATCTTCAATGCCATCTGTATACACATGGAAATACCTACAGGGCAATCTGTGTATAGATGGAAACATCAACACCGCCATCTGTACAAACATGGAAATATCTACACTGCTATCTCAATAAACATGGAAATATCTACACTGCGGTCTGTATAAACATGGAAATACCTACACTGGTATCTGTATAAACATAGAAATATCAACACAATGATCTGTATAAACATGGAAATATCTACACCGCTATCTGTATAAACATGGAAATATCTGCACCGCTATCTCTATAAACATGGAAATATCTACAAAGACATCTGTATAAACATGGAAATACCTACACAGTCATGTGTAGGAACATTTAAATATCTACACTGCCATCTGTATAAACAAAGAAATATCTACAAAGCCCTCTGTATATATATGGAAGTATCTGCATAGGCATCCGTGTAAACATGGAAATATCTGCACCGCTATCTGTATAAACATGGAAATACCTACACCGCTGTCTCTATAAACATGGAAATATGTACACCGCTATGTGTATAAACATGGAAATATCTCCACTGCTCTCTGTATAAACATGGAAATATCTCCACCGTTATCTGTATAAACATGGAAATATCTACAGCGCCATCTCTAAAAACATTGAAATATCTACACTGCCATCTGTAAAAACATGGAAATAACTACACCGCCAACTGTATAAGCATGGAAATATCTACACCACCATCTGTATAAACATGGAAATACCTACAATACCATCTGTATACACATGGAAATATCTACACAGACATCTGTATAAATATGGAAATAACTACACGGCCATCTGTATAAACATGCAAATATCTACACTGCCATCTGTAGAAAGATGGAAATATCTACACCGCTATCTCTATAAATATGGAAATATCTACACCGCCATCTCTATAAACATGAAAATATCTACACTGCCATCTCCATAAAGATGGAGGTATCTACTCTGCCATGTGTATAAACACGGAAATATCTACACCACTATCTGTGAAAACATGGGAATATCTACACCGCTATCTGTTTAAACATGGAAATATCTACACGGCCATCTGTGTATAGATGGAAATATCAACACCGCCATCTGTAGAAACATGGAAATATCTACACCGCTATCTCTATAAACATGGAAATATCTGCACTGCCATCTGTAAAAACATGGAAATACGTATACAGTCATCTGTATAAACATGGAAATATCTACAATGCCATCTGTATACACATGGAAATATCTACACAGCCATCTGTATACACATGGAAATATCTACACAGCCATCTGTATAAACATGGAAATATCAACACCGCCATCTCTATAAACATGCAATTATCTACACTGCCATCTCCATAAACATGGAACTAACTACTCTGCCATCTGTATAAACATGGAAACATCTAAACCGCCATCTGTGTGAATAAGGAAATATCTACAATGACATCTGTACAAAAATATAAATATCTGCACCGCGAGCTGTATAAACATGGAAATATCTACATCGCTATCTGTATAAACGTGGAAATACCGACACCGCTGTCGGTATAAACATGGAAATATCTACAACGCCATCTATATAAACATGGAAATATCTACACCGCTATGTCTATAAACATGGACATACCTACACCGCTATCCCAATAAACATGGAAATATCTACACCGCTATCTGTATAAACATGGAAATATCTACACTGCTATCTGTATAAACATGGAAATATCTACACCGCGATCTGTATAAACATGGAAATATCTACAACACGATCTGTATAAACATGGAAATATCTTCACCACGATCTGTATAAACATGGAAATATCTACACCGCTATCTGTAAAAACATGGTAATATCTACACCACCATCTATATAAACATGGAAATATCTACACCACCATCTGTATAAACATGGAAATATCTAGAATGCCATCTGTAGAAAGATGGAAATATCTACACCGCAATCTGTGTAAACATGGAAATATCTACACCGATATCTGTAAAAACATGGAAATATCTACACCGCTATCTCTATAAACATGGAAATATCTACACCGCGATCTGTATAAACATGGAAATATCTACAACGCGATCTGTATAAACATGGAAATATCTACACCGCTATCTGTATAAACATGGAAATATCTACACAGCTATCACTATAAACATGGAAAATCTACACCGCCATCTGTATAAACATGGAAATACCTACAAAGTCATCTGTATAAACATGGAAATATCTACACAGCCATCTGTATAAACATGGAAATATCTACACAACCATCTGTATATACATGGAAATATCTACACCGCTATCTGTATAAACATGGAAATAACTACACCGCTATTAGTATAAACAAGGAAATATCTACACCGTGATCTGTATAAACATGGAAATATCTACACCGCTATCTCTATAAACATGGAAATATCTACACCCCTATCTGTATAAGCATGGAAATATCCACACCGCTATCTCTATAAACATGGAAAAATCAACACCGCTATCTCTATGAACATGGAAATATCTACGCCGAAATCTCTATAAACATGGAAATATCTACACCACGATCAGAATAAACACGGAAATATCTGCACCGCTATCTGTATAAACATGGAAATATCTCCACTGCTATCTCTATAAACATCGAAATATCTACTCCGCCATCTGTATAAACATGGAAATACTTACAAAGTTATCTGTATAAACATGGAAATAACTACACCGCCATCTGTGTAACCATGGAAATATCTAAACAGCCATGTGTATATACATGGAAATAACTACACCTCTATCTATATAAACATGGAAATAACTACACCGCTATCTGTATAAACATGGAAATATCTACACCGCCATCTACATATCCATGGAAATATCTGCGCTGCCATCTGTATAAACATGGAAATATCTACACGGTCATCTGTGTATAGATGGAAATATCAACACCGTCATCTCTACAAACATGGAAATATCTGCACCGCTATTTGTATAAACATGAAAATATCTACACCGCTGTCTGTATAAACATGGAAATATCTACACCGCTATCTGTATAAACATGGAAATATCTACACCGCTATCTCTATAAACATGGAAATATCTACACCGTGATCTGTATAAACATGGAAATATTTACACCGCTATCTGTATAAGCATGGAAATTTCTAAACCGTTATCTGTATAAATATGGAAATAACTACACCGCTATCTCTATAAACATGGAAATATCTACACCACCATCTGTATAAACATGGAAATACCTATACAGTCATCTGTGTAAACATGGAAATATCTACACCACCATCTGTATAAACATGGAAATATCTTCAATGCCATCTGTATACACATGGAAATACCTACAGGGCAATCTGTGTATAGATGGAAACATCAACACCGCCATCTGTACAAACATGGAAATATCTACACTGCTATCTCAATAAACATGGAAATATCTACACTGCGGTCTGTATAAACATGGAAATACCTACACTGGTATCTGTATAAACATAGAAATATCAACACAATGATCTGTATAAACATGGAAATATCTACACCGCTATCTGTATAAACATGGAAATATCTGCACCGCTATCTCTATAAACATGGAAATATCTACAAAGACATCTGTATAAACATGGAAATACCTACACAGTCATGTGTAGGAACATTTAAATATCTACACTGCCATCTGTATAAACAAAGAAATATCTACAAAGCCCTCTGTATATATATGGAAGTATCTGCATAGGCATCCGTGTAAACATGGAAATATCTGCACCGCTATCTGTATAAACATGGAAATACCTACACCGCTGTCTCTATAAACATGGAAATATGTACACCGCTATGTGTATAAACATGGAAATATCTCCACTGCTCTCTGTATAAACATGGAAATATCTCCACCGTTATCTGTATAAACATGGAAATATCTACAGCGCCATCTCTAAAAACATTGAAATATCTACACTGCCATCTGTAAAAACATGGAAATAACTACACCGCCAACTGTATAAGCATGGAAATATCTACACCACCATCTGTATAAACATGGAAATACCTACAATACCATCTGTATACACATGGAAATATCTACACAGACATCTGTATAAATATGGAAATAACTACACGGCCATCTGTATAAACATGCAAATATCTACACTGCCATCTGTAGAAAGATGGAAATATCTACACCGCTATCTCTATAAATATGGAAATATCTACACCGCCATCTCTATAAACATGAAAATATCTACACTGCCATCTCCATAAAGATGGAGGTATCTACTCTGCCATGTGTATAAACACGGAAATATCTACACCACTATCTGTGAAAACATGGGAATATCTACACCGCTATCTGTTTAAACATGGAAATATCTACACGGCCATCTGTGTATAGATGGAAATATCAACACCGCCATCTGTAGAAACATGGAAATATCTACACCGCTATCTCTATAAACATGGAAATATCTGCACTGCCATCTGTAAAAACATGGAAATACGTATACAGTCATCTGTATAAACATGGAAATATCTACAATGCCATCTGTATACACATGGAAATATCTACACAGCCATCTGTATAAACATGGAAATATCAACACTGCTATCTCTATAAACATGGAAATATCTACACCGCCATCTCTATAAACATGCAATTATCTACACTGCCATCTCCATAAACATGGAACTAACTACTCTGCCATCTGTATAAACATGGAAACATCTAAACCGCCATCTGTGTGAATAAGGAAATATCTACAATGACATCTGTACAAAAATATAAATATCTGCACCGCGAGCTGTATAAACATGGAAATATCTACATCGCTATCTGTATAAACGTGGAAATACCGACACCGCCGTCGGTATAAACATGGAAATATCTACAACGCCATCTATATAAACATGGAAATATCTACACCGCTATGTCTATAAACATGGACATACCTACACCGCTATCCCAATAAACATGGAAATATCTACACCGCTATCTGTATAAACATGGAAATATCTACACTGCTATCTGTATAAACATGGAAATATCTACACCGCGATCTGTATAAACATGGAAATATCTACAACACGATCTGTATAAACATGGAAATATCTTCACCACGATCTGTATAAACATGGAAATATCTACACCGCTATCTGTAAAAACATGGTAATATCTACACCACCATCTATATAAACATGGAAATATCTACACCACCATCTGTATAAACATGGAAATATCTACAATGCCATCTGTAGAAAGATGGAAATATCTACACCGCAATCTGTGTAAACATGGAAATATCTACACCGATATCTGTAAAAACATGGAAATATCTACACCGCTATCTCTATAAACATGGAAATATCTACACCGCGATCTGTATAAACATGGAAATATCTACACCGCGATCTGTATAAACATGGAAATATCTACACCGCTATCTGTATAAACATGGAAATATCTACACAGCTATCACTATAAACATGGAAAATCTACACCGCCATCTGTATAAACATGGAAATACCTACAAAGTCATCTGTATAAACATGGAAATATCTACACAGCCATCTGTATAAACATGGAAATATCTACACAACCATCTGTATATACATGGAAATATCTACACCGCTATCTGTATAAACATGGAAATAACTACACCGCTATTAGTATAAACAAGGAAATATCTACACCGTGATCTGTATAAACATGGAAATATCTACACCGCTATCTCTATAAACATGGAAATATCTACACCCCTATCTGTATAAGCATGGAAATATCCACACCGCTATCTCTATAAACATGGAAAAATCAACACCGCTATCTCTATGAACATGGAAATATCTACGCCGAAATCTCTATAAACATGGAAATATCTACACCACGATCAGAATAAACACGGAAATATCTGCACCGCTATCTGTATAAACATGGAAATATCTCCACTGCTATCTCTATAAACATCGAAATATCTACTCCGCCATCTGTATAAACATGGAAATACTTACAAAGTTATCTGTATAAACATGGAAATAACTACACCGCCATCTGTGTAACCATGGAAATATCTAAACAGCCATGTGTATATACATGGAAATAACTACACCGCTATCTATATAAACATGGAAATAACTACACCGCTATCTGTATAAACATGGAAATATCTACACCGCCATCTACATATCCATGGAAATATCTGCGCTGCCATCTGTATAAACATGGAAATATCTACACGGTCATCTGTGTATAGATGGAAATATCAACACCGTCATCTCTACAAACATGGAAATATCTGCACCGCTATTTGTATAAACATGAAAATATCTACACCGCTGTCTGTATAAACATGGAAATATCTACACCGCTATCTGTATAAACATGGAAATATCTACACCGCTATCTCTATAAACATGGAAATATCTACACCGTGATCTGTATAAACATGGAAATATTTACACCGCTATCTGTATAAGCATGGAAATTTCTAAACCGTTATCTGTATAAATATGGAAATAACTACACCGCTATCTCTATAAACATGGAAATATCTACACCACCATCTGTATAAACATGGAAATACCTATACAGTCATCTGTGTAAACATGGAAATATCTACACCACCATCTGTATAAACATGGAAATATCTTCAATGCCATCTGTATACACATGGAAATACCTACAGGGCAATCTGTGTATAGATGGAAACATCAACACCGCCATCTGTACAAACATGGAAATATCTACACTGCTATCTCAATAAACATGGAAATATCTACACTGCGGTCTGTATAAACATGGAAATACCTACACTGGTATCTGTATAAACATAGAAATATCAACACAATGATCTGTATAAACATGGAAATATCTACACCGCTATCTGTATAAACATGGAAATATCTGCACCGCTATCTCTATAAACATGGAAATATCTACAAAGACATCTGTATAAACATGGAAATACCTACACAGTCATGTGTAGGAACATTTAAATATCTACACTGCCATCTGTATAAACAAAGAAATATCTACAAAGCCCTCTGTATATATATGGAAGTATCTGCATAGGCATCCGTGTAAACATGGAAATATCTGCACCGCTATCTGTATAAACATGGAAATACCTACACCGCTGTCTCTATAAACATGGAAATATGTACACCGCTATGTGTATAAACATGGAAATATCTCCACTGCTCTCTGTATAAACATGGAAATATCTCCACCGTTATCTGTATAAACATGGAAATATCTACAGCGCCATCTCTAAAAACATTGAAATATCTACACTGCCATCTGTAAAAACATGGAAATAACTACACCGCCAACTGTATAAGCATGGAAATATCTACACCACCATCTGTATAAACATGGAAATACCTACAATACCATCTGTATACACATGGAAATATCTACACAGACATCTGTATAAATATGGAAATAACTACACGGCCATCTGTATAAACATGCAAATATCTACACTGCCATCTGTAGAAAGATGGAAATATCTACACCGCTATCTCTATAAATATGGAAATATCTACACCGCCATCTCTATAAACATGAAAATATCTACACTGCCATCTCCATAAAGATGGAGGTATCTACTCTGCCATGTGTATAAACACGGAAATATCTACACCACTATCTGTGAAAACATGGGAATATCTACACCGCTATCTGTTTAAACATGGAAATATCTACACGGCCATCTGTGTATAGATGGAAATATCAACACCGCCATCTGTAGAAACATGGAAATATCTACACCGCTATCTCTATAAACATGGAAATATCTGCACTGCCATCTGTAAAAACATGGAAATACGTATACAGTCATCTGTATAAACATGGAAATATCTACAATGCCATCTGTATACACATGGAAATATCTACACAGCCATCTGTATAAACATGGAAATATCAACACTGCTATCTCTATAAACATGGAAATATCTACACCGCCATCTCTATAAACATGCAATTATCTACACTGCCATCTCCATAAACATGGAACTAACTACTCTGCCATCTGTATAAACATGGAAACATCTAAACCGCCATCTGTGTAAATAAGGAAATATCTACAATGACATCTGTACAAAAATATAAATATCTGCACCGCGAGCTGTATAAACATGGAAATATCTACATCGCTATCTGTATAAACGTGGAAATACCGACACCGCCGTCGGTATAAACATGGAAATATCTACAACGCCATCTATATAAACATGGAAATATCTACACCGCTATGTCTATAAACATGGAAATACCTACACCGCTATCCCAATAAACATGGAAATATCTACACCGCTATCTGTATAAACATGGAAATATCTACACTGCTATCTGTATAAACATGGAAATATCTACACCGCGATCTGTATAAACATGGAAATATCTACAACACGATCTGTATAAACATGGAAATATCTTCACCACGATCTGTATAAACATGGAAATATCTACACCGCTATCTGTAAAAACATGGTAATATCTACACCACCATCTATATAAACATGGAAATATCTACACCACCATCTGTATAAACATGGAAATATCTACAATGCCATCTGTAGAAAGATGGAAATATCTACACCGCAATCTGTGTAAAGATGGAAATATCTACACCGATATCTGTAAAAACATGGAAATATCTACACCGCTATCTCTATAAACATGGAAATATCTACACCGCGATCTGTATAAACATGGAAATATCTACACCGCGATCTGTATAAACATGGAAATATCTACACCGCTATCTGTATAAACATGGAAATATCTACAGAGCTATCACTATAAACATGGAAAATCTACACCGCCATCTGTATAAACATGGAAATACCTACAAAGTCATCTGTATAAACATGGAAATATCCTCACAGCCATCTGTATAAACATGGAAATATCTACACAACCATCTGTATATACATGGAAATATCTACACCGCTATCTGTATAAACATGGAAATAACTACACCGCTATTAGTATAAACAAGGAAATATCTACACCGTGATCTGTATAAACATGGAAATATCTACACCGCTATCTCTATAAACATGGAAATATCTACACCCCTATCTGTATAAGCATGGAAATATCCACACCGCTATCTCTATAAACATGGAAAAATCAACACCGCTATCTCTATGAACATGGAAATATCTACACCGAAATCTCTATAAACATGGAAATATCTACACCACGATCAGAATAAACACGGAAATATCTGCACCGCTATCTGTATAAACATGGAAATATCTCCACTGCTATCTCTATAAACATCGAAATATCTACTCCGCCATCTGTATAAACATGGAAATACTTACAAAGTTATCTGTATAAACATGGAAATAACTACACCGCCATCTGTGTAACCATGGAAATATCTAAACAGCCATGTGTATATACATGGAAATAACTACACCGCTATCTATATAAACATGGAAATAACTACACCGCTATCTGTATAAACATGGAAATATCTACACCGCCATCTACATATCCATGGAAATATCTGCGCTGCCATCTGTATAAACATGGAAATATCTACACAGTCATCTGTGTATAGATGGAAATATCAACACCGTCATCTCTACAAACATGGAAATATCTGCACCGCTATTTGTATAAACATGAAAATATCTACACCGCTGTCTGTATAAACATGGAAATATCTACACCGCTATCTGTATAAACATGGAAATATCTACACCGCTATCTCTATAAACATGGAAATATCTACACCGTGATCTGTATAAACATGGAAATATTTACACCGCTATCTGTATAAGCATGGAAATTTCTAAACCGTTATCTGTATAAATATGGAAATAACTACACCGCTATCTCTATAAACATGGAAATATCTACACCACCATCTGTATAAACATGGAAATACCTATACAGTCATCTGTGTAAACATGGAAATATCTACACCACCATCTGTATAAACATGGAAATATCTTCAATGCCATCTGTATACACATGGAAATACCTACAGGGCAATCTGTGTATAGATGGAAACATCAACACCGCCATCTGTACAAACATGGAAATATCTACACTGCTATCTCAATAAACATGGAAATATCTACACTGCGGTCTGTATAAACATGGAAATACCTACACTGGTATCTGTATAAACATAGAAATATCAACACAATGATCTGTATAAACATGGAAATATCTACACCGCTATCTGTATAAACATGGAAATATCTGCACCGCTATCTCTATAAACATGGAAATATCTACAAAGACATCTGTATAAACATGGAAATACCTACACAGTCATGTGTAGGAACATTTAAATATCTACACTGCCATCTGTATAAACAAAGAAATATCTACAAAGCCCTCTGTATATATATGGAAGTATCTGCATAGGCATCCGTGTAAACATGGAAATATCTGCACCGCTATCTGTATAAACATGGAAATACCTACACCGCTGTCTCTATAAACATGGAAATATGTACACCGCTATGTGTATAAACATGGAAATATCTCCACTGCTCTCTGTATAAACATGGAAATATCTCCACCGTTATCTGTATAAACATGGAAATATCTACAGCGCCATCTCTAAAAACATTGAAATATCTACACTGCCATCTGTAAAAACATGGAAATAACTACACCGCCAACTGTATAAGCATGGAAATATCTACACCACCATCTGTATAAACATGGAAATACCTACAATACCATCTGTATACACATGGAAATATCTACACAGACATCTGTATAAATATGGAAATAACTACACGGCCATCTGTATAAACATGCAAATATCTACACTGCCATCTGTAGAAAGATGGAAATATCTACACCGCTATCTCTATAAATATGGAAATATCTACACCGCCATCTCTATAAACATGAAAATATCTACACTGCCATCTCCATAAAGATGGAGGTATCTACTCTGCCATGTGTATAAACACGGAAATATCTACACCACTATCTGTGAAAACATGGGAATATCTACACCGCTATCTGTTTAAACATGGAAATATCTACACGGCCATCTGTGTATAGATGGAAATATCAACACCGCCATCTGTAGAAACATGGAAATATCTACACCGCTATCTCTATAAACATGGAAATATCTGCACTGCCATCTGTAAAAACATGGAAATACGTATACAGTCATCTGTATAAACATGGAAATATCTACAATGCCATCTGTATACACATGGAAATATCTACACAGCCATCTATATACACATGGAAATATCAACACTGCTATCTCTATAAACATGGAAATACTACACCGCCATCTCTATAAACATGCAATTATCTACACTGCCATCTCCATAAACATGGAACTAACTACTCTGCCATCTGTATAAACATGGAAACATCTAAACCGCCATCTGTGTGAATAAGGAAATATCTACAATGACATCTGTACAAAAATATAAATATCTGCACCGCGAGCTGTATAAACATGGAAATATCTACATCGCTATCTGTATAAACGTGGAAATACCGACACCGCTGTCGGTATAAACATGGAAATATCTACAACGCCATCTATATAAACATGGAAATATCTACACCGCTATGTCTATAAACATGGACATACCTACACCGCTATCCCAATAAACATGGAAATATCTACACCGCTATCTGTATAAACATGGAAATATCTACACTGCTATCTGTATAAACATGGAAATATCTACACCGCGATCTGTATAAACATGGAAATATCTACAACACGATCTGTATAAACATGGAAATATCTTCACCACGATCTGTATAAACATGGAAATATCTACACCGCTATCTGTAAAAACATGGTAATATCTACACCACCATCTATATAAACATGGAAATATCTACACCACCATCTGTATAAACATGGAAATATCTAGAATGCCATCTGTAGAAAGATGGAAATATCTACACCGCAATCTGTGTAAACATGGAAATATCTACACCGATATCTGTAAAAACATGGA
The DNA here is from genome assembly GCF_029289425.2 of Pan paniscus. Taxonomy (NCBI): domain Eukaryota; kingdom Metazoa; phylum Chordata; class Mammalia; order Primates; family Hominidae; genus Pan; species Pan paniscus. The sequence continues at coordinate 780,221 of NC_073259.2, forward strand.
AATATCTACACCGCTATCTCTATAAACATGGAAATATCTACACCGCGATCTGTATAAACATGGAAATATCTACAACGCGATCTGTATAAACATGGAAATATCTACACCGCTATCTGTATAAACATGGAAATATCTACACAGCTATCACTATAAACATGGAAAATCTACACCGCCATCTGTATAAACATGGAAATACCTACAAAGTCATCTGTATAAACATGGAAATATCTACACAGCCATCTGTATAAACATGGAAATATCTACACAACCATCTGTATATACATGGAAATATCTACACCGCTATCTGTATAAACATGGAAATAACTACACCGCTATTAGTATAAACAAGGAAATATCTACACCGTGATCTGTATAAACATGGAAATATCTACACCGCTATCTCTATAAACATGGAAATATCTACACCCCTATCTGTATAAGCATGGAAATATCCACACCGCTATCTCTATAAACATGGAAAAATCAACACCGCTATCTCTATGAACATGGAAATATCTACGCCGAAATCTCTATAAACATGGAAATATCTACACCACGATCAGAATAAACACGGAAATATCTGCACCGCTATCTGTATAAACATGGAAATATCTCCACTGCTATCTCTATAAACATCGAAATATCTACTCCGCCATCTGTATAAACATGGAAATACTTACAAAGTTATCTGTATAAACATGGAAATAACTACACCGCCATCTGTGTAACCATGGAAATATCTAAACAGCCATGTGTATATACATGGAAATAACTACACCTCTATCTATATAAACATGGAAATAACTACACCGCTATCTGTATAAACATGGAAATATCTACACCGCCATCTACATATCCATGGAAATATCTGCGCTGCCATCTGTATAAACATGGAAATATCTACACGGTCATCTGTGTATAGATGGAAATATCAACACCGTCATCTCTACAAACATGGAAATATCTGCACCGCTATTTGTATAAACATGAAAATATCTACACCGCTGTCTGTATAAACATGGAAATATCTACACCGCTATCTGTATAAACATGGAAATATCTACACCGCTATCTCTATAAACATGGAAATATCTACACCGTGATCTGTATAAACATGGAAATATTTACACCGCTATCTGTATAAGCATGGAAATTTCTAAACCGTTATCTGTATAAATATGGAAATAACTACACCGCTATCTCTATAAACATGGAAATATCTACACCACCATCTGTATAAACATGGAAATACCTATACAGTCATCTGTGTAAACATGGAAATATCTACACCACCATCTGTATAAACATGGAAATATCTTCAATGCCATCTGTATACACATGGAAATACCTACAGGGCAATCTGTGTATAGATGGAAACATCAACACCGCCATCTGTACAAACATGGAAATATCTACACTGCTATCTCAATAAACATGGAAATATCTACACTGCGGTCTGTATAAACATGGAAATACCTACACTGGTATCTGTATAAACATAGAAATATCAACACAATGATCTGTATAAACATGGAAATATCTACACCGCTATCTGTATAAACATGGAAATATCTGCACCGCTATCTCTATAAACATGGAAATATCTACAAAGACATCTGTATAAACATGGAAATACCTACACAGTCATGTGTAGGAACATTTAAATATCTACACTGCCATCTGTATAAACAAAGAAATATCTACAAAGCCCTCTGTATATATATGGAAGTATCTGCATAGGCATCCGTGTAAACATGGAAATATCTGCACCGCTATCTGTATAAACATGGAAATACCTACACCGCTGTCTCTATAAACATGGAAATATGTACACCGCTATGTGTATAAACATGGAAATATCTCCACTGCTCTCTGTATAAACATGGAAATATCTCCACCGTTATCTGTATAAACATGGAAATATCTACAGCGCCATCTCTAAAAACATTGAAATATCTACACTGCCATCTGTAAAAACATGGAAATAACTACACCGCCAACTGTATAAGCATGGAAATATCTACACCACCATCTGTATAAACATGGAAATACCTACAATACCATCTGTATACACATGGAAATATCTACACAGACATCTGTATAAATATGGAAATAACTACACGGCCATCTGTATAAACATGCAAATATCTACACTGCCATCTGTAGAAAGATGGAAATATCTACACCGCTATCTCTATAAATATGGAAATATCTACACCGCCATCTCTATAAACATGAAAATATCTACACTGCCATCTCCATAAAGATGGAGGTATCTACTCTGCCATGTGTATAAACACGGAAATATCTACACCACTATCTGTGAAAACATGGGAATATCTACACCGCTATCTGTTTAAACATGGAAATATCTACACGGCCATCTGTGTATAGATGGAAATATCAACACCGCCATCTGTAGAAACATGGAAATATCTACACCGCTATCTCTATAAACATGGAAATATCTGCACTGCCATCTGTAAAAACATGGAAATACGTATACAGTCATCTGTATAAACATGGAAATATCTACAATGCCATCTGTATACACATGGAAATATCTACACAGCCATCTGTATAAACATGGAAATATCAACACTGCTATCTCTATAAACATGGAAATATCTACACCGCCATCTCTATAAACATGCAATTATCTACACTGCCATCTCCATAAACATGGAACTAACTACTCTGCCATCTGTATAAACATGGAAACATCTAAACCGCCATCTGTGTAAATAAGGAAATATCTACAATGACATCTGTACAAAAATATAAATATCTGCACCGCGAGCTGTATAAACATGGAAATATCTACATCGCTATCTGTATAAACGTGGAAATACCGACACCGCCGTCGGTATAAACATGGAAATATCTACAACGCCATCTATATAAACATGGAAATATCTACACCGCTATGTCTATAAACATGGAAATACCTACACCGCTATCCCAATAAACATGGAAATATCTACACCGCTATCTGTATAAACATGGAAATATCTACACTGCTATCTGTATAAACATGGAAATATCTACACCGCGATCTGTATAAACATGGAAATATCTACAACACGATCTGTATAAACATGGAAATATCTTCACCACGATCTGTATAAACATGGAAATATCTACACCACTATCTGTAAAAACATGGTAATATCTACACCACCATCTATATAAACATGGAAATATCTACACCACCATCTGTATAAACATGGAAATATCTACAATGCCATCTGTAGAAAGATGGAAATATCTACACCGCAATCTGTGTAAACATGGAAATATCTACACCGATATCTGTAAAAACATGGAAATATCTACACCGCTATCTCTATAAACATGGAAATATCTACACCGCGATCTGTATAAACATGGAAATATCTACACCGCGATCTGTATAAACATGGAAATATCTACACCGCTATCTGTATAAACATGGAAATATCTACACAGCTATCACTATAAACATGGAAAATCTACACCGCCATCTGTATAAACATGGAAATACCTACAAAGTCATCTGTATAAACATGGAAATATCTACACAGCCATCTGTATAAACATGGAAATATCTACACAACCATCTGTATATACATGGAAATATCTACACCGCTATCTGTATAAACATGGAAATAACTACACCGCTATTAGTATAAACAAGGAAATATCTACACCGTGATCTGTATAAACATGGAAATATCTACACCGCTATCTCTATAAACATGGAAATATCTACACCCCTATCTGTATAAGCATGGAAATATCCACACCGCTATCTCTATAAACATGGAAAAATCAACACCGCTATCTCTATGAACATGGAAATATCTACACCGAAATCTCTATAAACATGGAAATATCTACACCACGATCAGAATAAACACGGAAATATCTGCACCGCTATCTGTATAAACATGGAAATATCTCCACTGCTATCTCTATAAACATCGAAATATCTACTCCGCCATCTGTATAAACATGGAAATACTTACAAAGTTATCTGTATAAACATGGAAATAACTACACCGCCATCTGTGTAACCATGGAAATATCTAAACAGCCATGTGTATATACATGGAAATAACTACACCGCTATCTATATAAACATGGAAATAACTACACCGCTATCTGTATAAACATGGAAATATCTACACCGCCATCTACATATCCATGGAAATATCTGCGCTGCCATCTGTATAAACATGGAAATATCTACACGGTCATCTGTGTATAGATGGAAATATCAACACCGTCATCTCTACAAACATGGAAATATCTGCACCGCTATTTGTATAAACATGAAAATATCTACACCGCTGTCTGTATAAACATGGAAATATCTACACCGCTATCTGTATAAACATGGAAATATCTACACCGCTATCTCTATAAACATGGAAATATCTACACCGTGATCTGTATAAACATGGAAATATTTACACCGCTATCTGTATAAGCATGGAAATTTCTAAACCGTTATCTGTATAAATATGGAAATAACTACACCGCTATCTCTATAAACATGGAAATATCTACACCACCATCTGTATAAACATGGAAATACCTATACAGTCATCTGTGTAAACATGGAAATATCTACACCACCATCTGTATAAACATGGAAATATCTTCAATGCCATCTGTATACACATGGAAATACCTACAGGGCAATCTGTGTATAGATGGAAACATCAACACCGCCATCTGTACAAACATGGAAATATCTACACTGCTATCTCAATAAACATGGAAATATCTACACTGCGGTCTGTATAAACATGGAAATACCTACACTGGTATCTGTATAAACATAGAAATATCAACACAATGATCTGTATAAACATGGAAATATCTACACCGCTATCTGTATAAACATGGAAATATCTGCACCGCTATCTCTATAAACATGGAAATATCTACAAAGACATCTGTATAAACATGGAAATACCTACACAGTCATGTGTAGGAACATTTAAATATCTACACTGCCATCTGTATAAACAAAGAAATATCTACAAAGCCCTCTGTATATATATGGAAGTATCTGCATAGGCATCCGTGTAAACATGGAAATATCTGCACCGCTATCTGTATAAACATGGAAATACCTACACCGCTGTCTCTATAAACATGGAAATATGTACACCGCTATGTGTATAAACATGGAAATATCTCCACTGCTCTCTGTATAAACATGGAAATATCTCCACCGTTATCTGTATAAACATGGAAATATCTACAGCGCCATCTCTAAAAACATTGAAATATCTACACTGCCATCTGTAAAAACATGGAAATAACTACACCGCCAACTGTATAAGCATGGAAATATCTACACCACCATCTGTATAAACATGGAAATACCTACAATACCATCTGTATACACATGGAAATATCTACACAGACATCTGTATAAATATGGAAATAACTACACGGCCATCTGTATAAACATGCAAATATCTACACTGCCATCTGTAGAAAGATGGAAATATCTACACCGCTATCTCTATAAATATGGAAATATCTACACCGCCATCTCTATAAACATGAAAATATCTACACTGCCATCTCCATAAAGATGGAGGTATCTACTCTGCCATGTGTATAAACACGGAAATATCTACACCACTATCTGTGAAAACATGGGAATATCTACACCGCTATCTGTTTAAACATGGAAATATCTACACGGCCATCTGTGTATAGATGGAAATATCAACACCGCCATCTGTAGAAACATGGAAATATCTACACCGCTATCTCTATAAACATGGAAATATCTGCACTGCCATCTGTAAAAACATGGAAATACGTATACAGTCATCTGTATAAACATGGAAATATCTACAATGCCATCTGTATACACATGGAAATATCTACACAGCCATCTGTATAAACATGTAAATATCAACACTGCTATCTCTATAAACATGGAAATATCTACACCGCCATCTCTATAAACATGCAATTATCTACACTGCCATCTCCATAAACATGGAACTAACTACTCTGCCATCTGTATAAACATGGAAACATCTAAACCGCCATCTGTGTAAATAAGGAAATATCTACAATGACATCTGTACAAAAATATAAATATCTGCACCGCGAGCTGTATAAACATGGAAATATCTACATCGCTATCTGTATAAACGTGGAAATACCGACACCGCCGTCGGTATAAACATGGAAATATCTACAACGCCATCTATATAAACATGGAAATATCTACACCGCTATGTCTATAAACATGGAAATACCTACACCGCTATCCCAATAAACATGGAAATATCTACACCGCTATCTGTATAAACATGGAAATATCTACACTGCTATCTGTATAAACATGGAAATATCTACACCGCGATCTGTATAAACATGGAAATATCTACAACACGATCTGTATAAACATGGAAATATCTTCACCACGATCTGTATAAACATGGAAATATCTACACCACTATCTGTAAAAACATGGTAATATCTACACCACCATCTATATAAACATGGAAATATCTACACCACCATCTGTATAAACATGGAAATATCTACAATGCCATCTGTAGAAAGATGGAAATATCTACACCGCAATCTGTGTAAACATGGAAATATCTACACCGATATCTGTAAAAACATGGAAATATCTACACCGCTATCTCTATAAACATGGAAATATCTACACCGCGATCTGTATAAACATGGAAATATCTACACCGCGATCTGTATAAACATGGAAATATCTACACCGCTATCTGTATAAACATGGAAATATCTACACAGCTATCACTATAAACATGGAAAATCTACACCGCCATCTGTATAAACATGGAAATACCTACAAAGTCATCTGTATAAACATGGAAATATCTACACAGCCATCTGTATAAACATGGAAATATCTACACAACCATCTGTATATACATGGAAATATCTACACCGCTATCTGTATAAACATGGAAATAACTACACCGCTATTAGTATAAACAAGGAAATATCTACACCGTGATCTGTATAAACATGGAAATATCTACACCGCTATCTCTATAAACATGGAAATATCTACACCCCTATCTGTATAAGCATGGAAATATCCACACCGCTATCTCTATAAACATGGAAAAATCAACACCGCTATCTCTATGAACATGGAAATATCTACACCGAAATCTCTATAAACATGGAAATATCTACACCACGATCAGAATAAACACGGAAATATCTGCACCGCTATCTGTATAAACATGGAAATATCTCCACTGCTATCTCTATAAACATCGAAATATCTACTCCGCCATCTGTATAAACATGGAAATACTTACAAAGTTATCTGTATAAACATGGAAATAACTACACCGCCATCTGTGTAACCATGGAAATATCTAAACAGCCATGTGTATATACATGGAAATAACTACACCGCTATCTATATAAACATGGAAATAACTACACCGCTATCTGTATAAACATGGAAATATCTACACCGCCATCTACATATCCATGGAAATATCTGCGCTGCCATCTGTATAAACATGGAAATATCTACACGGTCATCTGTGTATAGATGGAAATATCAACACCGTCATCTCTACAAACATGGAAATATCTGCACCGCTATTTGTATAAACATGAAAATATCTACACCGCTGTCTGTATAAACATGGAAATATCTACACCGCTATCTGTATAAACATGGAAATATCTACACCGCTATCTCTATAAACATGGAAATATCTACACCGTGATCTGTATAAACATGGAAATATTTACACCGCTATCTGTATAAGCATGGAAATTTCTAAACCGTTATCTGTATAAATATGGAAATAACTACACCGCTATCTCTATAAACATGGAAATATCTACACCACCATCTGTATAAACATGGAAATACCTATACAGTCATCTGTGTAAACATGGAAATATCTACACCACCATCTGTATAAACATGGAAATATCTTCAATGCCATCTGTATACACATGGAAATACCTACAGGGCAATCTGTGTATAGATGGAAACATCAACACCGCCATCTGTACAAACATGGAAATATCTACACTGCTATCTCAATAAACATGGAAATATCTACACTGCGGTCTGTATAAACATGGAAATACCTACACTGGTATCTGTATAAACATAGAAATATCAACACAATGATCTGTATAAACATGGAAATATCTACACCGCTATCTGTATAAACATGGAAATATCTGCACCGCTATCTCTATAAACATGGAAATATCTACAAAGACATCTGTATAAACATGGAAATACCTACACAGTCATGTGTAGGAACATTTAAATATCTACACTGCCATCTGTATAAACAAAGAAATATCTACAAAGCCCTCTGTATATATATGGAAGTATCTGCATAGGCATCCGTGTAAACATGGAAATATCTGCACCGCTATCTGTATAAACATGGAAATACCTACACCGCTGTCTCTATAAACATGGAAATATGTACACCGCTATGTGTATAAACATGGAAATATCTCCACTGCTCTCTGTATAAACATGGAAATATCTCCACCGTTATCTGTATAAACATGGAAATATCTACAGCGCCATCTCTAAAAACATTGAAATATCTACACTGCCATCTGTAAAAACATGGAAATAACTACACCGCCAACTGTATAAGCATGGAAATATCTACACCACCATCTGTATAAACATGGAAATACCTACAATACCATCTGTATACACATGGAAATATCTACACAGACATCTGTATAAATATGGAAATAACTACACGGCCATCTGTATAAACATGCAAATATCTACACTGCCATCTGTAGAAAGATGGAAATATCTACACCGCTATCTCTATAAATATGGAAATATCTACACCGCCATCTCTATAAACATGAAAATATCTACACTGCCATCTCCATAAAGATGGAGGTATCTACTCTGCCATGTGTATAAACACGGAAATATCTACACCACTATCTGTGAAAACATGGGAATATCTACACCGCTATCTGTTTAAACATGGAAATATCTACACGGCCATCTGTGTATAGATGGAAATATCAACACCGCCATCTGTAGAAACATGGAAATATCTACACCGCTATCTCTATAAACATGGAAATATCTGCACTGCCATCTGTAAAAACATGGAAATACGTATACAGTCATCTGTATAAACATGGAAATATCTACAATGCCATCTGTATACACATGGAAATATCTACACAGCCATCTGTATACACATGGAAATATCTACACAGCCATCTGTATAAACATGTAAATATCAACACCGCCATCTCTATAAACATGCAATTATCTACACTGCCATCTCCATAAACATGGAACTAACTACTCTGCCATCTGTATAAACATGGAAACATCTAAACCGCCATCTGTGTGAATAAGGAAATATCTACAATGACATCTGTACAAAAATATAAATATCTGCACCGCGAGCTGTATAAACATGGAAATATCTACATCGCTATCTGTATAAACGTGGAAATACCGACACCGCTGTCGGTATAAACATGGAAATATCTACAACGCCATCTATATAAACATGGAAATATCTACACCGCTATGTCTATAAACATGGAAATACCTACACCGCTATCCCAATAAACATGGAAATATCTACACCGCTATCTGTATAAACATGGAAATATCTACACTGCTATCTGTATAAACATGGAAATATCTACACCGCGATCTGTATAAACATGGAAATATCTACAACACGATCTGTATAAACATGGAAATATCTTCACCACGATCTGTATAAACATGGAAATATCTACACCGCTATCTGTAAAAACATGGTAATATCTACACCACCATCTATATAAACATGGAAATATCTACACCACCATCTGTATAAACATGGAAATATCTACAATGCCATCTGTAGAAAGATGGAAATATCTACACCGCAATCTGTGTAAACATGGAAATATCTACACCGATATGTGTAAAAACATGGAAATATCTACACCGCTATCTCTATAAACATGGAAATATCTACACCGCGATCTGTATAAACATGGAAATATCTACACCGCGATCTGTATAAACATGGAAATATCTACACCGCTATCTGTATAAACATGGAAATATCTACAGAGCTATCACTATAAACATGGAAAATCTACACCGCCATCTGTATAAACATGGAAATACCTACAAAGTCATCTGTATAAACATGGAAATATCCTCACAGCCATCTGTATAAACATGGAAATATCTACACAACCATCTGTATATACATGGAAATATCTACACCGCTATCTGTATAAACATGGAAATAACTACACCGCTATTAGTATAAACAAGGAAATATCTACACCGTGATCTGTATAAACATGGAAATATCTACACCGCTATCTCTATAAACATGGAAATATCTACACCCCTATCTGTATAAGCATGGAAATATCCACACCGCTATCTCTATAAACATGGAAAAATCAACACCGCTATCTCTATGAACATGGAAATATCTACACCGAAATCTCTATAAACATGGAAATATCTACACCACGATCAGAATAAACACGGAAATATCTGCACCGCTATCTGTATAAACATGGAAATATCTCCACTGCTATCTCTATAAACATCGAAATATCTACTCCGCCATCTGTATAAACATGGAAATACTTACAAAGTTATCTGTATAAACATGGAAATAACTACACCGCCATCTGTGTAACCATGGAAATATCTAAACAGCCATGTGTATATACATGGAAATAACTACACCGCTATCTATATAAACATGGAAATAACTACACCGCTATCTGTATAAACATGGAAATATCTACACCGCCATCTACATATCCATGGAAATATCTGCGCTGCCATCTGTATAAACATGGAAATATCTACACAGTCATCTGTGTATAGATGGAAATATCAACACCGTCATCTCTACAAACATGGAAATATCTGCACCGCTATTTGTATAAACATGAAAATATCTACACCGCTGTCTGTATAAACATGGAAATATCTACACCGCTATCTGTATAAACATGGAAATATCTACACCGCTATCTCTATAAACATGGAAATATCTACACCGTGATCTGTATAAACATGGAAATATTTACACCGCTATCTGTATAAGCATGGAAATTTCTAAACCGTTATCTGTATAAATATGGAAATAACTACACCGCTATCTCTATAAACATGGAAATATCTACACCACCATCTGTATAAACATGGAAATACCTATACAGTCATCTGTGTAAACATGGAAATATCTACACCACCATCTGTATAAACATGGAAATATCTTCAATGCCATCTGTATACACATGGAAATACCTACAGGGCAATCTGTGTATAGATGGAAACATCAACACCGCCATCTGTACAAACATGGAAATATCTACACTGCTATCTCAATAAACATGGAAATATCTACACTGCGGTCTGTATAAACATGGAAATACCTACACTGGTATCTGTATAAACATAGAAATATCAACACAATGATCTGTATAAACATGGAAATATCTACACCGCTATCTGTATAAACATGGAAATATCTGCACCGCTATCTCTATAAACATGGAAATATCTACAAAGACATCTGTATAAACATGGAAATACCTACACAGTCATGTGTAGGAACATTTAAATATCTACACTGCCATCTGTATAAACAAAGAAATATCTACAAAGCCCTCTGTATATATATGGAAGTATCTGCATAGGCATCCGTGTAAACATGGAAATATCTGCACCGCTATCTGTATAAACATGGAAATACCTACACCGCTGTCTCTATAAACATGGAAATATGTACACCGCTATGTGTATAAACATGGAAATATCTCCACTGCTCTCTGTATAAACATGGAAATATCTCCACCGTTATCTGTATAAACATGGAAATATCTACAGCGCCATCTCTAAAAACATTGAAATATCTACACTGCCATCTGTAAAAACATGGAAATAACTACACCGCCAACTGTATAAGCATGGAAATATCTACACCACCATCTGTATAAACATGGAAATACCTACAATACCATCTGTATACACATGGAAATATCTACACAGACATCTGTATAAATATGGAAATAACTACACGGCCATCTGTATAAACATGCAAATATCTACACTGCCATCTGTAGAAAGATGGAAATATCTACACCGCTATCTCTATAAATATGGAAATATCTACACCGCCATCTCTATAAACATGAAAATATCTACACTGCCATCTCCATAAAGATGGAGGTATCTACTCTGCCATGTGTATAAACACGGAAATATCTACACCACTATCTGTGAAAACATGGGAATATCTACACCGCTATCTGTTTAAACATGGAAATATCTACACGGCCATCTGTGTATAGATGGAAATATCAACACCGCCATCTGTAGAAACATGGAAATATCTACACCGCTATCTCTATAAACATGGAAATATCTGCACTGCCATCTGTAAAAACATGGAAATACGTATACAGTCATCTGTATAAACATGGAAATATCTACAATGCCATCTGTATACACATGGAAATATCTACACAGCCATCTGTATAAACATGTAAATATCAACACTGCTATCTCTATAAACATGGAAATATCTACACCGCCATCTCTATAAACATGCAATTATCTACACTGCCATCTCCATAAACATGGAACTAACTACTCTGCCATCTGTATAAACATGGAAACATCTAAACCGCCATCTGTGTAAATAAGGAAATATCTACAATGACATCTGTACAAAAATATAAATATCTGCACCGCGAGCTGTATAAACATGGAAATATCTACATCGCTATCTGTATAAACGTGGAAATACCGACACCGCCGTCGGTATAAACATGGAAATATCTACAACGCCATCTATATAAACATGGAAATATCTACACCGCTATGTCTATAAACATGGAAATACCTACACCGCTATCCCAATAAACATGGAAATATCTACACCGCTATCTGTATAAACATGGAAATATCTACACTGCTATCTGTATAAACATGGAAATATCTACACCGCGATCTGTATAAACATGGAAATATCTACAACACGATCTGTATAAACATGGAAATATCTTCACCACGATCTGTATAAACATGGAAATATCTACACCACTATCTGTAAAAACATGGTAATATCTACACCACCATCTATATAAACATGGAAATATCTACACCACCATCTGTATAAACATGGAAATATCTACAATGCCATCTGTAGAAAGATGGAAATATCTACACCGCAATCTGTGTAAACATGGAAATATCTACACCGATATCTGTAAAAACATGGAAATATCTACACCGCTATCTCTATAAACATGGAAATATCTACACCGCGATCTGTATAAACATGGAAATATCTACACCGCGATCTGTATAAACATGGAAATATCTACACCGCTATCTGTATAAACATGGAAATATCTACACAGCTATCACTATAAACATGGAAAATCTACACCGCCATCTGTATAAACATGGAAATACCTACAAAGTCATCTGTATAAACATGGAAATATCTACACAGCCATCTGTATAAACATGGAAATATCTACACAACCATCTGTATATACATGGAAATATCTACACCGCTATCTGTATAAACATGGAAATAACTACACCGCTATTAGTATAAACAAGGAAATATCTACACCGTGATCTGTATAAACATGGAAATATCTACACCGCTATCTCTATAAACATGGAAATATCTACACCCCTATCTGTATAAGCATGGAAATATCCACACCGCTATCTCTATAAACATGGAAAAATCAACACCGCTATCTCTATGAACATGGAAATATCTACACCGAAATCTCTATAAACATGGAAATATCTACACCACGATCAGAATAAACACGGAAATATCTGCACCGCTATCTGTATAAACATGGAAATATCTCCACTGCTATCTCTATAAACATCGAAATATCTACTCCGCCATCTGTATAAACATGGAAATACTTACAAAGTTATCTGTATAAACATGGAAATAACTACACCGCCATCTGTGTAACCATGGAAATATCTAAACAGCCATGTGTATATACATGGAAATAACTACACCGCTATCTATATAAACATGGAAATAACTACACCGCTATCTGTATAAACATGGAAATATCTACACCGCCATCTACATATCCATGGAAATATCTGCGCTGCCATCTGTATAAACATGGAAATATCTACACGGTCATCTGTGTATAGATGGAAATATCAACACCGTCATCTCTACAAACATGGAAATATCTGCACCGCTATTTGTATAAACATGAAAATATCTACACCGCTGTCTGTATAAACATGGAAATATCTACACCGCTATCTGTATAAACATGGAAATATCTACACCGCTATCTCTATAAACATGGAAATATCTACACCGTGATCTGTATAAACATGGAAATATTTACACCGCTATCTGTATAAGCATGGAAATTTCTAAACCGTTATCTGTATAAATATGGAAATAACTACACCGCTATCTCTATAAACATGGAAATATCTACACCACCATCTGTATAAACATGGAAATACCTATACAGTCATCTGTGTAAACATGGAAATATCTACACCACCATCTGTATAAACATGGAAATATCTTCAATGCCATCTGTATACACATGGAAATACCTACAGGGCAATCTGTGTATAGATGGAAACATCAACACCGCCATCTGTACAAACATGGAAATATCTACACTGCTATCTCAATAAACATGGAAATATCTACACTGCGGTCTGTATAAACATGGAAATACCTACACTGGTATCTGTATAAACATAGAAATATCAACACAATGATCTGTATAAACATGGAAATATCTACACCGCTATCTGTATAAACATGGAAATATCTGCACCGCTATCTCTATAAACATGGAAATATCTACAAAGACATCTGTATAAACATGGAAATACCTACACAGTCATGTGTAGGAACATTTAAATATCTACACTGCCATCTGTATAAACAAAGAAATATCTACAAAGCCCTCTGTATATATATGGAAGTATCTGCATAGGCATCCGTGTAAACATGGAAATATCTGCACCGCTATCTGTATAAACATGGAAATACCTACACCGCTGTCTCTATAAACATGGAAATATGTACACCGCTATGTGTATAAACATGGAAATATCTCCACTGCTCTCTGTATAAACATGGAAATATCTCCACCGTTATCTGTATAAACATGGAAATATCTACAGCGCCATCTCTAAAAACATTGAAATATCTACACTGCCATCTGTAAAAACATGGAAATAACTACACCGCCAACTGTATAAGCATGGAAATATCTACACCACCATCTGTATAAACATGGAAATACCTACAATACCATCTGTATACACATGGAAATATCTACACAGACATCTGTATAAATATGGAAATAACTACACGGCCATCTGTATAAACATGCAAATATCTACACTGCCATCTGTAGAAAGATGGAAATATCTACACCGCTATCTCTATAAATATGGAAATATCTACACCGCCATCTCTATAAACATGAAAATATCTACACTGCCATCTCCATAAAGATGGAGGTATCTACTCTGCCATGTGTATAAACACGGAAATATCTACACCACTATCTGTGAAAACATGGGAATATCTACACCGCTATCTGTTTAAACATGGAAATATCTACACGGCCATCTGTGTATAGATGGAAATATCAACACCGCCATCTGTAGAAACATGGAAATATCTACACCGCTATCTCTATAAACATGGAAATATCTGCACTGCCATCTGTAAAAACATGGAAATACGTATACAGTCATCTGTATAAACATGGAAATATCTACAATGCCATCTGTATACACATGGAAATATCTACACAGCCATCTGTATACACATGGAAATATCTACACAGCCATCTGTATAAACATGTAAATATCAACACCGCCATCTCTATAAACATGCAATTATCTACACTGCCATCTCCATAAACATGGAACTAACTACTCTGCCATCTGTATAAACATGGAAACATCTAAACCGCCATCTGTGTGAATAAGGAAATATCTACAATGACATCTGTACAAAAATATAAATATCTGCACCGCGAGCTGTATAAACATGGAAATATCTACATCGCTATCTGTATAAACGTGGAAATACCGACACCGCTGTCGGTATAAACATGGAAATATCTACAACGCCATCTATATAAACATGGAAATATCTACACCGCTATGTCTATAAACATGGAAATACCTACACCGCTATCCCAATAAACATGGAAATATCTACACCGCTATCTGTATAAACATGGAAATATCTACACTGCTATCTGTATAAACATGGAAATATCTACACCGCGATCTGTATAAACATGGAAATATCTACAACACGATCTGTATAAACATGGAAATATCTTCACCACGATCTGTATAAACATGGAAATATCTACACCGCTATCTGTAAAAACATGGTAATATCTACACCACCATCTATATAAACATGGAAATATCTACACCACCATCTGTATAAACATGGAAATATCTACAATGCCATCTGTAGAAAGATGGAAATATCTACACCGCAATCTGTGTAAACATGGAAATATCTACACCGATATGTGTAAAAACATGGAAATATCTACACCGCTATCTCTATAAACATGGAAATATCTACACCGCGATCTGTATAAACATGGAAATATCTACACCGCGATCTGTATAAACATGGAAATATCTACACCGCTATCTGTATAAACATGGAAATATCTACAGAGCTATCACTATAAACATGGAAAATCTACACCGCCATCTGTATAAACATGGAAATACCTACAAAGTCATCTGTATAAACATGGAAATATCCTCACAGCCATCTGTATAAACATGGAAATATCTACACAACCATCTGTATATACATGGAAATATCTACACCGCTATCTGTATAAACATGGAAATAACTACACCGCTATTAGTATAAACAAGGAAATATCTACACCGTGATCTGTATAAACATGGAAATATCTACACCGCTATCTCTATAAACATGGAAATATCTACACCCCTATCTGTATAAGCATGGAAATATCCACACCGCTATCTCTATAAACATGGAAAAATCAACACCGCTATCTCTATGAACATGGAAATATCTACACCGAAATCTCTATAAACATGGAAATATCTACACCACGATCAGAATAAACACGGAAATATCTGCACCGCTATCTGTATAAACATGGAAATATCTCCACTGCTATCTCTATAAACATCGAAATATCTACTCCGCCATCTGTATAAACATGGAAATACTTACAAAGTTATCTGTATAAACATGGAAATAACTACACCGCCATCTGTGTAACCATGGAAATATCTAAACAGCCATGTGTATATACATGGAAATAACTACACCGCTATCTATATAAACATGGAAATAACTACACCGCTATCTGTATAAACATGGAAATATCTACACCGCCATCTACATATCCATGGAAATATCTGCGCTGCCATCTGTATAAACATGGAAATATCTACACAGTCATCTGTGTATAGATGGAAATATCAACACCGTCATCTCTACAAACATGGAAATATCTGCACCGCTATTTGTATAAACATGAAAATATCTACACCGCTGTCTGTATAAACATGGAAATATCTACACCGCTATCTGTATAAACATGGAAATATCTACACCGCTATCTCTATAAACATGGAAATATCTACACCGTGATCTGTATAAACATGGAAATATTTACACCGCTATCTGTATAAGCATGGAAATTTCTAAACCGTTATCTGTATAAATATGGAAATAACTACACCGCTATCTCTATAAACATGGAAATATCTACACCACCATCTGTATAAACATGGAAATACCTATACAGTCATCTGTGTAAACATGGAAATATCTACACCACCATCTGTATAAACATGGAAATATCTTCAATGCCATCTGTATACACATGGAAATACCTACAGGGCAATCTGTGTATAGATGGAAACATCAACACCGCCATCTGTACAAACATGGAAATATCTACACTGCTATCTCAATAAACATGGAAATATCTACACTGCGGTCTGTATAAACATGGAAATACCTACACTGGTATCTGTATAAACATAGAAATATCAACACAATGATCTGTATAAACATGGAAATATCTACACCGCTATCTGTATAAACATGGAAATATCTGCACCGCTATCTCTATAAACATGGAAATATCTACAAAGACATCTGTATAAACATGGAAATACCTACACAGTCATGTGTAGGAACATTTAAATATCTACACTGCCATCTGTATAAACAAAGAAATATCTACAAAGCCCTCTGTATATATATGGAAGTATCTGCATAGGCATCCGTGTAAACATGGAAATATCTGCACCGCTATCTGTATAAACATGGAAATACCTACACCGCTGTCTCTATAAACATGGAAATATGTACACCGCTATGTGTATAAACATGGAAATATCTCCACTGCTCTCTGTATAAACATGG
This sequence comes from Pan paniscus, assembly GCF_029289425.2. Taxonomy (NCBI): domain Eukaryota; kingdom Metazoa; phylum Chordata; class Mammalia; order Primates; family Hominidae; genus Pan; species Pan paniscus. Next base: position 798,742 of record NC_073259.2, read on the forward strand.
AAATATCTCCACCGTTATCTGTATAAACATGGAAATATCTACAGCGCCATCTCTAAAAACATTGAAATATCTACACTGCCATCTGTAAAAACATGGAAATAACTACACCGCCAACTGTATAAGCATGGAAATATCTACACCACCATCTGTATAAACATGGAAATACCTACAATACCATCTGTATACACATGGAAATATCTACACAGACATCTGTATAAATATGGAAATAACTACACGGCCATCTGTATAAACATGCAAATATCTACACTGCCATCTGTAGAAAGATGGAAATATCTACACCGCTATCTCTATAAATATGGAAATATCTACACCGCCATCTCTATAAACATGAAAATATCTACACTGCCATCTCCATAAAGATGGAGGTATCTACTCTGCCATGTGTATAAACACGGAAATATCTACACCACTATCTGTGAAAACATGGGAATATCTACACCGCTATCTGTTTAAACATGGAAATATCTACACGGCCATCTGTGTATAGATGGAAATATCAACACCGCCATCTGTAGAAACATGGAAATATCTACACCGCTATCTCTATAAACATGGAAATATCTGCACTGCCATCTGTAAAAACATGGAAATACGTATACAGTCATCTGTATAAACATGGAAATATCTACAATGCCATCTGTATACACATGGAAATATCTACACAGCCATCTGTATACACATGGAAATATCAACACTGCTATCTCTATAAACATGGAAATACTACACCGCCATCTCTATAAACATGCAATTATCTACACTGCCATCTCCATAAACATGGAACTAACTACTCTGCCATCTGTATAAACATGGAAACATCTAAACCGCCATCTGTGTGAATAAGGAAATATCTACAATGACATCTGTACAAAAATATAAATATCTGCACCGCGAGCTGTATAAACATGGAAATATCTACATCGCTATCTGTATAAACGTGGAAATACCGACACCGCTGTCGGTATAAACATGGAAATATCTACAACGCCATCTATATAAACATGGAAATATCTACACCGCTATGTCTATAAACATGGAAATACCTACACCGCTATCCCAATAAACATGGAAATATCTACACCGCTATCTGTATAAACATGGAAATATCTACACTGCTATCTGTATAAACATGGAAATATCTACACCGCGATCTGTATAAACATGGAAATATCTACAACACGATCTGTATAAACATGGAAATATCTTCACCACGATCTGTATAAACATGGAAATATCTACACCGCTATCTGTAAAAACATGGTAATATCTACACCACCATCTATATAAACATGGAAATATCTACACCACCATCTGTATAAACATGGAAATATCTACAATGCCATCTGTAGAAAGATGGAAATATCTACACCGCAATCTGTGTAAACATGGAAATATCTACACCGATATCTGTAAAAACATGGAAATATCTACACCGCTATCTCTATAAACATGGAAATATCTACACCGCGATCTGTATAAACATGGAAATATCTACACCGCGATCTGTATAAACATGGAAATATCTACACCGCTATCTGTATAAACATGGAAATATCTACACAGCTATCACTATAAACATGGAAAATCTACACCGCCATCTGTATAAACATGGAAATACCTACAAAGTCATCTGTATAAACATGGAAATATCTACACAGCCATCTGTATAAACATGGAAATATCTACACAACCATCTGTATATACATGGAAATATCTACACCGCTATCTGTATAAACATGGAAATAACTACACCGCTATTAGTATAAACAAGGAAATATCTACACCGTGATCTGTATAAACATGGAAATATCTACACCGCTATCTCTATAAACATGGAAATATCTACACCCCTATCTGTATAAGCATGGAAATATCCACACCGCTATCTCTATAAACATGGAAAAATCAACACCGCTATCTCTATGAACATGGAAATATCTACACCGAAATCTCTATAAACATGGAAATATCTACACCACGATCAGAATAAACACGGAAATATCTGCACCGCTATCTGTATAAACATGGAAATATCTCCACTGCTATCTCTATAAACATCGAAATATCTACTCCGCCATCTGTATAAACATGGAAATACTTACAAAGTTATCTGTATAAACATGGAAATAACTACACCGCCATCTGTGTAACCATGGAAATATCTAAACAGCCATGTGTATATACATGGAAATAACTACACCGCTATCTATATAAACATGGAAATAACTACACCGCTATCTGTATAAACATGGAAATATCTACACCGCCATCTACATATCCATGGAAATATCTGCGCTGCCATCTGTATAAACATGGAAATATCTACACGGTCATCTGTGTATAGATGGAAATATCAACACCGTCATCTCTACAAACATGGAAATATCTGCACCGCTATTTGTATAAACATGAAAATATCTACACCGCTGTCTGTATAAACATGGAAATATCTACACCGCTATCTGTATAAACATGGAAATATCTACACCGCTATCTCTATAAACATGGAAATATCTACACCGTGATCTGTATAAACATGGAAATATTTACACCGCTATCTGTATAAGCATGGAAATTTCTAAACCGTTATCTGTATAAATATGGAAATAACTACACCGCTATCTCTATAAACATGGAAATATCTACACCACCATCTGTATAAACATGGAAATACCTATACAGTCATCTGTGTAAACATGGAAATATCTACACCACCATCTGTATAAACATGGAAATATCTTCAATGCCATCTGTATACACATGGAAATACCTACAGGGCAATCTGTGTATAGATGGAAACATCAACACCGCCATCTGTACAAACATGGAAATATCTACACTGCTATCTCAATAAACATGGAAATATCTACACTGCGGTCTGTATAAACATGGAAATACCTACACTGGTATCTGTATAAACATAGAAATATCAACACAATGATCTGTATAAACATGGAAATATCTACACCGCTATCTGTATAAACATGGAAATATCTGCACCGCTATCTCTATAAACATGGAAATATCTACAAAGACATCTGTATAAACATGGAAATACCTACACAGTCATGTGTAGGAACATTTAAATATCTACACTGCCATCTGTATAAACAAAGAAATATCTACAAAGCCCTCTGTATATATATGGAAGTATCTGCATAGGCATCCGTGTAAACATGGAAATATCTGCACCGCTATCTGTATAAACATGGAAATACCTACACCGCTGTCTCTATAAACATGGAAATATGTACACCGCTATGTGTATAAACATGGAAATATCTCCACTGCTCTCTGTATAAACATGGAAATATCTCCACCGTTATCTGTATAAACATGGAAATATCTACAGCGCCATCTCTAAAAACATTGAAATATCTACACTGCCATCTGTAAAAACATGGAAATAACTACACCGCCAACTGTATAAGCATGGAAATATCTACACCACCATCTGTATAAACATGGAAATACCTACAATACCATCTGTATACACATGGAAATATCTACACAGACATCTGTATAAATATGGAAATAACTACACGGCCATCTGTATAAACATGCAAATATCTACACTGCCATCTGTAGAAAGATGGAAATATCTACACCGCTATCTCTATAAATATGGAAATATCTACACCGCCATCTCTATAAACATGAAAATATCTACACTGCCATCTCCATAAAGATGGAGGTATCTACTCTGCCATGTGTATAAACACGGAAATATCTACACCACTATCTGTGAAAACATGGGAATATCTACACCGCTATCTGTTTAAACATGGAAATATCTACACGGCCATCTGTGTATAGATGGAAATATCAACACCGCCATCTGTAGAAACATGGAAATATCTACACCGCGATCTGTATAAACATGGAAATATCTACACCGCTATCTGTATAAACATGGAAATATCTACACAGCTATCACTATAAACATGGAAAATCTACACCGCCATCTGTATAAACATGGAAATACCTACAAAGTCATCTGTATAAACATGGAAATATCTACACAGCCATCTGTATAAACATGGAAATATCTACACAACCATCTGTATATACATGGAAATATCTACACCGCTATCTGTATAAACATGGAAATAACTACACCGCTATTAGTATAAACAAGGAAATATCTACACCGTGATCTGTATAAACATGGAAATATCTACACCGCTATCTCTATAAACATGGAAATATCTACACCCCTATCTGTATAAGCATGGAAATATCCACACCGCTATCTCTATAAACATGGAAAAATCAACACCGCTATCTCTATGAACATGGAAATATCTACACCGAAATCTCTATAAACATGGAAATATCTACACCACGATCAGAATAAACACGGAAATATCTGCACCGCTATCTGTATAAACATGGAAATATCTCCACTGCTATCTCTATAAACATCGAAATATCTACTCCGCCATCTGTATAAACATGGAAATACTTACAAAGTTATCTGTATAAACATGGAAATAACTACACCGCCATCTGTGTAACCATGGAAATATCTAAACAGCCATGTGTATATACATGGAAATAACTACACCGCTATCTATATAAACATGGAAATAACTACACCGCTATCTGTATAAACATGGAAATATCTACACCGCCATCTACATATCCATGGAAATATCTGCGCTGCCATCTGTATAAACATGGAAATATCTACACGGTCATCTGTGTATAGATGGAAATATCAACACCGTCATCTCTACAAACATGGAAATATCTGCACCGCTATTTGTATAAACATGAAAATATCTACACCGCTGTCTGTATAAACATGGAAATATCTACACCGCTATCTGTATAAACATGGAAATATCTACACCGCTATCTCTATAAACATGGAAATATCTACACCGTGATCTGTATAAACATGGAAATATTTACACCGCTATCTGTATAAGCATGGAAATTTCTAAACCGTTATCTGTATAAATATGGAAATAACTACACCGCTATCTCTATAAACATGGAAATATCTACACCACCATCTGTATAAACATGGAAATACCTATACAGTCATCTGTGTAAACATGGAAATATCTACACCACCATCTGTATAAACATGGAAATATCTTCAATGCCATCTGTATACACATGGAAATACCTACAGGGCAATCTGTGTATAGATGGAAACATCAACACCGCCATCTGTACAAACATGGAAATATCTACACTGCTATCTCAATAAACATGGAAATATCTACACTGCGGTCTGTATAAACATGGAAATACCTACACTGGTATCTGTATAAACATAGAAATATCAACACAATGATCTGTATAAACATGGAAATATCTACACCGCTATCTGTATAAACATGGAAATATCTGCACCGCTATCTCTATAAACATGGAAATATCTACAAAGACATCTGTATAAACATGGAAATACCTACACAGTCATGTGTAGGAACATTTAAATATCTACACTGCCATCTGTATAAACAAAGAAATATCTACAAAGCCCTCTGTATATATATGGAAGTATCTGCATAGGCATCCGTGTAAACATGGAAATATCTGCACCGCTATCTGTATAAACATGGAAATACCTACACCGCTGTCTCTATAAACATGGAAATATGTACACCGCTATGTGTATAAACATGGAAATATCTCCACTGCTCTCTGTATAAACATGGAAATATCTCCACCGTTATCTGTATAAACATGGAAATATCTACAGCGCCATCTCTAAAAACATTGAAATATCTACACTGCCATCTGTAAAAACATGGAAATAACTACACCGCCAACTGTATAAGCATGGAAATATCTACACCACCATCTGTATAAACATGGAAATACCTACAATACCATCTGTATACACATGGAAATATCTACACAGACATCTGTATAAATATGGAAATAACTACACGGCCATCTGTATAAACATGCAAATATCTACACTGCCATCTGTAGAAAGATGGAAATATCTACACCGCTATCTCTATAAATATGGAAATATCTACACCGCCATCTCTATAAACATGAAAATATCTACACTGCCATCTCCATAAAGATGGAGGTATCTACTCTGCCATGTGTATAAACACGGAAATATCTACACCACTATCTGTGAAAACATGGGAATATCTACACCGCTATCTGTTTAAACATGGAAATATCTACACGGCCATCTGTGTATAGATGGAAATATCAACACCGCCATCTGTAGAAACATGGAAATATCTACACCGCTATCTCTATAAACATGGAAATATCTGCACTGCCATCTGTAAAAACATGGAAATACGTATACAGTCATCTGTATAAACATGGAAATATCTACAATGCCATCTGTATACACATGGAAATATCTACACAGCCATCTGTATAAACATGGAAATATCAACACTGCTATCTCTATAAACATGGAAATATCTACACCGCCATCTCTATAAACATGCAATTATCTACACTGCCATCTCCATAAACATGGAACTAACTACTCTGCCATCTGTATAAACATGGAAACATCTAAACCGCCATCTGTGTAAATAAGGAAATATCTACAATGACATCTGTACAAAAATATAAATATCTGCACCGCGAGCTGTATAAACATGGAAATATCTACATCGCTATCTGTATAAACGTGGAAATACCGACACCGCCGTCGGTATAAACATGGAAATATCTACAACGCCATCTATATAAACATGGAAATATCTACACCGCTATGTCTATAAACATGGAAATACCTACACCGCTATCCCAATAAACATGGAAATATCTACACCGCTATCTGTATAAACATGGAAATATCTACACTGCTATCTGTATAAACATGGAAATATCTACACCGCGATCTGTATAAACATGGAAATATCTACAACACGATCTGTATAAACATGGAAATATCTTCACCACGATCTGTATAAACATGGAAATATCTACACCACTATCTGTAAAAACATGGTAATATCTACACCACCATCTATATAAACATGGAAATATCTACACCACCATCTGTATAAACATGGAAATATCTACAATGCCATCTGTAGAAAGATGGAAATATCTACACCGCAATCTGTGTAAACATGGAAATATCTACACCGATATCTGTAAAAACATGGAAATATCTACACCGCTATCTCTATAAACATGGAAATATCTACACCGCGATCTGTATAAACATGGAAATATCTACACCGCGATCTGTATAAACATGGAAATATCTACACCGCTATCTGTATAAACATGGAAATATCTACACAGCTATCACTATAAACATGGAAAATCTACACCGCCATCTGTATAAACATGGAAATACCTACAAAGTCATCTGTATAAACATGGAAATATCTACACAGCCATCTGTATAAACATGGAAATATCTACACAACCATCTGTATATACATGGAAATATCTACACCGCTATCTGTATAAACATGGAAATAACTACACCGCTATTAGTATAAACAAGGAAATATCTACACCGTGATCTGTATAAACATGGAAATATCTACACCGCTATCTCTATAAACATGGAAATATCTACACCCCTATCTGTATAAGCATGGAAATATCCACACCGCTATCTCTATAAACATGGAAAAATCAACACCGCTATCTCTATGAACATGGAAATATCTACACCGAAATCTCTATAAACATGGAAATATCTACACCACGATCAGAATAAACACGGAAATATCTGCACCGCTATCTGTATAAACATGGAAATATCTCCACTGCTATCTCTATAAACATCGAAATATCTACTCCGCCATCTGTATAAACATGGAAATACTTACAAAGTTATCTGTATAAACATGGAAATAACTACACCGCCATCTGTGTAACCATGGAAATATCTAAACAGCCATGTGTATATACATGGAAATAACTACACCGCTATCTATATAAACATGGAAATAACTACACCGCTATCTGTATAAACATGGAAATATCTACACCGCCATCTACATATCCATGGAAATATCTGCGCTGCCATCTGTATAAACATGGAAATATCTACACGGTCATCTGTGTATAGATGGAAATATCAACACCGTCATCTCTACAAACATGGAAATATCTGCACCGCTATTTGTATAAACATGAAAATATCTACACCGCTGTCTGTATAAACATGGAAATATCTACACCGCTATCTGTATAAACATGGAAATATCTACACCGCTATCTCTATAAACATGGAAATATCTACACCGTGATCTGTATAAACATGGAAATATTTACACCGCTATCTGTATAAGCATGGAAATTTCTAAACCGTTATCTGTATAAATATGGAAATAACTACACCGCTATCTCTATAAACATGGAAATATCTACACCACCATCTGTATAAACATGGAAATACCTATACAGTCATCTGTGTAAACATGGAAATATCTACACCACCATCTGTATAAACATGGAAATATCTTCAATGCCATCTGTATACACATGGAAATACCTACAGGGCAATCTGTGTATAGATGGAAACATCAACACCGCCATCTGTACAAACATGGAAATATCTACACTGCTATCTCAATAAACATGGAAATATCTACACTGCGGTCTGTATAAACATGGAAATACCTACACTGGTATCTGTATAAACATAGAAATATCAACACAATGATCTGTATAAACATGGAAATATCTACACCGCTATCTGTATAAACATGGAAATATCTGCACCGCTATCTCTATAAACATGGAAATATCTACAAAGACATCTGTATAAACATGGAAATACCTACACAGTCATGTGTAGGAACATTTAAATATCTACACTGCCATCTGTATAAACAAAGAAATATCTACAAAGCCCTCTGTATATATATGGAAGTATCTGCATAGGCATCCGTGTAAACATGGAAATATCTGCACCGCTATCTGTATAAACATGGAAATACCTACACCGCTGTCTCTATAAACATGGAAATATGTACACCGCTATGTGTATAAACATGGAAATATCTCCACTGCTCTCTGTATAAACATGGAAATATCTCCACCGTTATCTGTATAAACATGGAAATATCTACAGCGCCATCTCTAAAAACATTGAAATATCTACACTGCCATCTGTAAAAACATGGAAATAACTACACCGCCAACTGTATAAGCATGGAAATATCTACACCACCATCTGTATAAACATGGAAATACCTACAATACCATCTGTATACACATGGAAATATCTACACAGACATCTGTATAAATATGGAAATAACTACACGGCCATCTGTATAAACATGCAAATATCTACACTGCCATCTGTAGAAAGATGGAAATATCTACACCGCTATCTCTATAAATATGGAAATATCTACACCGCCATCTCTATAAACATGAAAATATCTACACTGCCATCTCCATAAAGATGGAGGTATCTACTCTGCCATGTGTATAAACACGGAAATATCTACACCACTATCTGTGAAAACATGGGAATATCTACACCGCTATCTGTTTAAACATGGAAATATCTACACGGCCATCTGTGTATAGATGGAAATATCAACACCGCCATCTGTAGAAACATGGAAATATCTACACCGCTATCTCTATAAACATGGAAATATCTGCACTGCCATCTGTAAAAACATGGAAATACGTATACAGTCATCTGTATAAACATGGAAATATCTACAATGCCATCTGTATACACATGGAAATATCTACACAGCCATCTGTATAAACATGTAAATATCAACACTGCTATCTCTATAAACATGGAAATATCTACACCGCCATCTCTATAAACATGCAATTATCTACACTGCCATCTCCATAAACATGGAACTAACTACTCTGCCATCTGTATAAACATGGAAACATCTAAACCGCCATCTGTGTGAATAAGGAAATATCTACAATGACATCTGTACAAAAATATAAATATCTGCACCGCGAGCTGTATAAACATGGAAATATCTACATCGCTATCTGTATAAACGTGGAAATACCGACACCGCTGTCGGTATAAACATGGAAATATCTACAACGCCATCTATATAAACATGGAAATATCTACACCGCTATGTCTATAAACATGGAAATACCTACACCGCTATCCCAATAAACATGGAAATATCTACACCGCTATCTGTATAAACATGGAAATATCTACACTGCTATCTGTATAAACATGGAAATATCTACACCGCGATCTGTATAAACATGGAAATATCTACAACACGATCTGTATAAACATGGAAATATCTTCACCACGATCTGTATAAACATGGAAATATCTACACCGCTATCTGTAAAAACATGGTAATATCTACACCACCATCTATATAAACATGGAAATATCTACACCACCATCTGTATAAACATGGAAATATCTACAATGCCATCTGTAGAAAGATGGAAATATCTACACCGCAATCTGTGTAAACATGGAAATATCTACACCGATATCTGTAAAAACATGGAAATATCTACACCGCTATCTCTATAAACATGGAAATATCTACACCGCGATCTGTATAAACATGGAAATATCTACACCGCGATCTGTATAAACATGGAAATATCTACACCGCTATCTGTATAAACATGGAAATATCTACACAGCTATCACTATAAACATGGAAAATCTACACCGCCATCTGTATAAACATGGAAATACCTACAAAGTCATCTGTATAAACATGGAAATATCTACACAGCCATCTGTATAAACATGGAAATATCTACACAACCATCTGTATATACATGGAAATATCTACACCGCTATCTGTATAAACATGGAAATAACTACACCGCTATTAGTATAAACAAGGAAATATCTACACCGTGATCTGTATAAACATGGAAATATCTACACCGCTATCTCTATAAACATGGAAATATCTACACCCCTATCTGTATAAGCTTGGAAATATCCACACCGCTATCTCTATAAACATGGAAAAATCAACACCGCTATCTCTATGAACATGGAAATATCTACACCGAAATCTCTATAAACATGGAAATATCTACACCACGATCAGAATAAACACGGAAATATCTGCACCGCTATCTGTATAAACATGGAAATATCTCCACTGCTATCTCTATAAACATCGAAATATCTACTCCGCCATCTGTATAAACATGGAAATACTTACAAAGTTATCTGTATAAACATGGAAATAACTACACCGCCATCTGTGTAACCATGGAAATATCTAAACAGCCATGTGTATATACATGGAAATAACTACACCGCTATCTATATAAACATGGAAATAACTACACCGCTATCTGTATAAACATGGAAATATCTACACCGCCATCTACATATCCATGGAAATATCTGCGCTGCCATCTGTATAAACATGGAAATATCTACACGGTCATCTGTGTATAGATGGAAATATCAACACCGTCATCTCTACAAACATGGAAATATCTGCACCGCTATTTGTATAAACATGAAAATATCTACACCGCTGTCTGTATAAACATGGAAATACCTACACCGCTATCTGTATAAACATGGAAATATCTACACTGCTATCTCTATAAACATGGAAATATCTACACCGTGATCTGTATAAACATGGAAATATTTACACCGCTATCTGTATAAGCATGGAAATTTCTAAACCGTTATCTGTATAAATATGGAAATAACTACACCGCTATCTCTATAAACATGGAAATATCTACACCACCATCTGTATAAACATGGAAATACCTATACAGTCATCTGTGTAAACATGGAAATATCTACACCACCATCTGTATAAACATGGAAATATCTTCAATGCCATCTGTATACACATGGAAATACCTACAGGGCAATCTGTGTATAGATGGAAACATCAACACCGCCATCTGTACAAACATGGAAATATCTACACTGCTATCTCAATAAACATGGAAATATCTACACTGCGGTCTGTATAAACATGGAAATACCTACACTGGTATCTGTATAAACATAGAAATATCAACACAATGATCTGTATAAACATGGAAATATCTACACCGCTATCTGTATAAACATGGAAATATCTGCACCGCTATCTCTATAAACATGGAAATATCTACAAAGACATCTGTATAAACATGGAAATACCTACACAGTCATGTGTAGGAACATTTAAATATCTACACTGCCATCTGTATAAACAAAGAAATATCTACAAAGCCCTCTGTATATATATGGAAGTATCTGCATAGGCATCCGTGTAAACATGGAAATATCTGCACCGCTATCTGTATAAACATGGAAATACCTACACCGCTGTCTCTATAAACATGGAAATATGTACACCGCTATGTGTATAAACATGGAAATATCTCCACTGCTCTCTGTATAAACATGGAAATATCTCCACCGTTATCTGTATAAACATGGAAATATCTACAGCGCCATCTCTAAAAACATTGAAATATCTACACTGCCATCTGTAAAAACATGGAAATAACTACACCGCCAACTGTATAAGCATGGAAATATCTACACCACCATCTGTATAAACATGGAAATACCTACAATACCATCTGTATACACATGGAAATATCTACACAGACATCTGTATAAATATGGAAATAACTACACGGCCATCTGTATAAACATGCAAATATCTACACTGCCATCTGTAGAAAGATGGAAATATCTACACCGCTATCTCTATAAATATGGAAATATCTACACCGCCATCTCTATAAACATGAAAATATCTACACTGCCATCTCCATAAAGATGGAGGTATCTACTCTGCCATGTGTATAAACACGGAAATATCTACACCACTATCTGTGAAAACATGGGAATATCTACACCGCTATCTGTTTAAACATGGAAATATCTACACGGCCATCTGTGTATAGATGGAAATATCAACACCGCCATCTGTAGAAACATGGAAATATCTACACCGCTATCTCTATAAACATGGAAATATCTGCACTGCCATCTGTAAAAACATGGAAATACGTATACAGTCATCTGTATAAACATGGAAATATCTACAATGCCATCTGTATACACATGGAAATATCTACACAGCCATCTGTATAAACATGTAAATATCAACACTGCTATCTCTATAAACATGGAAGTATCTACACCGCCATCTCTATAAACATGCAATTATCTACACTGCCATCTCCATAAACATGGAACTAACTACTCTGCCATCTGTATAAACATGGAAACATCTAAACCGCCATCTGTGTGAATAAGGAAATATCTACAATGACATCTGTACAAAAATATAAATATCTGCACCGCGAGCTGTATAAACATGGAAATATCTACATCGCTATCTGTATAAACGTGGAAATACCGACACCGCTGTCGGTATAAACATGGAAATATCTACAACGCCATCTATATAAACATGGAAATATCTACACCGCTATGTCTATAAACATGGAAATACCTACACCGCTATCCCAATAAACATGGAAATATCTACACCGCTATCTGTATAAACATGGAAATATCTACACTGCTATCTGTATAAACATGGAAATATCTACACCGCGATCTGTATAAACATGGAAATATCTACAACACGATCTGTATAAACATGGAAATATCTTCACCACGATCTGTATAAACATGGAAATATCTACACCGCTATCTGTAAAAACATGGTAATATCTACACCACCATCTATATAAACATGGAAATATCTACACCACCATCTGTATAAACATGGAAATATCTACAATGCCATCTGTAGAAAGATGGAAATATCTACACCGCAATCTGTGTAAACATGGAAATATCTACACCGATATCTGTAAAAACATGGAAATATCTACACCGCTATCTCTATAAACATGGAAATATCTACACCGCGATCTGTATAAACATGGAAATATCTACACCGCGATCTGTATAAACATGGAAATATCTACACCGCTATCTGTATAAACATGGAAATATCTACACAGCTATCACTATAAACATGGAAAATCTACACCGCCATCTGTATAAACATGGAAATACCTACAAAGTCATCTGTATAAACATGGAAATATCTACACAGCCATCTGTATAAACATGGAAATATCTACACAACCATCTGTATATACATGGAAATATCTACACCGCTATCTGTATAAACATGGAAATAACTACACCGCTATTAGTATAAACAAGGAAATATCTACACCGTGATCTGTATAAACATGGAAATATCTACACCGCTATCTCTATAAACATGGAAATATCTACACCCCTATCTGTATAAGCATGGAAATATCCACACCGCTATCTCTATAAACATGGAAAAATCAACACCGCTATCTCTATGAACATGGAAATATCTACACCGAAATCTCTATAAACATGGAAATATCTACACCACGATCAGAATAAACACGGAAATATCTGCACCGCTATCTGTATAAACATGGAAATATCTCCACTGCTATCTCTATAAACATCGAAATATCTACTCCGCCATCTGTATAAACATGGAAATACTTACAAAGTTATCTGTATAAACATGGAAATAACTACACCGCCATCTGTGTAACCATGGAAATATCTAAACAGCCATGTGTATATACATGGAAATAACTACACCGCTATCTATATAAACATGGAAATAACTACACCGCTATCTGTATAAACATGGAAATATCTACACCGCCATCTACATATCCATGGAAATATCTGCGCTGCCATCTGTATAAACATGGAAATATCTACACGGTCATCTGTGTATAGATGGAAATATCAACACCGTCATCTCTACAAACATGGAAATATCTGCACCGCTATTTGTATAAACATGAAAATATCTACACCGCTGTCTGTATAAACATGGAAATATCTACACCGCTATCTGTATAAACATGGAAATATCTACACCGCTATCTCTATAAACATGGAAATATCTACACCGTGATCTGTATAAACATGGAAATATTTACACCGCTATCTGTATAAGCATGGAAATTTCTAAACCGTTATCTGTATAAATATGGAAATAACTACACCGCTATCTCTATAAACATGGAAATATCTACACCACCATCTGTATAAACATGGAAATACCTATACAGTCATCTGTGTAAACATGGAAATATCTACACCACCATCTGTATAAACATGGAAATATCTTCAATGCCATCTGTATACACATGGAAATACCTACAGGGCAATCTGTGTATAGATGGAAACATCAACACCGCCATCTGTACAAACATGGAAATATCTACACTGCTATCTCAATAAACATGGAAATATCTACACTGCGGTCTGTATAAACATGGAAATACCTACACTGGTATCTGTATAAACATAGAAATATCAACACAATGATCTGTATAAACATGGAAATATCTACACCGCTATCTGTATAAACATGGAAATATCTGCACCGCTATCTCTATAAACATGGAAATATCTACAAAGACATCTGTATAAACATGGAAATACCTACACAGTCATGTGTAGGAACATTTAAATATCTACACTGCCATCTGTATAAACAAAGAAATATCTACAAAGCCCTCTGTATATATATGGAAGTATCTGCATAGGCATCTGTGTAAACATGGAAATATCTGCACCGCTATCTGTATAAACATGGAAATACCTACACCGCTGTCTCTATAAACATGGAAATATGTACACCGCTATGTGTATAAACATGGAAATATCTCCACTGCTCTCTGTATAAACATGGAAATATCTCCACCGTTATCTGTATAAACATGGAAATATCTACAGCGCCATCTCTAAAAACATTGAAATATCTACACTGCCATCTGTAAAAACATGGAAATAACTACACCGCCAACTGTATAAGCATGGAAATATCTACACCACCATCTGTATAAACCTGGAAATACCTACAATACCATCTGTATACACATGGAAATATCTACACAGACATCTGTATAAATATGGAAATAACTACACGGCCATCTGTATAAACATGCAAATATCTACACTGCCATCTGTAGAAAGATGGAAATATCTACACCGCTATCTCTATAAATATGGAAATATCTACACCGCCATCTCTATAAACATGAAATTATCTACACTGCCATCTCCATAAAGATGGAGGTATCTACTCTGCCATGTGTATAAACACGGAAATATCTACACCACTATCTGTGAAAACATGGGAATATCTACACCGCTATCTGTTTAAACATGGAAATATCTACACGGCCATCTGTGTATAGATGGAAATATCAACACCGCCATCTGTAGAAACATGGAAATATCTACACCGCTATCTCTATAAACATGGAAATATCTGCACTGCCATCTGTAAAAACATGGAAATACGTATACAGTCATCTGTATAAACATGGAAATATCTACAATGCCATCTGTATACACATGGAAATATCTACACAGCCATCTGTATAAACATGGAAATATCAACACTGCTATCTCTATAAACATGGAAATATCTACACCGCCATCTCTATAAACATGCAATTATCTACACTGCCATCTCCATAAACATGGAACTAACTACTCTGCCATCTGTATAAACATGGAAACATCTAAACCGCCATCTGTGTGAATAAGGAAATATCTACAATGACATCTGTACAAAAATATAAATATCTGCACCGCGAGCTGTATAAACATGGAAATATCTACATCGCTATCTGTATAAACGTGGAAATACCGACACCGCTGTCGGTATAAACATGGAAATATCTACAACGCCATCTATATAAACATGGAAATATCTACACCGCTATGTCTATAAACATGGAAATACCTACACCGCTATCCCAATAAACATGGAAATATCTACACCGCTATCTGTATAAACATGGAAATATCTACACTGCTATCTGTATAAACATGGAAATATCTACACCGCGATCTGTATAAACATGGAAATATCTACAACACGATCTGTATAAACATGGAAATATCTTCACCACGATCTGTATAAACATGGAAATATCTACACCGCTATCTGTAAAAACATGGTAATATCTACACCACCATCTATATGAACATGGAAATATCTACACCACCATCTGTATAAACATGGAAATATCTACAATGCCATCTGTAGAAAGATGGAAATATCTACACCGCAATCTGTGTAAACATGGAAATATCTACACCGATATCTGTAAAAACATGGAAATATCTACACCGCTATCTCTATAAACATGGAAATATCTACACCGCGATCTGTATAAACATGGAAATATCCACACCGCGATCTGTATAAACATGGAAATATCTACACCGCTATCTGTATAAACATGGAAATATCTACACAGCTATCACTATAAACATGGAAAATCTACACCGCCATCTGTATAAACATGGAAATACCTACAAAGTCATCTGTATAAACATGGAAATATCTACACAGCCATCTGTATAAACATGGAAATATCTACACAACCATCTGTATATACATGGAAATATCTACACCGCTATCTGTATAAACATGGAAATAACTACACCGCTATTAGTATAAACAAGGAAATATCTACACCGTGATCTGTATAAACATGGAAATATCTACACCGCTATCTCTATAAACATGGAAATATCTACACCCCTATCTGTATAAGCATGGAAATATCCACACCGCTATCTCTATAAACATGGAAAAATCAACACCGCTATCTCTATGAACATGGAAATATCTACACCGAAATCTCTATAAACATGGAAATATCTACACCACGATCAGAATAAACACGGAAATATCTGCACCGCTATCTGTATAAACATGGAAATATCTCCACTGCTATCTCTATAAACATCGAAATATCTACTCCGCCATCTGTATAAACATGGAAATACTTACAAAGTTATCTGTATAAACATGGAAATAACTACACCGCCATCTGTGTAACCATGGAAATATCTAAACAGCCATGTGTATATACATGGAAATAACTACACCGCTATCTATATAAACATGGAAATAACTACACCGCTATCTGTATAAACATGGAAATATCTACACCGCCATCTACATATCCATGGAAATATCTGCGCTGCCATCTGTATAAACATGGAAATATCTACACGGTCATCTGTGTATAGATGGAAATATCAACACCGTCATCTCTACAAACATGGAAATATCTGCACCGCTATTTGTATAAACATGAAAATATCTACACCGCTGTCTGTATAAACATGGAAATATCTACACCGCTATCTGTATAAACATGGAAATATCTACACCGCTATCTCTATAAACATGGAAATATCTACACCGTGATCTGTATAAACATGGAAATATTTACACCGCTATCTGTATAAGCATGGAAATTTCTAAACCGTTATCTGTATAAATATGGAAATAACTACACCGCTATCTCTATAAACATGGAAATATCTACACCACCATCTGTATAAACATGGAAATACCTATACAGTCATCTGTGTAAACATGGAAATATCTACACCACCATCTGTATAAACATGGAAATATCTTCAATGCCATCTGTATACACATGGAAATACCTACAGGGCAATCTGTGTATAGATGGAAACATCAACACCGCCATCTGTACAAACATGGAAATATCTACACTGCTATCTCAATAAACATGGAAATATCTACACTGCGGTCTGTATAAACATGGAAATACCTACACTGGTATCTGTATAAACATAGAAATATCAACACAATGATCTGTATAAACATGGAAATATCTACACCGCTATCTGTATAAACATGGAAATATCTGCACCGCTATCTCTATAAACATGGAAATATCTACAAAGACATCTGTATAAACATGGAAATACCTACACAGTCATGTGTAGGAACATTTAAATATCTACACTGCCATCTGTATAAACAAAGAAATATCTACAAAGCCCTCTGTATATATATGGAAGTATCTGCATAGGCATCCGTGTAAACATGGAAATATCTGCACCGCTATCTGTATAAACATGGAAATACCTACACCGCTGTCTCTATAAACATGGAAATATGTACACCGCTATGTGTATAAACATGGAAATATCTCCACTGCTCTCTGTATAAACATGGAAATATCTCCACCGTTATCTGTATAAACATGGAAATATCTACAGCGCCATCTCTAAAAACATTGAAATATCTACACTGCCATCTGTAAAAACATGGAAATAACTACACCGCCAACTGTATAAGCATGGAAATATCTACACCACCATCTGTATAAACATGGAAATACCTACAATACCATCTGTATACACATGGAAATATCTACACAGACATCTGTATAAATATGGAAATAACTACACGGCCATCTGTATAAACATGCAAATATCTACACTGCCATCTGTAGAAAGATGGAAATATCTACACCGCTATCTCTATAAATATGGAAATATCTACACCGCCATCTCTATAAACATGAAAATATCTACACTGCCATCTCCATAAAGATGGAGGTATCTACTCTGCCATGTGTATAAACACGGAAATATCTACACCACTATCTGTGAAAACATGGGAATATCTACACCGCTATCTGTTTAAACATGGAAATATCTACACGGCCATCTGTGTATAGATGGAAATATCAACACCGCCATCTGTAGAAACATGGAAATATCTACACCGCTATCTCTATAAACATGGAAATATCTGCACTGCCATCTGTAAAAACATGGAAATACGTATACAGTCATCTGTATAAACATGGAAATATCTACAATGCCATCTGTATACACATGGAAATATCTACACAGCCATCTGTATAAACATGGAAATATCAACACTGCTATCTCTATAAACATGGAAGTATCTACACCGCCATCTCTATAAACATGCAATTATCTACACTGCCATCTCCATAAACATGGAACTAACTACTCTGCCATCTGTATAAACATGGAAACATCTAAACCGCCATCTGTGTGAATAAGGAAATATCTACAATGACATCTGTACAAAAATATAAATATCTGCACCGCGAGCTGTATAAACATGGAAATATCTACATCGCTATCTGTATAAACGTGGAAATACCGACACCGCTGTCGGTATAAACATGGAAATATCTACAACGCCATCTATATAAACATGGAAATATCTACACCGCTATGTCTATAAACATGGAAATACCTACACCGCTATCCCAATAAACATGGAAATATCTACACCGCTATCTGTATAAACATGGAAATATCTACACTGCTATCTGTATAAACATGGAAATATCTACACCGCGATCTGTATAAACATGGAAATATCTACAACACGATCTGTATAAACATGGAAATATCTTCACCACGATCTGTATAAACATGGAAATATCTACACCGCTATCTGTAAAAACATGGTAATATCTACACCACCATCTATATGAACATGGAAATATCTACACCACCATCTGTATAAACATGGAAATATCTACAATGCCATCTGTAGAAAGATGGAAATATCTACACCGCAATCTGTGTAAACATGGAAATATCTACACCGATATCTGTAAAAACATGGAAATATCTACACCGCTATCTCTATAAACATGGAAATATCTACACCGCCATCTGTATAAACATGGAAATACCTACAAAGTCATCTGTATAAACATGGAAATATCTACACAGCCATCTGTATAAACATGGAAATATCTACACAACCATCTGTATATACATGGAAATATCTACACCGCTATCTGTATAAACATGGAAATAACTACACCGCTATTAGTATAAACAAGGAAATATCTACACCGTGATCTGTATAAACATGGAAATATCTACACCGCTATCTCTATAAACATGGAAATATCTACACCCCTATCTGTATAAGCATGGAAATATCCACACCGCTATCTCTATAAACATGGAAAAATCAACACCGCTATCTCTATGAACATGGAAATATCTACACCGAAATCTCTATAAACATGGAAATATCTACACCACGATCAGAATAAACACGGAAATATCTGCACCGCTATCTGTATAAACATGGAAATATCTCCACTGCTATCTCTATAAACATCGAAATATCTACTCCGCCATCTGTATAAACATGGAAATACTTACAAAGTTATCTGTATAAACATGGAAATAACTACACCGCCATCTGTGTAACCATGGAAATATCTAAACAGCCATGTGTATATACATGGAAATAACTACACCGCTATCTATATAAACATGGAAATAACTACACCGCTATCTGTATAAACATGGAAATATCTACACCGCCATCTACATATCCATGGAAATATCTGCGCTGCCATCTGTATAAACATGGAAATATCTACATGGTCATCTGTGTATAGATGGAAATATCAACACCGTCATCTCTACAAACATGGAAATATCTGCACCGCTATTTGTATAAACATGAAAATATCTACACCGCTGTCTGTATAAACATGGAAATATCTACACCGCTATCTGTATAAACATGGAAATATCTACACCGCTATCTCTATAAACATGGAAATATCTACACCGTGATCTGTATAAACATGGAAATATTTACACCGCTATCTGTATAAGCATGGAAATTTCTAAACCGTTATCTGTATAAATATGGAAATAACTACACCGCTATCTCTATAAACATGGAAATATCTACACCACCATCTGTATAAACATGGAAATACCTATACAGTCATCTGTGTAAACATGGAAATATCTACACCACCATCTGTATAAACATGGAAATATCTTCAATGCCATCTGTATACACATGGAAATACCTACAGGGCAATCTGTGTATAGATGGAAACATCAACACCGCCATCTGTACAAACATGGAAATATCTACACTGCTATCTCAATAAACATGGAAATATCTACACTGCGGTCTGTATAAACATGGAAATACCTACACTGGTATCTGTATAAACATAGAAATATCAACACAATGATCTGTATAAACATGGAAATATCTACACCGCTATCTGTATAAACATGGAAATATCTGCACCGCTATCTCTATAAACATGGAAATATCTACAAAGACATCTGTATAAACATGGAAATACCTACACAGTCATGTGTAGGAACATTTAAATATCTACACTGCCATCTGTATAAACAAAGAAATATCTACAAAGCCCTCTGTATATATATGGAAGTATCTGCATAGGCATCCGTGTAAACATGGAAATATCTGCACCGCTATCTGTATAAACATGGAAATACCTACACCGCTGTCTCTATAAACATGGAAATATGTACACCGCTATGTGTATAAACATGGAAATATCTCCACTGCTCTCTGTATAAACATGGAAATATCTCCACCGTTATCTGTATAAACATGGAAATATCTACAGCGCCATCTCTAAAAACATTGAAATATCTACACTGCCATCTGTAAAAACATGGAAATAACTACACCGCCAACTGTATAAGCATGGAAATATCTACACCACCATCTGTATAAACATGGAAATACCTACAATACCATCTGTATACACATGGAAATATCTACACAGACATCTGTATAAATATGGAAATAACTACACGGCCATCTGTATAAACATGCAAATATCTACACTGCCATCTGTAGAAAGATGGAAATATCTACACCGCTATCTCTATAAATATGGAAATATCTACACCGCCATCTCTATAAACATGAAAATATCTACACTGCCATCTCCATAAAGATGGAGGTATCTACTCTGCCATGTGTATAAACACGGAAATATCTACACCACTATCTGTGAAAACATGGGAATATCTACACCGCTATCTGTTTAAACATGGAAATATCTACACGGCCATCTGTGTATAGATGGAAATATCAACACCGCCATCTGTAGAAACATGGAAATATCTACACCGCTATCTCTATAAACATGGAAATATCTGCACTGCCATCTGTAAAAACATGGAAATACGTATACAGTCATCTGTATAAACATGGAAATATCTACAATGCCATCTGTATACACATGGAAATATCTACACAGCCATCTGTATAAACATGTAAATATCAACACTGCTATCTCTATAAACATGGAAGTATCTACACCGCCATCTCTATAAACATGCAATTATCTACACTGCCATCTCCATAAACATGGAACTAACTACTCTGCCATCTGTATAAACATGGAAACATCTAAACCGCCATCTGTGTGAATAAGGAAATATCTACAATGACATCTGTACAAAAATATAAATATCTGCACCGCGAGCTGTATAAACATGGAAATATCTACATCGCTATCTGTATAAACGTGGAAATACCGACACCGCTGTCGGTATAAACATGGAAATATCTACAACGCCATCTATATAAACATGGAAATATCTACACCGCTATGTCTATAAACATGGAAATACCTACACCGCTATCCCAATAAACATGGAAATATCTACACCGCTATCTGTATAAACATGGAAATATCTACACTGCTATCTGTATAAACATGGAAATATCTACACCGCGATCTGTATAAACATGGAAATATCTACAACACGATCTGTATAAACATGGAAATATCTTCACCACGATCTGTATAAACATGGAAATATCTACACCGCTATCTGTAAAAACATGGTAATATCTACACCACCATCTATATGAACATGGAAATATCTACACCACCATCTGTATAAACATGGAAATATCTACAATGCCATCTGTAGAAAGATGGAAATATCTACACCGCAATCTGTGTAAACATGGAAATATCTACACCGATATCTGTAAAAACATGGAAATATCTACACCGCTATCTCTATAAACATGGAAATATCTACACCGCGATCTGTATAAACATGGAAATATCTACACCGCGATCTGTATAAACATGGAAATATCTACACCGCTATCTGTATAAACATGGAAATATCTACACAGCTATCACTATAAACATGGAAAATGTACACCGCCATCTGTATAAACATGGAAATACCTACAAAGTCATCTGTATAAACATGGAAATATCTACACAGCCATCTGTATAAACATGGAAATATCTACACAACCATCTGTATATACATGGAAATATCTACACCGCTATCTGTATAAACATGGAAATAACTACACCGCTATTAGTATAAACAAGGAAATATCTACACCGTGATCTGTATAAACATGGAAATATCTACACCGCTATCTCTATAAACATGGAAATATCTACACCCCTATCTGTATAAGCATGGAAATATCCACACCGCTATCTCTATAAACATGGAAAAATCAACACCGCTATCTCTATGAACATGGAAATATCTACACCGAAATCTCTATAAACATGGAAATATCTACACCACGATCAGAATAAACACGGAAATATCTGCACCGCTATCTGTATAAACATGGAAATATCTCCACTGCTATCTCTATAAACATCGAAATATCTACTCCGCCATCTGTATAAACATGGAAATACTTACAAAGTTATCTGTATAAACATGGAAATAACTACACCGCCATCTGTGTAACCATGGAAATATCTAAACAGCCATGTGTATATACATGGAAATAACTACACCGCTATCTATATAAACATGGAAATAACTACACCGCTATCTGTATAAACATGGAAATATCTACACCGCCATCTACATATCCATGGAAATATCTGCGCTGCCATCTGTATAAACATGGAAATATCTACACGGTCATCTGTGTATAGATGGAAATATCAACACCGTCATCTCTACAAACATGGAAATATCTGCACCGCTATTTGTATAAACATGAAAATATCTACACCGCTGTCTGTATAAACATGGAAATATCTACACCACTATCTGTATAAACATGGAAATATCTACACCGCTATCTCTATAAACATGGAAATATCTACACCGTGATCTGTATAAACATGGAAATATTTACACCGCTATCTGTATAAGCATGGAAATTTCTAAACCGTTATCTGTATAAATATGGAAATAACTACACCGCTATCTCTATAAACATGGAAATATCTACACCACCATCTGTATAAACATGGAAATACCTATACAGTCATCTGTGTAAACATGGAAATATCTACACCACCATCTGTATAAACATGGAAATATCTTCAATGCCATCTGTATACACATGGAAATACCTACAGGGCAATCTGTGTATAGATGGAAACATCAACACCGCCATCTGTACAAACATGGAAATATCTACACTGCTATCTCAATAAACATGGAAATATCTACACTGCGGTCTGTATAAACATGGAAATACCTACACTGGTATCTGTATAAACATAGAAATATCAACACAATGATCTGTATAAACATGGAAATATCTACACCGCTATCTGTATAAACATGGAAATATCTGCACCGCTATCTCTATAAACATGGAAATATCTACAAAGACATCTGTATAAACATGGAAATACCTACACAGTCATGTGTAGGAACATTTAAATATCTACACTGCCATCTGTATAAACAAAGAAATATCTACAAAGCCCTCTGTATATATATGGAAGTATCTGCATAGGCATCCGTGTAAACATGGAAATATCTGCACCGCTATCTGTATAAACATGGAAATACCTACACCGCTGTCTCTATAAACATGGAAATATGTACACCGCTATGTGTATAAACATGGAAATATCCCCACTGCTCTCTGTATAAACATGGAAATATCTCCACCGTTATCTGTATAAACATGGAAATATCTACAGCGCCATCTCTAAAAACATTGAAATATCTACACTGCCATCTGTAAAAACATGGAAATAACTACACCGCCAACTGTATAAGCATGGAAATATCTACACCACCATCTGTATAAACATGGAAATACCTACAATACCATCTGTATACACATGGAAATATCTACACAGACATCTGTATAAATATGGAAATAACTACACGGCCATCTGTATAAACATGCAAATATCTACACTGCCATCTGTAGAAAGATGGAAATATCTACACCGCTATCTCTATAAATATGGAAATATCTACACCGCCATCTCTATAAACATGAAAATATCTACACTGCCATCTCCATAAAGATGGAGGTATCTACTCTGCCATGTGTATAAACACGGAAATATCTACACCACTATCTGTGAAAACATGGGAATATCTACACCGCTATCTGTTTAAACATGGAAATATCTACACGGCCATCTGTGTATAGATGGAAATATCAACACCGCCATCTGTAGAAACATGGAAATATCTACACCGCTATCTCTATAAACATGGAAATATCTGCACTGCCATCTGTAAAAACATGGAAATACGTATACAGTCATCTGTATAAACATGGAAATATCTACAATGCCATCTGTATACGCATGGAAATATCTACACAGCCATCTGTATAAACATGTAAATATCAACACTGCTATCTCTATAAACATGGAAATATCTACACCGCCATCTCTATAAACATGCAATTATCTACACTGCCATCTCCATAAACATGGAACTAACTACTCTGCCATCTGTATAAACATGGAAACATCTAAACCGCCATCTGTGTGAATAAGGAAATATCTACAATGACATCTGTACAAAAATATAAATATCTGCACCGCGAGCTGTATAAACATGGAAATATCTACATCGCTATCTGTATAAACGTGGAAATACCGACACCGCTGTCGGTATAAACATGGAAATATCTACAACGCCATCTATATAAACATGGAAATATCTACACCGCTATGTCTATAAACATGGAAATACCTACACCGCTATCCCAATAAACATGGAAATATCTACACCGCTATCTGTATAAACATGGAAATATCTACACTGCTATCTGTATAAACATGGAAATATCTACACCGCGATCTGTATAAACATGGAAATATCTACAACACGATCTGTATAAACATGGAAATATCTTCACCACGATCTGTATAAACATGGAAATATCTACACCGCTATCTGTAAAAACATGGTAATATCTACACCACCATCTATATAAACATGGAAATATCTACACCACCATCTGTATAAACATGGAAATATCTACAATGCCATCTGTAGAAAGATGGAAATATCTACACCGCAATCTGTGTAAACATGGAAATATCTACACCGATATCTGTAAAAACATGGAAATATCTACACCGCTATCTCTATAAACATGGAAATATCTACACCGCGATCTGTATAAACATGGAAATATCTACACCGCGATCTGTATAAACATGGAAATATCTACACAGCTATCACTATAAACATGGAAAATCTACACCGCCATCTGTATAAACATGGAAATACCTACAAAGTCATCTGTATAAACATGGAAATATCTACACAGCCATCTGTATAAACATGGAAATATCTACACAACCATCTGTATATACATGGAAATATCTACACCGCTATCTGTATAAACATGGAAATAACTACACCGCTATTAGTATAAACAAGGAAATATCTACACCGTGATCTGTATAAACATGGAAATATCTACACCGCTATCTCTATAAACATGGAAATATCTACACCCCTATCTGTAAAAGCATGGAAATATCCACACCGCTATCTCTATAAACATGGAAAAATCAACACCGCTATCTCTATGAACATGGAAATATCTACACCGAAATCTCTATAAACATGGAAATATCTACACCACGATCAGAATAAACACGGAAATATCTGCACCGCTATCTGTATAAACATGGAAATATCTCCACTGCTATCTCTATAAACATCGAAATATCTACTCCGCCATCTGTATAAACATGGAAATACTTACAAAGTTATCTGTATAAACATGGAAATAACTACACCGCCATCTGTGTAACCATGGAAATATCTAAACAGCCATGTGTATATACATGGAAATAACTACACCGCTATCTATATAAACATGGAAATAACTACACCGCTATCTGTATAAACATGGAAATATCTACACCGCCATCTACATATCCATGGAAATATCTGCGCTGCCATCTGTATAAACATGGAAATATCTACACGGTCATCTGTGTATAGATGGAAATATCAACACCGTCATCTCTACAAACATGGAAATATCTGCACCGCTATTTGTATAAACATGAAAATATCTACACCGCTGTCTGTATAAACATGGAAATATCTACACCGCTATCTGTATAAACATGGAAATATCTACACCGCTATCTCTATAAACATGGAAATATCTACACCGTGATCTGTATAAACATGGAAATATTTACACCGCTATCTGTATAAGCATGGAAATTTCTAAACCGTTATCTGTATAAATATGGAAATAACTACACCGCTATCTCTATAAACATGGAAATATCTACACCACCATCTGTATAAACATGGAAATACCTATACAGTCATCTGTGTAAACATGGAAATATCTACACCACCATCTGTATAAACATGGAAATATCTTCAATGCCATCTGTATACACATGGAAATACCTACAGGGCAATCTGTGTATAGATGGAAACATCAACACCGCCATCTGTACAAACATGGAAATATCTACACTGCTATCTCAATAAACATGGAAATATCTACACTGCGGTCTGTATAAACATGGAAATACCTACACTGGTATCTGTATAAACATAGAAATATCAACACAATGATCTGTATAAACATGGAAATATCTACACCGCTATCTGTATAAACATGGAAATATCTGCACCGCTATCTCTATAAACATGGAAATATCTACAAAGACATCTGTATAAACATGGAAATACCTACACAGTCATGTGTAGGAACATTTAAATATCTACACTGCCATCTGTATAAACAAAGAAATATCTACAAAGCCCTCTGTATATATATGGAAGTATCTGCATAGGCATCCGTGTAAACATGGAAATATCTGCACCGCTATCTGTATAAACATGGAAATACCTACACCGCTGTCTCTATAAACATGGAAATATGTACACCGCTATGTGTATAAACATGGAAATATCTCCACTGCTCTCTGTATAAACATGGAAATATCTCCACCGTTATCTGTATAAACATGGAAATATCTACAGCGCCATCTCTAAAAACATTGAAATATCTACACTGCCATCTGTAAAAACATGGAAATAACTACACCGCCAACTGTATAAGCATGGAAATATCTACACCACCATCTGTATAAACATGGAAATACCTACAATACCATCTGTATACACATGGAAATATCTACACAGACATCTGTATAAATATGGAAATAACTACACGGCCATCTGTATAAACATGCAAATATCTACACTGCCATCTGTAGAAAGATGGAAATATCTACACCGCTATCTCTATAAATATGGAAATATCTACACCGCCATCTCTATAAACATGAAAATATCTACACTGCCATCTCCATAAAGATGGAGGTATCTACTCTGCCATGTGTATAAACACGGAAATATCTACACCACTATCTGTGAAAACATGGGAATATCTACACCGCTATCTGTTTAAACATGGAAATATCTACACGGCCATCTGTGTATAGATGGAAATATCAACACCGCCATCTGTAGAAACATGGAAATATCTACACCGCTATCTCTATAAACATGGAAATATCTGCACTGCCATCTGTAAAAACATGGAAATACGTATACAGTCATCTGTATAAACATGGAAATATCTACAATGCCATCTGTATACGCATGGAAATATCTACACCGCCATCTGTATAAACATGGAAATATCAACACTGCTATCTCTATAAACATGGAAATATCTACACCGCCATCTCTATAAACATGCAATTATCTACACTGCCATCTCCATAAACATGGAACTAACTACTCTGCCATCTGTATAAACATGGAAACATCTAAACCGCCATCTGTGTGAATAAGGAAATATCTACAATGACATCTGTACAAAAATATAAATATCTGCACCGCGAGCTGTATAAACATGGAAATATCTACATCGCTATCTGTATAAACGTGGAAATACCGACACCGCTGTCGGTATAAACATGGAAATATCTACAACGCCATCTATATAAACATGGAAATATCTACACCGCTATGTCTATAAACATGGAAATACCTACACCGCTATCCCAATAAACATGGAAATATCTACACCGCTATCTGTATAAACATGGAAATATCTACACTGCTATCTGTATAAACATGGAAATATCTACACCGCGATCTGTATAAACATGGAAATATCTACAACACGATCTGTATAAACATGGAAATATCTTCACCACGATCTGTATAAACATGGAAATATCTACACCGCTATCTGTAAAAACATGGTAATATCTACACCACCATCTATATAAACATGGAAATATCTACACCACCATCTGTATAAACATGGAAATATCTACAATGCCATCTGTAGAAAGATGGAAATATCTACACTGCAATCTGTGTAAACATGGAAATATCTACACCGATATCTGTAAAAACATGGAAATATCTACACCGCTATCTCTATAAACATGGAAATATCTACACCGCGATCTGTATAAACATGGAAATATCTACACCGCTATCTCTATAAACATGGAAATATCTACACCGCGATCTGTATAAACATGGAAATATCTACACCGCGATCTGTATAAACATGGAAATATCTACACCGCTATCTGTATAAACATGGAAATATCTACACAGCTATCACTATAAACATGGAAAATGTACACCGCCATCTGTATAAACATGGAAATACCTACAAAGTCATCTGTATAAACATGGAAATATCTACACAGCCATCTGTATAAACATGGAAATATCTACACAACCATCTGTATATACATGGAAATATCTACACCGCTATCTGTATAAACATGGAAATAACTACACCGCTATTAGTATAAACAAGGAAATATCTACACCGTGATCTGTATAAACATGGAAATATCTACACCGCTATCTCTATAAACATGGAAATATCTACACCCCTATCTGTATAAGCATGGAAATATCCACACCGCTATCTCTATAAACATGGAAAAATCAACACCGCTATCTCTATGAACATGGAAATATCTACACCGAAATCTCTATAAACATGGAAATATCTACACCACGATCAGAATAAACACGGAAATATCTGCACCGCTATCTGTATAAACATGGAAATATCTCCACTGCTATCTCTATAAACATCGAAATATCTACTCCGCCATCTGTATAAACATGGAAATACTTACAAAGTTATCTGTATAAACATGGAAATAACTACACCGCCATCTGTGTAACCATGGAAATATCTAAACAGCCATGTGTATATACATGGAAATAACTACACCGCTATCTATATAAACATGGAAATAACTACACCGCTATCTGTATAAACATGGAAATATCTACACCGCCATCTACATATCCATGGAAATATCTGCGCTGCCATCTGTATAAACATGGAAATATCTACACGGTCATCTGTGTATAGATGGAAATATCAACACCGTCATCTCTACAAACATGGAAATATCTGCACCGCTATTTGTATAAACATGAAAATATCTACACCGCTGTCTGTATAAACATGGAAATATCTACACCACTATCTGTATAAACATGGAAATATCTACACCGCTATCTCTATAAACATGGAAATATCTACACCGTGATCTGTATAAACATGGAAATATTTACACCGCTATCTGTATAAGCATGGAAATTTCTAAACCGTTATCTGTATAAATATGGAAATAACTACACCGCTATCTCTATAAACATGGAAATATCTACACCACCATCTGTATAAACATGGAAATACCTATACAGTCATCTGTGTAAACATGGAAATATCTACACCACCATCTGTATAAACATGGAAATATCTTCAATGCCATCTGTATACACATGGAAATACCTACAGGGCAATCTGTGTATAGATGGAAACATCAACACCGCCATCTGTACAAACATGGAAATATCTACACTGCTATCTCAATAAACATGGAAATATCTACACTGCGGTCTGTATAAACATGGAAATACCTACACTGGTATCTGTATAAACATAGAAATATCAACACAATGATCTGTATAAACATGGAAATATCTACACCGCTATCTGTATAAACATGGAAATATCTGCACCGCTATCTCTATAAACATGGAAATATCTACAAAGACATCTGTATAAACATGGAAATACCTACACAGTCATGTGTAGGAACATTTAAATATCTACACTGCCATCTGTATAAACAAAGAAATATCTACAAAGCCCTCTGTATATATATGGAAGTATCTGCATAGGCATCCGTGTAAACATGGAAATATCTGCACCGCTATCTGTATAAACATGGAAATACCTACACCGCTGTCTCTATAAACATGGAAATATGTACACCGCTATGTGTATAAACATGGAAATATCCCCACTGCTCTCTGTATAAACATGGAAATATCTCCACCGTTATCTGTATAAACATGGAAATATCTACAGCGCCATCTCTAAAAACATTGAAATATCTACACTGCCATCTGTAAAAACATGGAAATAACTACACCGCCAACTGTATAAGCATGGAAATATCTACACCACCATCTGTATAAACATGGAAATACCTACAATACCATCTGTATACACATGGAAATATCTACACAGACATCTGTATAAATATGGAAATAACTACACGGCCATCTGTATAAACATGCAAATATCTACACTGCCATCTGTAGAAAGATGGAAATATCTACACCGCTATCTCTATAAATATGGAAATATCTACACCGCCATCTCTATAAACATGAAAATATCTACACTGCCATCTCCATAAAGATGGAGGTATCTACTCTGCCATGTGTATAAACACGGAAATATCTACACCACTATCTGTGAAAACATGGGAATATCTACACCGCTATCTGTTTAAACATGGAAATATCTACACGGCCATCTGTGTATAGATGGAAATATCAACACCGCCATCTGTAGAAACATGGAAATATCTACACCGCTATCTCTATAAACATGGAAATATCTGCACTGCCATCTGTAAAAACATGGAAATACGTATACAGTCATCTGTATAAACATGGAAATATCTACAATGCCATCTGTATACGCATGGAAATATCTACACAGCCATCTGTATAAACATGTAAATATCAACACTGCTATCTCTATAAACATGGAAATATCTACACCGCCATCTCTATAAACATGCAATTATCTACACTGCCATCTCCATAAACATGGAACTAACTACTCTGCCATCTGTATAAACATGGAAACATCTAAACCGCCATCTGTGTGAATAAGGAAATATCTACAATGACATCTGTACAAAAATATAAATATCTGCACCGCGAGCTGTATAAACATGGAAATATCTACATCGCTATCTGTATAAACGTGGAAATACCGACACCGCTGTCGGTATAAACATGGAAATATCTACAACGCCATCTATATAAACATGGAAATATCTACACCGCTATGTCTATAAACATGGAAATACCTACACCGCTATCCCAATAAACATGGAAATATCTACACCGCTATCTGTATAAACATGGAAATATCTACACTGCTATCTGTATAAACATGGAAATATCTACACCGCGATCTGTATAAACATGGAAATATCTACAACACGATCTGTATAAACATGGAAATATCTTCACCACGATCTGTATAAACATGGAAATATCTACACCGCTATCTGTAAAAACATGGTAATATCTACACCACCATCTATATAAACATGGAAATATCTACACCACCATCTGTATAAACATGGAAATATCTACAATGCCATCTGTAGAAAGATGGAAATATCTACACTGCAATCTGTGTAAACATGGAAATATCTACACCGATATCTGTAAAAACATGGAAATATCTACACCGCTATCTCTATAAACATGGAAATATCTACACCGCGATCTGTATAAACATGGAAATATCTACACAGCTATCACTATAAACATGGAAAATCTACACCGCCATCTGTATAAACATGGAAATACCTACAAAGTCATCTGTATAAACATGGAAATATCTACACAGCCATCTGTATAAACATGGAAATATCTACACAACCATCTGTATATACATGGAAATATCTACACCGCTATCTGTATAAACATGGAAATAACTACACCGCTATTAGTATAAACAAGGAAATATCTACACCGTGATCTGTATAAACATGGAAATATCTACACCGCTATCTCTATAAACATGGAAATATCTACACCCCTATCTGTAAAAGCATGGAAATATCCACACCGCTATCTCTATAAACATGGAAAAATCAACACCGCTATCTCTATGAACATGGAAATATCTACACCGAAATCTCTATAAACATGGAAATATCTACACCACGATCAGAATAAACACGGAAATATCTGCACCGCTATCTGTATAAACATGGAAATATCTCCACTGCTATCTCTATAAACATCGAAATATCTACTCCGCCATCTGTATAAACATGGAAATACTTACAAAGTTATCTGTATAAACATGGAAATAACTACACCGCCATCTGTGTAACCATGGAAATATCTAAACAGCCATGTGTATATACATGGAAATAACTACACCGCTATCTATATAAACATGGAAATAACTACACCGCTATCTGTATAAACATGGAAATATCTACACCGCCATCTACATATCCATGGAAATATCTGCGCTGCCATCTGTATAAACATGGAAATATCTACACGGTCATCTGTGTATAGATGGAAATATCAACACCGTCATCTCTACAAACATGGAAATATCTGCACCGCTATTTGTATAAACATGAAAATATCTACACCGCTGTCTGTATAAACATGGAAATATCTACACCGCTATCTGTATAAACATGGAAATATCTACACCGCTATCTCTATAAACATGGAAATATCTACACCGTGATCTGTATAAACATGGAAATATTTACACCGCTATCTGTATAAGCATGGAAATTTCTAAACCGTTATCTGTATAAATATGGAAATAACTACACCGCTATCTCTATAAACATGGAAATATCTACACCACCATCTGTATAAACATGGAAATACCTATACAGTCATCTGTGTAAACATGGAAATATCTACACCACCATCTGTATAAACATGGAAATATCTTCAATGCCATCTGTATACACATGGAAATACCTACAGGGCAATCTGTGTATAGATGGAAACATCAACACCGCCATCTGTACAAACATGGAAATATCTACACTGCTATCTCAATAAACATGGAAATATCTACACTGCGGTCTGTATAAACATGGAAATACCTACACTGGTATCTGTATAAACATAGAAATATCAACACAATGATCTGTATAAACATGGAAATATCTACACCGCTATCTGTATAAACATGGAAATATCTGCACCGCTATCTCTATAAACATGGAAATATCTACAAAGACATCTGTATAAACATGGAAATACCTACACAGTCATGTGTAGGAACATTTAAATATCTACACTGCCATCTGTATAAACAAAGAAATATCTACAAAGCCCTCTGTATATATATGGAAGTATCTGCATAGGCATCCGTGTAAACATGGAAATATCTGCACCGCTATCTGTATAAACATGGAAATACCTACACCGCTGTCTCTATAAACATGGAAATATGTACACCGCTATGTGTATAAACATGGAAATATCTCCACTGCTCTCTGTATAAACATGGAAATATCTCCACCGTTATCTGTATAAACATGGAAATATCTACAGCGCCATCTCTAAAAACATTGAAATATCTACACTGCCATCTGTAAAAACATGGAAATAACTACACCGCCAACTGTATAAGCATGGAAATATCTACACCACCATCTGTATAAACATGGAAATACCTACAATACCATCTGTATACACATGGAAATATCTACACAGACATCTGTATAAATATGGAAATAACTACACGGCCATCTGTATAAACATGCAAATATCTACACTGCCATCTGTAGAAAGATGGAAATATCTACACCGCTATCTCTATAAATATGGAAATATCTACACCGCCATCTCTATAAACATGAAAATATCTACACTGCCATCTCCATAAAGATGGAGGTATCTACTCTGCCATGTGTATAAACACGGAAATATCTACACCACTATCTGTGAAAACATGGGAATATCTACACCGCTATCTGTTTAAACATGGAAATATCTACACGGCCATCTGTGTATAGATGGAAATATCAACACCGCCATCTGTAGAAACATGGAAATATCTACACCGCTATCTCTATAAACATGGAAATATCTGCACTGCCATCTGTAAAAACATGGAAATACGTATACAGTCATCTGTATAAACATGGAAATATCTACAATGCCATCTGTATACGCATGGAAATATCTACACCGCCATCTGTATAAACATGGAAATATCAACACTGCTATCTCTATAAACATGGAAATATCTACACCGCCATCTCTATAAACATGCAATTATCTACACTGCCATCTCCATAAACATGGAACTAACTACTCTGCCATCTGTATAAACATGGAAACATCTAAACCGCCATCTGTGTGAATAAGGAAATATCTACAATGACATCTGTACAAAAATATAAATATCTGCACCGCGAGCTGTATAAACATGGAAATATCTACATCGCTATCTGTATAAACGTGGAAATACCGACACCGCTGTCGGTATAAACATGGAAATATCTACAACGCCATCTATATAAACATGGAAATATCTACACCGCTATGTCTATAAACATGGAAATACCTACACCGCTATCCCAATAAACATGGAAATATCTACACCGCTATCTGTATAAACATGGAAATATCTACACTGCTATCTGTATAAACATGGAAATATCTACACCGCGATCTGTATAAACATGGAAATATCTACAACACGATCTGTATAAACATGGAAATATCTTCACCACGATCTGTATAAACATGGAAATATCTACACCGCTATCTGTAAAAACATGGTAATATCTACACCACCATCTATATAAACATGGAAATATCTACACCACCATCTGTATAAACATGGAAATATCTACAATGCCATCTGTAGAAAGATGGAAATATCTACACTGCAATCTGTGTAAACATGGAAATATCTACACCGATATCTGTAAAAACATGGAAATATCTACACCGCTATCTCTATAAACATGGAAATATCTACACCGCGATCTGTATAAACATGGAAATATCTACACCGCTATCTCTATAAACATGGAAATATCTACACCGCGATCTGTATAAACATGGAAATATCTACACCGCGATCTGTATAAACATGGAAATATCTACACCGCTATCTGTATAAACATGGAAATATCTACACAGCTATCACTATAAACATGGAAAATGTACACCGCCATCTGTATAAACATGGAAATACCTACAAAGTCATCTGTATAAACATGGAAATATCTACACAGCCATCTGTATAAACATGGAAATATCTACACAACCATCTGTATATACATGGAAATATCTACACCGCTATCTGTATAAACATGGAAATAACTACACCGCTATTAGTATAAACAAGGAAATATCTACACCGTGATCTGTATAAACATGGAAATATCTACACCGCTATCTCTATAAACATGGAAATATCTACACCCCTATCTGTATAAGCATGGAAATATCCACACCGCTATCTCTATAAACATGGAAAAATCAACACCGCTATCTCTATGAACATGGAAATATCTACACCGAAATCTCTATAAACATGGAAATATCTACACCACGATCAGAATAAACACGGAAATATCTGCACCGCTATCTGTATAAACATGGAAATATCTCCACTGCTATCTCTATAAACATCGAAATATCTACTCCGCCATCTGTATAAACATGGAAATACTTACAAAGTTATCTGTATAAACATGGAAATAACTACACCGCCATCTGTGTAACCATGGAAATATCTAAACAGCCATGTGTATATACATGGAAATAACTACACCGCTATCTATATAAACATGGAAATAACTACACCGCTATCTGTATAAACATGGAAATATCTACACCGCCATCTACATATCCATGGAAATATCTGCGCTGCCATCTGTATAAACATGGAAATATCTACACGGTCATCTGTGTATAGATGGAAATATCAACACCGTCATCTCTACAAACATGGAAATATCTGCACCGCTATTTGTATAAACATGAAAATATCTACACCGCTGTCTGTATAAACATGGAAATATCTACACCGCTATCTGTATAAACATGGAAATATCTACACCGCTATCTCTATAAACATGGAAATATCTACACCGTGATCTGTATAAACATGGAAATATTTACACCGCTATCTGTATAAGCATGGAAATTTCTAAACCGTTATCTGTATAAATATGGAAATAACTACACCGCTATCTCTATAAACATGGAAATATCTACACCACCATCTGTATAAACATGGAAATACCTATACAGTCATCTGTGTAAACATGGAAATATCTACACCACCATCTGTATAAACATGGAAATATCTTCAATGCCATCTGTATACACATGGAAATACCTACAGGGCAATCTGTGTATAGATGGAAACATCAACACCGCCATCTGTACAAACATGGAAATATCTACACTGCTATCTCAATAAACATGGAAATATCTACACTGCGGTCTGTATAAACATGGAAATACCTACACTGGTATCTGTATAAACATAGAAATATCAACACAATGATCTGTATAAACATGGAAATATCTACACCGCTATCTGTATAAACATGGAAATATCTGCACCGCTATCTCTATAAACATGGAAATATCTACAAAGACATCTGTATAAACATGGAAATACCTACACAGTCATGTGTAGGAACATTTAAATATCTACACTGCCATCTGTATAAACAAAGAAATATCTACAAAGCCCTCTGTATATATATGGAAGTATCTGCATAGGCATCTGTGTAAACATGGAAATATCTGCACCGCTATCTGTATAAACATGGAAATACCTACACCGCTGTCTCTATAAACATGGAAATATGTACACCGCTATGTGTATAAACATGGAAATATCCCCACTGCTCTCTGTATAAACATGGAAATAACTCCACCGTTATCTGTATAAACATGGAAATATCTACAGCGCCATCTCTAAAAACATTGAAATATCTACAGTGCCATCTGTAAAAACATGGAAATAACTACACCGCCAACTGTATAAGCATGGAAATATCTACACCACCATCTGTATAAACATGGAAATACCTACAATACCATCTGTATACACATGGAAATATCTACACAGACATCTGTATAAATATGGAAATAACTACACGGCCATCTGTATAAACATGCAAATATCTACACTGCCATCTGTAGAAAGATGGAAATATCTACACCGCTATCTCTATAAATATGGAAATATCTACACCGCCATCTCTATAAACATGAAAATATCTACACTGCCATCTCCATAAAGATGGAGGTATCTACTCTGCCATGTGTATAAACACGGAAATATCTACACCACTATCTGTGAAAACATGGGAATATCTACACCGCTATCTGTTTAAACATGGAAATATCTACACGGCCATCTGTGTATAGATGGAAATATCAACACCGCCATCTGTAGAAACATGGAAATATCTACACCGCTATCTCTATAAACATGGAAATATCTGCACTGCCATCTGTAAAAACATGGAAATACGTATACAGTCATCTGTATAAACATGGAAATATCTACAATGCCATCTGTATACGCATGGAAATATCTACACAGCCATCTGTATAAACATGTAAATATCAACACTGCTATCTCTATAAACATGGAAATATCTACACCGCCATCTCTATAAACATGCAATTATCTACACTGCCATCTCCATAAACATGGAACTAACTACTCTGCCATCTGTATAAACATGGAAACATCTAAACCGCCATCTGTGTGAATAAGGAAATATCTACAATGACATCTGTACAAAAATATAAATATCTGCACCGCGAGCTGTATAAACATGGAAATATCTACATCGCTATCTGTATAAACGTGGAAATACCGACACCGCTGTCGGTATAAACATGGAAATATCTACAACGCCATCTATATAAACATGGAAATATCTACACCGCTATGTCTATAAACATGGAAATACCTACACCGCTATCCCAATAAACATGGAAATATCTACACCGCTATCTGTATAAACATGGAAATATCTACACTGCTATCTGTATAAACATGGAAATATCTACAC
Organism: Pan paniscus; assembly: GCF_029289425.2. NCBI lineage: Eukaryota > Metazoa > Chordata > Mammalia > Primates > Hominidae > Pan > Pan paniscus. The sequence continues at coordinate 838,774 of NC_073259.2, forward strand.
CGCGATCTGTATAAACATGGAAATATCTACAACACGATCTGTATAAACATGGAAATATCTTCACCACGATCTGTATAAACATGGAAATATCTACACCGCTATCTGTAAAAACATGGTAATATCTACACCACCATCTATATAAACATGGAAATATCTACACCACCATCTGTATAAACATGGAAATATCTACAATGCCATCTGTAGAAAGATGGAAATATCTACACCGCAATCTGTGTAAACATGGAAATATCTACACCGATATCTGTAAAAACATGGAAATATCTACACCGCTATCTCTATAAACATGGAAATATCTACACCGCGATCTGTATAAACATGGAAATATCTACACCGCGATCTGTATAAACATGGAAATATCTACACAGCTATCACTATAAACATGGAAAATCTACACCGCCATCTGTATAAACATGGAAATACCTACAAAGTCATCTGTATAAACATGGAAATATCTACACAGCCATCTGTATAAACATGGAAATATCTACACAACCATCTGTATATACATGGAAATATCTACACCGCTATCTGTATAAACATGGAAATAACTACACCGCTATTAGTATAAACAAGGAAATATCTACACCGTGATCTGTATAAACATGGAAATATCTACACCGCTATCTCTATAAACATGGAAATATCTACACCCCTATCTGTAAAAGCATGGAAATATCCACACCGCTATCTCTATAAACATGGAAAAATCAACACCGCTATCTCTATGAACATGGAAATATCTACACCGAAATCTCTATAAACATGGAAATATCTACACCACGATCAGAATAAACACGGAAATATCTGCACCGCTATCTGTATAAACATGGAAATATCTCCACTGCTATCTCTATAAACATCGAAATATCTACTCCGCCATCTGTATAAACATGGAAATACTTACAAAGTTATCTGTATAAACATGGAAATAACTACACCGCCATCTGTGTAACCATGGAAATATCTAAACAGCCATGTGTATATACATGGAAATAACTACACCGCTATCTATATAAACATGGAAATAACTACACCGCTATCTGTATAAACATGGAAATATCTACACCGCCATCTACATATCCATGGAAATATCTGCGCTGCCATCTGTATAAACATGGAAATATCTACACGGTCATCTGTGTATAGATGGAAATATCAACACCGTCATCTCTACAAACATGGAAATATCTGCACCGCTATTTGTATAAACATGAAAATATCTACACCGCTGTCTGTATAAACATGGAAATATCTACACCGCTATCTGTATAAACATGGAAATATCTACACCGCTATCTCTATAAACATGGAAATATCTACACCGTGATCTGTATAAACATGGAAATATTTACACCGCTATCTGTATAAGCATGGAAATTTCTAAACCGTTATCTGTATAAATATGGAAATAACTACACCGCTATCTCTATAAACATGGAAATATCTACACCACCATCTGTATAAACATGGAAATACCTATACAGTCATCTGTGTAAACATGGAAATATCTACACCACCATCTGTATAAACATGGAAATATCTTCAATGCCATCTGTATACACATGGAAATACCTACAGGGCAATCTGTGTATAGATGGAAACATCAACACCGCCATCTGTACAAACATGGAAATATCTACACTGCTATCTCAATAAACATGGAAATATCTACACTGCGGTCTGTATAAGCATGGAAATACCTACACTGGTATCTGTATAAACATAGAAATATCAACACAATGATCTGTATAAACATGGAAATATCTACACCGCTATCTGTATAAACATGGAAATATCTGCACCGCTATCTCTATAAACATGGAAATATCTACAAAGACATCTGTATAAACATGGAAATACCTACACAGTCATGTGTAGGAACATTTAAATATCTACACTGCCATCTGTATAAACAAAGAAATATCTACAAAGCCCTCTGTATATATATGGAAGTATCTGCATAGGCATCCGTGTAAACATGGAAATATCTGCACCGCTATCTGTATAAACATGGAAATACCTACACCGCTGTCTCTATAAACATGGAAATATGTACACCGCTATGTGTATAAACATGGAAATATCTCCACTGCTCTCTGTATAAACATGGAAATATCTCCACCGTTATCTGTATAAACATGGAAATATCTACAGCGCCATCTCTAAAAACATTGAAATATCTACACTGCCATCTGTAAAAACATGGAAATAACTACACCGCCAACTGTATAAGCATGGAAATATCTACACCACCATCTGTATAAACATGGAAATACCTACAATACCATCTGTATACACATGGAAATATCTACACAGACATCTGTATAAATATGGAAATAACTACACGGCCATCTGTATAAACATGCAAATATCTACACTGCCATCTGTAGAAAGATGGAAATATCTACACCGCTATCTCTATAAATATGGAAATATCTACACCGCCATCTCTATAAACATGAAAATATCTACACTGCCATCTCCATAAAGATGGAGGTATCTACTCTGCCATGTGTATAAACACGGAAATATCTACACCACTATCTGTGAAAACATGGGAATATCTACACCGCTATCTGTTTAAACATGGAAATATCTACACGGCCATCTGTGTATAGATGGAAATATCAACACCGCCATCTGTAGAAACATGGAAATATCTACACCGCTATCTCTATAAACATGGAAATATCTGCACTGCCATCTGTAAAAACATGGAAATACGTATACAGTCATCTGTATAAACATGGAAATATCTACAATGCCATCTGTATACGCATGGAAATATCTACACCGCCATCTGTATAAACATGGAAATATCAACACTGCTATCTCTATAAACATGGAAATATCTACACCGCCATCTCTATAAACATGCAATTATCTACACTGCCATCTCCATAAACATGGAACTAACTACTCTGCCATCTGTATAAACATGGAAACATCTAAACCGCCATCTGTGTGAATAAGGAAATATCTACAATGACATCTGTACAAAAATATAAATATCTGCACCGCGAGCTGTATAAACATGGAAATATCTACATCGCTATCTGTATAAACGTGGAAATACCGACACCGCTGTCGGTATAAACATGGAAATATCTACAACGCCATCTATATAAACATGGAAATATCTACACCGCTATGTCTATAAACATGGAAATACCTACACCGCTATCCCAATAAACATGGAAATATCTACACCGCTATCTGTATAAACATGGAAATATCTACACTGCTATCTGTATAAACATGGAAATATCTACACCGCGATCTGTATAAACATGGAAATATCTACAACACGATCTGTATAAACATGGAAATATCTTCACCACGATCTGTATAAACATGGAAATATCTACACCGCTATCTGTAAAAACATGGTAATATCTACACCACCATCTATATAAACATGGAAATATCTACACCACCATCTGTATAAACATGGAAATATCTACAATGCCATCTGTAGAAAGATGGAAATATCTACACTGCAATCTGTGTAAACATGGAAATATCTACACCGATATCTGTAAAAACATGGAAATATCTACACCGCTATCTCTATAAACATGGAAATATCTACACCGCGATCTGTATAAACATGGAAATATCTACACCGCTATCTCTATAAACATGGAAATATCTACACCGCGATCTGTATAAACATGGAAATATCTACACCGCGATCTGTATAAACATGGAAATATCTACACCGCTATCTGTATAAACATGGAAATATCTACACAGCTATCACTATAAACATGGAAAATGTACACCGCCATCTGTATAAACATGGAAATACCTACAAAGTCATCTGTATAAACATGGAAATATCTACACAGCCATCTGTATAAACATGGAAATATCTACACAACCATCTGTATATACATGGAAATATCTACACCGCTATCTGTATAAACATGGAAATAACTACACCGCTATTAGTATAAACAAGGAAATATCTACACCGTGATCTGTATAAACATGGAAATATCTACACCGCTATCTCTATAAACATGGAAATATCTACACCCCTATCTGTATAAGCATGGAAATATCCACACCGCTATCTCTATAAACATGGAAAAATCAACACCGCTATCTCTATGAACATGGAAATATCTACACCGAAATCTCTATAAACATGGAAATATCTACACCACGATCAGAATAAACACGGAAATATCTGCACCGCTATCTGTATAAACATGGAAATATCTCCACTGCTATCTCTATAAACATCGAAATATCTACTCCGCCATCTGTATAAACATGGAAATACTTACAAAGTTATCTGTATAAACATGGAAATAACTACACCGCCATCTGTGTAACCATGGAAATATCTAAACAGCCATGTGTATATACATGGAAATAACTACACCGCTATCTATATAAACATGGAAATAACTACACCGCTATCTGTATAAACATGGAAATATCTACACCGCCATCTACATATCCATGGAAATATCTGCGCTGCCATCTGTATAAACATGGAAATATCTACACGGTCATCTGTGTATAGATGGAAATATCAACACCGTCATCTCTACAAACATGGAAATATCTGCACCGCTATTTGTATAAACATGAAAATATCTACACCGCTGTCTGTATAAACATGGAAATATCTACACCGCTATCTGTATAAACATGGAAATATCTACACCGCTATCTCTATAAACATGGAAATATCTACACCGTGATCTGTATAAACATGGAAATATTTACACCGCTATCTGTATAAGCATGGAAATTTCTAAACCGTTATCTGTATAAATATGGAAATAACTACACCGCTATCTCTATAAACATGGAAATATCTACACCACCATCTGTATAAACATGGAAATACCTATACAGTCATCTGTGTAAACATGGAAATATCTACACCACCATCTGTATAAACATGGAAATATCTTCAATGCCATCTGTATACACATGGAAATACCTACAGGGCAATCTGTGTATAGATGGAAACATCAACACCGCCATCTGTACAAACATGGAAATATCTACACTGCTATCTCAATAAACATGGAAATATCTACACTGCGGTCTGTATAAACATGGAAATACCTACACTGGTATCTGTATAAACATAGAAATATCAACACAATGATCTGTATAAACATGGAAATATCTACACCGCTATCTGTATAAACATGGAAATATCTGCACCGCTATCTCTATAAACATGGAAATATCTACAAAGACATCTGTATAAACATGGAAATACCTACACAGTCATGTGTAGGAACATTTAAATATCTACACTGCCATCTGTATAAACAAAGAAATATCTACAAAGCCCTCTGTATATATATGGAAGTATCTGCATAGGCATCTGTGTAAACATGGAAATATCTGCACCGCTATCTGTATAAACATGGAAATACCTACACCGCTGTCTCTATAAACATGGAAATATGTACACCGCTATGTGTATAAACATGGAAATATCTCCACTGCTCTCTGTATAAACATGGAAATATCTCCACCGTTATCTGTATAAACATGGAAATATCTACAGCACCATCTCTAAAAACATTGAAATATCTACACTGCCATCTGTAAAAACATGGAAATAACTACACCGCCAACTGTATAAGCATGGAAATATCTACACCACCATCTGTATAAACATGGAAATACCTACAATACCATCTGTATACACATGGAAATATCTACACAGACATCTGTATAAATATGGAAATAACTACACGGCCATCTGTATAAACATGCAAATATCTACACTGCCATCTGTAGAAAGATGGAAATATCTACACCGCTATCTCTATAAATATGGAAATATCTACACCGCCATCTCTATAAACATGAAAATATCTACACTGCCATCTCCATAAAGATGGAGGTATCTACTCTGCCATGTGTATAAACACGGAAATATCTACACCACTATCTGTGAAAACATGGGAATATCTACACCGCTATCTGTTTAAACATGGAAATATCTACACGGCCATCTGTGTATAGATGGAAATATCAACACCGCCATCTGTAGAAACATGGAAATATCTACACCGCTATCTCTATAAACATGGAAATATCTGCACTGCCATCTGTAAAAACATGGAAATACGTATACAGTCATCTGTATAAACATGGAAATATCTACAATGCCATCTGTATACACATGGAAATATCTACACAGCCATCTGTATAAACATGTAAATATCAACACTGCTATCTCTATAAACATGGAAGTATCTACACCGCCATCTCTATAAACATGCAATTATCTACACTGCCATCTCCATAAACATGGAACTAACTACTCTGCCATCTGTATAAACATGGAAACATCTAAACCGCCATCTGTGTGAATAAGGAAATATCTACAATGACATCTGTACAAAAATATAAATATCTGCACCGCGAGCTGTATAAACATGGAAGTATCTACATCGCTATCTGTATAAACGTGGAAATACCGACACCGCTGTCGGTATAAACATGGAAATATCTACAACGCCATCTATATAAACATGGAAATATCTACACCGCTATGTCTATAAACATGGAAATACCTACACCGCTATCCCAATAAACATGGAAATATCTACACCGCTATCTGTATAAACATGGAAATATCTACACTGCTATCTGTATAAACATGGAAATATCTACACCGCGATCTGTATAAACATGGAAATATCTACAACACGATCTGTATAAACATGGAAATATCTTCACCACGATCTGTATAAACATGGAAATATCTACACCGCTATCTGTAAAAACATGGTAATATCTACACCACCATCTATATGAACAAGGAAATATCTACACCACCATCTGTATAAACATGGAAATATCTACAATGCCATCTGTAGAAAGATGGAAATATCTACACCGCAATCTGTGTAAACATGGAAATATCTACACCGATATCTGTAAAAACATGGAAATATCTACACCGCTATCTCTATAAACATGGAAATATCTACACCGCGATCTGTATAAACATGGAAATATCTACACCGCGATCTGTATAAACATGGAAATATCTACACCGCTATCTGTATAAACATGGAAATATCTACACAGCTATCACTATAAACATGGAAAATCTACACCGCCATCTGTATAAACATGGAAATACCTACAAAGTCATCTGTATAAACATGGAAATATCTACACAGCCATCTGTATAAACATGGAAATATCTACACAACCATCTGTATATACATGGAAATATCTACACCGCTATCTGTATAAACATGGAAATAACTACACCGCTATTAGTATAAACAAGGAAATATCTACACCGTGATCTGTATAAACATGGAAATATCTACACCGCTATCTCTATAAACATGGAAATATCTACACCCCTATCTGTATAAGCATGGAAATATCCACACCGCTATCTCTATAAACATGGAAAAATCAACACCGCTATCTCTATGAACATGGAAATATCTACACCAAAATCTCTATAAACATGGAAATATCTACACCACGATCAGAATAAACACGGAAATATCTGCACCGCTATCTGTATAAACATGGAAATATCTCCACTGCTATCTCTATAAACATTGAAATATCTACCCCGCCATCTGTATAAACATGGAAATACTTACAAAGTTATCTGTATAAACATGGAAATAACTACACCGCCATCTGTGTAACCATGGAAATATCTAAACAGCCATGTGTATATACATGGAAATAACTACACCGCTATCTATATAAACATGGAAATAACTACACCGCTATCTGTATAAACATGGAAATATCTACACCGCCATCTACATATCCATGGAAATATCTGCGCTGCCATCTGTATAAACATGGAAATATCTACACGGTCATCTGTGTATAGATGGAAATATCAACACCGTCATCTCTACAAACATGGAAATATCTGCACCGCTATTTGTATAAACATGAAAATATCTACACCGCTGTCTGTATAAACATGGAAATATCTACACCGCTATCTGTATAAACATGGAAATATCTACACCGCTATCTCTATAAACATGGAAATATCTACACCGTGATCTGTATAAACATGGAAATATTTACACCGCTATCTGTATAAGCATGGAAATTTCTAAACCGTTATCTGTATAAATATGGAAATAACTACACCGCTATCTCTATAAACATGGAAATATCTACACCACCATCTGTATAAACATGGAAATACCTATACAGTCATCTGTGTAAACATGGAAATATCTACACCACCATCTGTATAAACATGGAAATATCTTCAATGCCATCTGTATTCACATGGAAATACCTACAGGGCAATCTGTGTATAGATGGAAACATCAACACCGCCATCTGTACAAACATGGAAATATCTACACTGCTATCTCAATAAACATGGAAATATCTACACTGCGGTCTGTATAAACATGGAAATACCTACACTGGTATCTGTATAAACATAGAAATATCAACACAATGATCTGTATAAACATGGAAATATCTACACCGCTATCTGTATAAACATGGAAATATCTGCACCGCTATCTCTATAAACATGGAAATATCTACAAAGACATCTGTATAAACATGGAAATACCTACACAGTCATGTGTAGGAACATTTAAATATCTACACTGCCATCTGTATAAACAAAGAAATATCTACAAAGCCCTCTGTATATATATGGAAGTATCTGCATAGGCATCCGTGTAAACATGGAAATATCTGCACCGCTATCTGTATAAACATGGAAATACCTACACCGCTGTCTCTATAAACATGGAAATATGTACACCGCTATGTGTATAAACATGGAAATATCTCCACTGCTCTCTGTATAAACATGGAAATATCTCCACCGTTATCTGTATAAACATGGAAATATCTACAGCGCCATCTCTAAAAACATTGAAATATCTACACTGCCATCTGTAAAAACATGGAAATAACTACACCGCCAACTGTATAAGCATGGAAATATCTACACCACCATCTGTATAAACATGGAAATACCTACAATACCATCTGTATACACATGGAAATATCTACACAGACATCTGTATAAATATGGAAATAACTACACGGCCATCTGTATAAACATGCAAATATCTACACTGCCATCTGTAGAAAGATGGAAATATCTACACCGCTATCTCTATAAATATGGAAATATCTACACCGCCATCTCTATAAACATGAAAATATCTACACTGCCATCTCCATAAAGATGGAGGTATCTACTCTGCCATGTGTATAAACACGGAAATATCTACACCACTATCTGTGAAAACATGGGAATATCTACACCGCTATCTGTTTAAACATGGAAATATCTACACGGCCATCTGTGTATAGATGGAAATATCAACACCGCCATCTGTAGAAACATGGAAATATCTACACCGCTATCTCTATAAACATGGAAATATCTGCACTGCCATCTGTAAAAACATGGAAATACGTATACAGTCATCTGTATAAACATGGAAATATCTACAATGCCATCTGTATACACATGGAAATATCTACACAGCCATCTGTATAAACATGTAAATATCAACACTGCTATCTCTATAAACATGGAAGTATCTACACCGCCATCTCTATAAACATGCAATTATCTACACTGCCATCTCCATAAACATGGAACTAACTACTCTGCCATCTGTATAAACATGGAAACATCTAAACCGCCATCTGTGTGAATAAGGAAATATCTACAATGACATCTGTACAAAAATATAAATATCTGCACCGCGAGCTGTATAAACATGGAAATATCTACATCGCTATCTGTATAAACGTGGAAATACCGACACCGCTGTCGGTATAAACATGGAAATATCTACAACGCCATCTATATAAACATGGAAATATCTACACCGCTATGTCTATAAACATGGAAATACCTACACCGCTATCCCAATAAACATGGAAATATCTACACCGCTATCTGTATAAACATGGAAATATCTACACTGCTATCTGTATAAACATGGAAATATCTACACCGCGATCTGTATAAACATGGAAATATCTACAACACGATCTGTATAAACATGGAAATATCTTCACCACGATCTGTATAAACATGGAAATATCTACACCGCTATCTGTAAAAACATGGTAATATCTACACCACCATCTATATAAACATGGAAATATCTACACCACCATCTGTATAAACATGGAAATATCTACAATGCCATCTGTAGAAAGATGGAAATATCTACACCGCAATCTGTGTAAACATGGAAATATCTACACCGATATCTGTAAAAACATGGAAATATCTACACCGCTATCTCTATAAACATGGAAATATCTACACCGCGATCTGTATAAACATGGAAATATCTACACCGCGATCTGTATAAACATGGAAATATCTACACCGCTATCTGTATAAACATGGAAATATCTACACAGCTATCACTATAAACATGGAAAATCTACACCGCCATCTGTATAAACATGGAAATACCTACAAAGTCATCTGTATAAACATGGAAATATCTACACAGCCATCTGTATAAACATGGAAATATCTACACAACCATCTGTATATACATGGAAATATCTACACCGCTATCTGTATAAACATGGAAATAACTACACCGCTATTAGTATAAACAAGGAAATATCTACACCGTGATCTGTATAAACATGGAAATATCTACACCGCTATCTCTATAAACATGGAAATATCTACACCCCTATCTGTATAAGCATGGAAATATCCACACCGCTATCTCTATAAACATGGAAAAATCAACACCGCTATCTCTATGAACATGGAAATATCTACACCGAAATCTCTATAAACATGGAAATATCTACACCACGATCAGAATAAACACGGAAATATCTGCACCGCTATCTGTATAAACATGGAAATATCTCCACTGCTATCTCTATAAACATCGAAATATCTACTCCGCCATCTGTATAAACATGGAAATACTTACAAAGTTATCTGTATAAACATGGAAATAACTACACCGCCATCTGTGTAACCATGGAAATATCTAAACAGCCATGTGTATATACATGGAAATAACTACACCGCTATCTATATAAACATGGAAATAACTACACCGCTATCTGTATAAACATGGAAATATCTACACCGCCATCTACATATCCATGGAAATATCTGCGCTGCCATCTGTATAAACATGGAAATATCTACACGGTCATCTGTGTATAGATGGAAATATCAACACCGTCATCTCTACAAACATGGAAATATCTGCACCGCTATTTGTATAAACATGAAAATATCTACACCGCTGTCTGTATAAACATGGAAATATCTACACCGCTATCTGTATAAACATGGAAATATCTACACCGCTATCTCTATAAACATGGAAATATCTACACCGTGATCTGTATAAACATGGAAATATTTACACCGCTATCTGTATAAGCATGGAAATTTCTAAACCGTTATCTGTATAAATATGGAAATAACTACACCGCTATCTCTATAAACATGGAAATATCTACACCACCATCTGTATAAACATGGAAATACCTATACAGTCATCTGTGTAAACATGGAAATATCTACACCACCATCTGTATAAACATGGAAATATCTTCAATGCCATCTGTATACACATGGAAATACCTACAGGGCAATCTGTGTATAGATGGAAACATCAACACCGCCATCTGTACAAACATGGAAATATCTACACTGCTATCTCAATAAACATGGAAATATCTACACTGCGGTCTGTATAAACATGGAAATACCTACACTGGTATCTGTATAAACATAGAAATATCAACACAATGATCTGTATAAACATGGAAATATCTACACCGCTATCTGTATAAACATGGAAATATCTGCACCGCTATCTCTATAAACATGGAAATATCTACAAAGACATCTGTATAAACATGGAAATACCTACACAGTCATGTGTAGGAACATTTAAATATCTACACTGCCATCTGTATAAACAAAGAAATATCTACAAAGCCCTCTGTATATATATGGAAGTATCTGCATAGGCATCTGTGTAAACATGGAAATATCTGCACCGCTATCTGTATAAACATGGAAATACCTACACCGCTGTCTCTATAAACATGGAAATATGTACACCGCTATGTGTATAAACATGGAAATATCCCCACTGCTCTCTGTATAAACATGGAAATAACTCCACCGTTATCTGTATAAACATGGAAATATCTACAGCGCCATCTCTAAAAACATTGAAATATCTACACTGCCATCTGTAAAAACATGGAAATAACTACACCGCCAACTGTATAAGCATGGAAATATCTACACCACCATCTGTATAAACATGGAAATACCTACAATACCATCTGTATACACATGGAAATATCTACACAGACATCTGTATAAATATGGAAATAACTACACGGCCATCTGTATAAACATGCAAATATCTACACTGCCATCTGTAGAAAGATGGAAATATCTACACCGCTATCTCTATAAATATGGAAATATCTACACCGCCATCTCTATAAACATGAAAATATCTACACTGCCATCTCCATAAAGATGGAGGTATCTACTCTGCCATGTGTATAAACACGGAAATATCTACACCACTATCTGTGAAAACATGGGAATATCTACACCGCTATCTGTTTAAACATGGAAATATCTACACGGCCATCTGTGTATAGATGGAAATATCAACACCGCCATCTGTAGAAACATGGAAATATCTACACCGCTATCTCTATAAACATGGAAATATCTGCACTGCCATCTGTAAAAACATGGAAATACGTATACAGTCATCTGTATAAACATGGAAATATCTACAATGCCATCTGTATACACATGGAAATATCTACACAGCCATCTGTATAAACATGTAAATATCAACACTGCTATCTCTATAAACATGGAAGTATCTACACCGCCATCTCTATAAACATGCAATTATCTACACTGCCATCTCCATAAACATGGAACTAACTACTCTGCCATCTGTATAAACATGGAAACATCTAAACCGCCATCTGTGTGAATAAGGAAATATCTACAATGACATCTGTACAAAAATATAAATATCTGCACCGCGAGCTGTATAAACATGGAAATATCTACATCGCTATCTGTATAAACGTGGAAATACCGACACCGCTGTCGGTATAAACATGGAAATATCTACAACGCCATCTATATAAACATGGAAATATCTACACCGCTATGTCTATAAACATGGAAATACCTACACCGCTATCCCAATAAACATGGAAATATCTACACCGCTATCTGTATAAACATGGAAATATCTACACTGCTATCTGTATAAACATGGAAATATCTACACCGCGATCTGTATAAACATGGAAATATCTACAACACGATCTGTATAAACATGGAAATATCTTCACCACGATCTGTATAAACATGGAAATATCTACACCGCTATCTGTAAAAACATGGTAATATCTACACCACCATCTATATAAACATGGAAATATCTACACCACCATCTGTATAAACATGGAAATATCTACAATGCCATCTGTAGAAAGATGGAAATATCTACACCGCAATCTGTGTAAACATGGAAATATCTACACCGATATCTGTAAAAACATGGAAATATCTACACCGCTATCTCTATAAACATGGAAATATCTACACCGCGATCTGTATAAACATGGAAATATCTACACCGCGATCTGTATAAACATGGAAATATCTACACCGCTATCTGTATAAACATGGAAATATCTACACAGCTATCACTATAAACATGGAAAATCTACACCGCCATCTGTATAAACATGGAAATACCTACAAAGTCATCTGTATAAACATGGAAATATCTACACAGCCATCTGTATAAACATGGGAATATCTACACAACCATCTGTATATACATGGAAATATCTACACCGCTATCTGTATAAACATGGAAATAACTACACCGCTATTAGTATAAACAAGGAAATATCTACACCGTGATCTGTATAAACATGGAAATATCTACACCGCTATCTCTATAAACATGGAAATATCTACACCCCTATCTGTATAAGCATGGAAATATCCACACCGCTATCTCTATAAACATGGAAAAATCAACACCGCTATCTCTATGAACATGGAAATATCTACACCGAAATCTCTATAAACATGGAAATATCTACACCACGATCAGAATAAACACGGAAATATCTGCACCGCTATCTGTATAAACATGGAAATATCTCCACTGCTATCTCTATAAACATCGAAATATCTACTCCGCCATCTGTATAAACATGGAAATACTTACAAAGTTATCTGTATAAACATGGAAATAACTACACCGCCATCTGTGTAACCATGGAAATATCTAAACAGCCATGTGTATATACATGGAAATAACTACACCGCTATCTATATAAACATGGAAATAACTACACCGCTATCTGTATAAACATGGAAATATCTACACCGCCATCTACATATCCATGGAAATATCTGCGCTGCCATCTGTATAAACATGGAAATATCTACACGGTCTTCTGTGTATAGATGGAAATATCAACACCGTCATCTCTACAAACATGGAAATATCTGCACCGCTATTTGTATAAACATGAAAATATCTACACCGCTGTCTGTATAAACATGGAAATATCTACACCGCTATCTGTATAAACATGGAAATATCTACACCGCTATCTCTATAAACATGGAAATATCTACACCGTGATCTGTATAAACATGGAAATATTTACACCGCTATCTGTATAAGCATGGAAATTTCTAAACCGTTATCTGTATAAATATGGAAATAACTACACCGCTATCTCTATAAACATGGAAATATCTACACCACCATCTGTATAAACATGGAAATACCTATACAGTCATCTGTGTAAACATGGAAATATCTACACCACCATCTGTATAAACATGGAAATATCTTCAATGCCATCTGTATACACATGGAAATACCTACAGGGCAATCTGTGTATAGATGGAAACATCAACACCGCCATCTGTACAAACATGGAAATATCTACACTGCTATCTCAATAAACATGGAAATATCTACACTGCGGTCTGTATAAACATGGAAATACCTACACTGGTATCTGTATAAACATAGAAATATCAACACAATGATCTGTATAAACATGGAAATATCTACACCGCTATCTGTATAAACATGGAAATATCTGCACCGCTATCTCTATAAACATGGAAATATCTACAAAGACATCTGTATAAACATGGAAATACCTACACAGTCATGTGTAGGAACATTTAAATATCTACACTGCCATCTGTATAAACAAAGAAATATCTACAAAGCCCTCTGTATATATATGGAAGTATCTGCATAGGCATCCGTGTAAACATGGAAATATCTGCACCGCTATCTGTATAAACATGGAAATACCTACACCGCTGTCTCTATAAACATGGAAATATGTACACCGCTATGTGTATAAACATGGAAATATCTCCACTGCTCTCTGTATAAACATGGAAATATCTCCACCGTTATCTGTATAAACATGGAAATATCTACAGCGCCATCTCTAAAAACATTGAAATATCTACACTGCCATCTGTAAAAACATGGAAATAACTACACCGCCAACTGTATAAGCATGGAAATATCTACACCACCATCTGTATAAACATGGAAATATCTACAATACCATCTGTATACACATGGAAATATCTACACAGACATCTGTATAAATATGGAAATAACTACACGGCCATCTGTATAAA
Organism: Pan paniscus; assembly: GCF_029289425.2. Taxonomy (NCBI): domain Eukaryota; kingdom Metazoa; phylum Chordata; class Mammalia; order Primates; family Hominidae; genus Pan; species Pan paniscus. The sequence goes on from NC_073259.2 coordinate 854,528, forward strand.
CATGCAAATATCTACACTGCCATCTGTAGAAAGATGGAAATATCTACACCGCTATCTCTATAAATATGGAAATATCTACACCGCCATCTCTATAAACATGAAAATATCTACACTGCCATCTCCATAAAGATGGAGGTATCTACTCTGCCATGTGTATAAACACGGAAATATCTACACCACTATCTGTGAAAACATGGGAATATCTACACCGCTATCTGTTTAAACATGGAAATATCTACACGGCCATCTGTGTATAGATGGAAATATCAACACCGCCATCTGTAGAAACATGGAAATATCTACACCGCTATCTCTATAAACATGGAAATATCTGCACTGCCATCTGTAAAAACATGGAAATACGTATACAGTCATCTGTATAAACATGGAAATATCTACAATGCCATCTGTATACACATGGAAATATCTACACAGCCATCTGTATAAACATGTAAATATCAACACTGCTATCTCTATAAACATGGAAGTATCTACACCGCCATCTCTATAAACATGCAATTATCTACACTGCCATCTCCATAAACATGGAACTAACTACTCTGCCATCTGTATAAACATGGAAACATCTAAACCGCCATCTGTGTGAATAAGGAAATATCTACAATGACATCTGTACAAAAATATAAATATCTGCACCGCGAGCTGTATAAACATGGAAATATCTACATCGCTATCTGTATAAACGTGGAAATACCGACACCGCTGTCGGTATAAACATGGAAATATCTACAACGCCATCTATATAAACATGGAAATATCTACACCGCTATGTCTATAAACATGGAAATACCTACACCGCTATCCCAATAAACATGGAAATATCTACACCGCTATCTGTATAAACATGGAAATATCTACACTGCTATCTGTATAAACATGGAAATATCTACACCGCGATCTGTATAAACATGGAAATATCTACAACACGATCTGTATAAACATGGAAATATCTTCACCACGATCTGTATAAACATGGAAATATCTACACCGCTATCTGTAAAAACATGGTAATATCTACACCACCATCTATATAAACATGGAAATATCTACACCACCATCTGTATAAACATGGAAATATCTACAATGCCATCTGTAGAAAGATGGAAATATCTACACCGCAATCTGTGTAAACATGGAAATATCTACACCGATATCTGTAAAAACATGGAAATATCTACACCGCTATCTCTATAAACATGGAAATATCTACACCGCGATCTGTATAAACATGGAAATATCTACACCGCGATCTGTATAAACATGGAAATATCTACACCGCTATCTGTATAAACATGGAAATATCTACACAGCTATCACTATAAACATGGAAAATCTACACCGCCATCTGTATAAACATGGAAATACCTACAAAGTCATCTGTATAAACATGGAAATATCTACACAGCCATCTGTATAAACATGGAAATATCTACACAACCATCTGTATATACATGGAAATATCTACACCGCTATCTGTATAAACATGGAAATAACTACACCGCTATTAGTATAAACAAGGAAATATCTACACCGTGATCTGTATAAACATGGAAATATCTACACCGCTATCTCTATAAACATGGAAATATCTACACCCCTATCTGTATAAGCATGGAAATATCCACACCGCTATCTCTATAAACATGGAAAAATCAACACCGCTATCTCTATGAACATGGAAATATCTACACCGAAATCTCTATAAACATGGAAATATCTACACCACGATCAGAATAAACACGGAAATATCTGCACCGCTATCTGTATAAACATGGAAATATCTCCACTGCTATCTCTATAAACATCGAAATATCTACTCCGCCATCTGTATAAACATGGAAATACTTACAAAGTTATCTGTATAAACATGGAAATAACTACACCGCCATCTGTGTAACCATGGAAATATCTAAACAGCCATGTGTATATACATGGAAATAACTACACCGCTATCTATATAAACATGGAAATAACTACACCGCTATCTGTATAAACATGGAAATATCTACACCGCCATCTACATATCCATGGAAATATCTGCGCTGCCATCTGTATAAACATGGAAATATCTACACGGTCATCTGTGTATAGATGGAAATATCAACACCGTCATCTCTACAAACATGGAAATATCTGCACCGCTATTTGTATAAACATGAGAATATCTACACCGCTGTCTGTATAAACATGGAAATATCTACACCGCTATCTCTATAAACATGGAAATATCTACACCCCTATCTGTATAAGCATGGAAATATCCACACCGCTATCTCTATAAACATGGAAAAATCAACACCGCTATCTCTATGAACATGGAAATATCTACACCGAAATCTCTATAAACATGGAAATATCTACACCACGATCAGAATAAACACGGAAATATCTGCACCGCTATCTGTATAAACATGGAAATATCTCCACTGCTATCTCTATAAACATCAAAATATCTACTCCGCCATCTGTATAAACATGGAAATACTTACAAAGTTATCTGTATAAACATGGAAATAACTACACCGCCATCTGTGTAACCATGGAAATATCTAAACAGCCATGTGTATATACATGGAAATAACTACACCGCTATCTATATAAACATGGAAATAACTACACCGCTATCTGTATAAACATGGAAATATCTACACCGCCATCTACATATCCATGGATATATCTGCGCTGCCATCTGTATAAACATGGAAATATCTACACGGTCATCTGTGTATAGATGGAAATATCAACACCGTCATCTCTACAAACATGGAAATATCTGCACCGCTATTTGTATAAACATGAAAATATCTACACCGCTGTCTGTATAAACATGGAAATATCTACACCGCTATCTGTATAAACATGGAAATATCTACACCGCTATCTCTATAAACATGGAAATATCTACACCGTGATCTGTATAAACATGGAAATATTTACACCGCTATCTGTATAAGCATGGAAATTTCTAAACCGTTATCTGTATAAATATTGAAATAACTACACCGCTATCTCTATAAACATGGAAATATCTACACCACCATCTGTATAAACATGGAAATACCTATACAGTCATCTGTGTAAACATGGAAATATCTACACCACCATCTGTATAAACATGGAAATATCTTCAATGCCATCTGTATACACATGGAAATACCTACAGGGCAATCTGTGTATAGATGGAAACATCAACACCGCCATCTGTACAAACATGGAAATATCTACACTGCTATCTCAATAAACATGGAAATATCTACACTGCGGTCTGTATAAACATGGAAATACCTACACTGGTATCTGTATAAACATAGAAATATCAACACAATGATCTGTATAAACATGGAAATATCTACACCGCTATCTGTATAAACATGGAAATATCTGCACCGCTATCTCTATAAACATGGAAATATCTACAAAGACATCTGTATAAACATGGAAATACCTACACAGTCATGTGTAGGAACATTTAAATATCTACACTGCCATCTGTATAAACAAAGAAATATCTACAAAGCCCTCTGTATATATATGGAAGTATCTGCATAGGCATCCGTGTAAACATGGAAATATCTGCACCGCTATCTGTATAAACATGGAAATACCTACACCGCTGTCTCTATAAACATGGAAATATGTACACCGCTATGTGTATAAACATGGAAATATCCCCACTGCTCTCTGTATAAACATGGAAATATCTCCACCGTTATCTGTATAAACATGGAAATATCTACAGCGCCATCTCTAAAAACATTGAAATATCTACACTGCCATCTGTAAAAACATGGAAATAACTACACCGCCAACTGTATAAGCATGGAAATATCTACACCACCATCTGTATAAACATGGAAATACCTACAATACCATCTGTATACACATGGAAATATCTACACAGACATCTGTATAAATATGGAAATAACTACACGGCCATCTGTATAAACATGCAAATATCTACACTGCCATCTGTAGAAAGATGGAAATATCTACACCGCTATCTCTATAAATATGGAAATATCTACACCGCCATCTCTATAAACATGAAAATATCTACACTGCCATCTCCATAAAGATGGAGGTATCTACTCTGCCATGTGTATAAACACGGAAATATCTACACCACTATCTGTGAAAACATGGGAATATCTACACCGCTATCTGTTTAAACATGGAAATATCTACACGGCCATCTGTGTATAGATGGAAATATCAACACCGCCATCTGTAGAAACATGGAAATATCTACACCGCTATCTCTATAAACATGGAAATATCTGCACTGCCATCTGTAAAAACATGGAAATACGTATACAGTCATCTGTATAAACATGGAAATATCTACAATGCCATCTGTATACACATGGAAATATCTACACAGCCATCTGTATAAACATGGAAATATCAACACTGCTATCTCTATAAACATGGAAATATCTACACCGCCATCTCTATAAACATGCAATTATCTACACTGCCATCTCCATAAACATGGAACTAACTACTCTGCCATCTGTATAAACATGGAAACATCTAAACCGCCATCTGTGTGAATAAGGAAATATCTACAATGACATCTGTACAAAAATATAAATATCTGCACCGCGAGCTGTATAAACATGGAAATATCTACATCGCTATCTGTATAAACGTGGAAATACCGACACCGCTGTCGGTATAAACATGGAAATATCTACAACGCCATCTATATAAACATGGAAATATCTACACCGCTATGTCTATAAACATGGAAATACCTACACCGCTATCCCAATAAACATGGAAATATCTACACCGCTATCTGTATAAACATGGAAATATCTACACTGCTATCTGTATAAACATGGAAATATCTACACCGCGATCTGTATAAACATGGAAATATCTACAACACGATCTGTATAAACATGGAAATATCTTCACCACAATCTGTATAAACATGGAAATATCTACACCGCTATCTGTAAAAACATGGTAATATCTACACCACCATCTATATAAACATGGAAATATCTACACCACCATCTGTATAAACATGGAAATATCTACAATGCCATCTGTAGAAAGATGGAAATATCTACACCGCAATCTGTGTAAACATGGAAATATCTACACCGATATCTGTAAAAACATGGAAATATCTACACCGCTATCTCTATAAACATGGAAATATCTACACCGCGATCTGTATAAACATGGAAATATCTACACCGCGATCTGTATAAACATGGAAATATCTACACCGCTATCTGTATAAACATGGAAATATCTACACAGCTATCACTATAAACATGGAAAATCTACACCGCCATCTGTATAAACATGGAAATACCTACAAAGTCATCTGTATAAACATGGAAATATCTACACAGCCATCTGTATAAACATGGAAATATCTACACAACCATCTGTATATACATGGAAATATCTACACCGCTATCTGTATAAACATGGAAATAACTACACCGCTATTAGTATAAACAAGGAAATATCTACACCGTGATCTGTATAAACATGGAAATATCTACACCGCTATCTCTATAAACATGGAAATATCTACACCCCTATCTGTATAAGCATGGAAATATCCACACCGCTATCTCTATAAACATGGAAAAATCAACACCGCTATCTCTATGAACATGGAAATATCTACACCGAAATCTCTATAAACATGGAAATATCTACACCACGATCAGAATAAACACGGAAATATCTGCACCGCTATCTGTATAAACATGGAAATATCTCCACTGCTATCTCTATAAACATCGAAATATCTACTCCGCCATCTGTATAAACATGGAAATACTTACAAAGTTATCTGTATAAACATGGAAATAACTACACCGCCATCTGTGTAACCATGGAAATATCTAAACAGCCATGTGTATATACATGGAAATAACTACACCGCTATCTATATAAACATGGAAATAACTACACCGCTATCTGTATAAACATGGAAATATCTACACCGCCATCTACATATCCATGGAAATATCTGCGCTGCCATCTGTATAAACATGGAAATATCTACACGGTCATCTGTGTATAGATGGAAATATCAACACCGTCATCTCTACAAACATGGAAATATCTGCACCGCTATTTGTATAAACATGAAAATATCTACACCGCTGTCTGTATAAACATGGAAATATCTACACCGCTATCTGTATAAACATGGAAATATCTACACCGCTATCTCTATAAACATGGAAATATCTACACCGTGATCTGTATAAACATGGAAATATTTACACCGCTATCTGTATAAGCATGGAAATTTCTAAACCGTTATCTGTATAAATATTGAAATAACTACACCGCTATCTCTATAAACATGGAAATATCTACACCACCATCTGTATAAACATGGAAATACCTATACAGTCATCTGTGTAAACATGGAAATATCTACACCACCATCTGTATAAACATGGAAATATCTTCAATGCCATCTGTATACACATGGAAATACCTACAGGGCAATCTGTGTATAGATGGAAACATCAACACCGCCATCTGTACAAACATGGAAATATCTACACTGCTATCTCAATAAACATGGAAATATCTACACTGCGGTCTGTATAAACATGGAAATACCTACACTGGTATCTGTATAAACATAGAAATATCAACACAATGATCTGTATAAACATGGAAATATCTACACCGCTATCTGTATAAACATGGAAATATCTGCACCGCTATCTCTATAAACATGGAAATATCTACAAAGACATCTGTATAAACATGGAAATACCTACACAGTCATGTGTAGGAACATTTAAATATCTACACTGCCATCTGTATAAACAAAGAAATATCTACAAAGCCCTCTGTATATATATGGAAGTATCTGCATAGGCATCCGTGTAAACATGGAAATATCTGCACCGCTATCTGTATAAACATGGAAATACCTACACCGCTGTCTCTATAAACATGGAAATATGTACACCGCTATGTGTATAAACATGGAAATATCCCCACTGCTCTCTGTATAAACATGGAAATATCTCCACCGTTATCTGTATAAACATGGAAATATCTACAGCGCCATCTCTAAAAACATTGAAATATCTACACTGCCATCTGTAAAAACATGGAAATAACTACACCGCCAACTGTATAAGCATGGAAATATCTACACCACCATCTGTATAAACATGGAAATACCTACAATACCATCTGTATACACATGGAAATATCTACACAGACATCTGTATAAATATGGAAATAACTACACGGCCATCTGTATAAACATGCAAATATCTACACTGCCATCTGTAGAAAGATGGAAATATCTACACCGCTATCTCTATAAATATGGAAATATCTACACCGCCATCTCTATAAACATGAAAATATCTACACTGCCATCTCCATAAAGATGGAGGTATCTACTCTGCCATGTGTATAAACACGGAAATATCTACACCACTATCTGTGAAAACATGGGAATATCTACACCGCTATCTGTTTAAACATGGAAATATCTACACGGCCATCTGTGTATAGATGGAAATATCAACACCGCCATCTGTAGAAACATGGAAATATCTACACCGCTATCTCTATAAACATGGAAATATCTGCACTGCCATCTGTAAAAACATGGAAATACGTATACAGTCATCTGTATAAACATGGAAATATCTACAATGCCATCTGTATACACATGGAAATATCTACACAGCCATCTGTATAAACATGTAAATATCAACACTGCTATCTCTATAAACATGGAAATATCTACACCGCCATCTCTATAAACATGCAATTATCTACACTGCCATCTCCATAAACATGGAACTAACTACTCTGCCATCTGTATAAACATGGAAACATCTAAACCGCCATCTGTGTGAATAAGGAAATATCTACAATGACATCTGTACAAAAATATAAATATCTGCACCGCGAGCTGTATAAACATGGAAATATCTACATCGCTATCTGTATAAACGTGGAAATACCGACACCGCTGTCGGTATAAACATGGAAATATCTACAACGCCATCTATATAAACATGGAAATATCTACACCGCTATGTCTATAAACATGGAAATACCTACACCGCTATCCCAATAAACATGGAAATATCTACACCGCTATCTGTATAAACATGGAAATATCTACACTGCTATCTGTATAAACATGGAAATATCTACACCGCGATCTGTATAAACATGGAAATATCTACAACACGATCTGTATAAACATGGAAATATCTTCACCACAATCTGTATAAACATGGAAATATCTACACCGCTATCTGTAAAAACATGGTAATATCTACACCACCATCTATATAAACATGGAAATATCTACACCACCATCTGTATAAACATGGAAATATCTACAATGCCATCTGTAGAAAGATGGAAATATCTACACCGCAATCTGTGTAAACATGGAAATATCTACACCGATATCTGTAAAAACATGGAAATATCTACACCGCTATCTCTATAAACATGGAAATATCTACACCGCGATCTGTATAAACATGGAAATATCTACACCGCGATCTGTATAAACATGGAAATATCTACACCGCTATCTGTATAAACATGGAAATATCTACACAGCTATCACTATAAACATGGAAAATCTACACCGCCATCTGTATAAACATGGAAATACCTACAAAGTCATCTGTATAAACATGGAAATATCTACACAGCCATCTGTATAAACATGGAAATATCTACACAACCATCTGTATATACATGGAAATATCTACACCGCTATCTGTATAAACATGGAAATAACTACACCGCTATTAGTATAAACAAGGAAATATCTACACCGTGATCTGTATAAACATGGAAATATCTACACCGCTATCTCTATAAACATGGAAATATCTACACCCCTATCTGTATAAGCATGGAAATATCCACACCGCTATCTCTATAAACATGGAAAAATCAACACCGCTATCTCTATGAACATGGAAATATCTACACCGAAATCTCTATAAACATGGAAATATCTACACCACGATCAGAATAAACACGGAAATATCTGCACCGCTATCTGTATAAACATGGAAATATCTCCACTGCTATCTCTATAAACATCGAAATATCTACTCCGCCATCTGTATAAACATGGAAATACTTACAAAGTTATCTGTATAAACATGGAAATAACTACACCGCCATCTGTGTAACCATGGAAATATCTAAACAGCCATGTGTATATACATGGAAATAACTACACCGCTATCTATATAAACATGGAAATAACTACACCGCTATCTGTATAAACATGGAAATATCTACACCGCCATCTACATATCCATGGAAATATCTGCGCTGCCATCTGTATAAACATGGAAATATCTACACGGTCATCTGTGTATAGATGGAAATATCAACACCGTCATCTCTACAAACATGGAAATATCTGCACCGCTATTTGTATAAACATGAAAATATCTACACCGCTGTCTGTATAAACATGGAAATATCTACACCGCTATCTGTATAAACATGGAAATATCTACACCGCTATCTCTATAAACATGGAAATATCTACACCGTGATCTGTATAAACATGGAAATATTTACACCGCTATCTGTATAAGCATGGAAATTTCTAAACCGTTATCTGTATAAATATGGAAATAACTACACCGCTATCTCTATAAACATGGAAATATCTACACCACCATCTGTATAAACATGGAAATACCTATACAGTCATCTGTGTAAACATGGAAATATCTACACCACCATCTGTATAAACATGGAAATATCTTCAATGCCATCTGTATACACATGGAAATACCTACAGGGCAATCTGTGTATAGATGGAAACATCAACACCGCCATCTGTACAAACATGGAAATATCTACACTGCTATCTCAATAAACATGGAAATATCTACACTGCGGTCTGTATAAGCATGGAAATACCTACACTGGTATCTGTATAAACATAGAAATATCAACACAATGATCTGTATAAACATGGAAATATCTACACCGCTATCTGTATAAACATGGAAATATCTGCACCGCTATCTCTATAAACATGGAAATATCTACAAAGACATCTGTATAAACATGGAAATACCTACACAGTCATGTGTAGGAACATTTAAATATCTACACTGCCATCTGTATAAACAAAGAAATATCTACAAAGCCCTCTGTATATATATGGAAGTATCTGCATAGGCATCCGTGTAAACATGGAAATATCTGCACCGCTATCTGTATAAACATGGAAATACCTACACCGCTGTCTCTATAAACATGGAAATATGTACACCGCTATGTGTATAAACATGGAAATATCCCCACTGCTCTCTGTATAAACATGGAAATATCTCCACCGTTATCTGTATAAACATGGAAATATCTACAGCGCCATCTCTAAAAACATTGAAATATCTACACTGCCATCTGTAAAAACATGGAAATAACTACACCGCCAACTGTATAAGCATGGAAATATCTACACCACCATCTGTATAAACATGGAAATACCTACAATACCATCTGTATACACATGGAAATATCTACACAGACATCTGTATAAATATGGAAATAACTACACGGCCATCTGTATAAACATGCAAATATCTACACTGCCATCTGTAGAAAGATGGAAATATCTACACCGCTATCTCTATAAATATGGAAATATCTACACCGCCATCTCTATAAACATGAAAATATCTACACTGCCATCTCCATAAAGATGGAGGTATCTACTCTGCCATGTGTATAAACACGGAAATATCTACACCACTATCTGTGAAAACATGGGAATATCTACACCGCTATCTGTTTAAACATGGAAATATCTACACGGCCATCTGTGTATAGATGGAAATATCAACACCGCCATCTGTAGAAACATGGAAATATCTACACCGCTATCTCTATAAACATGGAAATATCTGCACTGCCGTCTGTAAAAACATGGAAATACGTATACAGTCATCTGTATAAACATGGAAATATCTACAATGCCATCTGTATACACATGGAAATATCTACACAGCCATCTGTATAAACATGTAAATATCAACACTGCTATCTCTATAAACATGGAAATATCTACACCGCCATCTCTATAAACATGCAATTATCTACACTGCCATCTCCATAAACATGGAACTAACTACTCTGCCATCTGTATAAACATGGAAACATCTAAACCGCCATCTGTGTGAATAAGGAAATATCTACAATGACATCTGTACAAAAATATAAATATCTGCACCGCGAGCTGTATAAACATGGAAATATCTACATCGCTATCTGTATAAACGTGGAAATACCGACACCGCTGTCGGTATAAACATGGAAATATCTACAACGCCATCTATATAAACATGGAAATATCTACACCGCTATGTCTATAAACATGGAAATACCTACACCGCTATCCCAATAAACATGGAAATATCTACACCGCTATCTGTATAAACATGGAAATATCTACACTGCTATCTGTATAAACATGGAAATATCTACACCGCGATCTGTATAAACATGGAAATATCTACAACACGATCTGTATAAACATGGAAATATCTTCACCACGATCTGTATAAACATGGAAATATCTACACCGCTATCTGTAAAAACATGGTAATATCTACACCACCATCTATATAAACATGGAAATATCTACACCACCATCTGTATAAACATGGAAATATCTACAATGCCATCTGTAGAAAGATGGAAATATCTACACCGCAATCTGTGTAAACATGGAAATATCTACACCGATATCTGTAAAAACATGGAAATATCTACACCGCTATCTCTATAAACATGGAAATATCTACACCGCGATCTGTATAAACATGGAAATATCTACACCGCGATCTGTATAAACATGGAAATATCTACACCGCTATCTGTATAAACATGGAAATATCTACACAGCTATCACTATAAACATGGAAAATCTACACCGCCATCTGTATAAACATGGAAATACCTACAAAGTCATCTGTATAAACATGGAAATATCTACACAGCCATCTGTATAAACATGGAAATATCTACACAACCATCTGTATATACATGGAAATATCTACACCGCTATCTGTATAAACATGGAAATAACTACACCGCTATTAGTATAAACAAGGAAATATCTACACCGTGATCTGTATAAACATGGAAATATCTACACCGCTATCTCTATAAACATGGAAATATCTACACCCCTATCTGTATAAGCATGGAAATATCCACACCGCTATCTCTATAAACATGGAAAAATCAACACCGCTATCTCTATGAACATGGAAATATCTACACCGAAATCTCTATAAACATGGAAATATCTACACCACGATCAGAATAAACACGGAAATATCTGCACCGCTATCTGTATAAACATGGAAATATCTCCACTGCTATCTCTATAAACATCGAAATATCTACTCCGCCATCTGTATAAACATGGAAATACTTACAAAGTTATCTGTATAAACATGGAAATAACTACACCGCCATCTGTGTAACCATGGAAATATCTAAACAGCCATGTGTATATACATGGAAATAACTACACCGCTATCTATATAAACATGGAAATAACTACACCGCTATCTGTATAAACATGGAAATATCTACACCGCCATCTACATATCCATGGAAATATCTGCGCTGCCATCTGTATAAACATGGAAATATCTACACGGTCATCTGTGTATAGATGGAAATATCAACACCGTCATCTCTACAAACATGGAAATATCTGCACCGCTATTTGTATAAACATGAAAATATCTACACCGCTGTCTGTATAAACATGGAAATATCTACACCGCTATCTGTATAAACATGGAAATATCTACACCGCTATCTCTATAAACATGGAAATATCTACACCGTGATCTGTATAAACATGGAAATATTTACACCGCTATCTGTATAAGCATGGAAATTTCTAAACCGTTATCTGTATAAATATGGAAATAACTACACCGCTATCTCTATAAACATGGAAATATCTACACCACCATCTGTATAAACATGGAAATACCTATACAGTCATCTGTGTAAACATGGAAATATCTACACCACCATCTGTATAAACATGGAAATATCTTCAATGCCATCTGTATACACATGGAAATACCTACAGGGCAATCTGTGTATAGATGGAAACATCAACACCGCCATCTGTACAAACATGGAAATATCTACACTGCTATCTCAATAAACATGGAAATATCTACACTGCGGTCTGTATAAGCATGGAAATACCTACACTGGTATCTGTATAAACATAGAAATATCAACACAATGATCTGTATAAACATGGAAATATCTACACCGCTATCTGTATAAACATGGAAATATCTGCACCGCTATCTCTATAAACATGGAAATATCTACAAAGACATCTGTATAAACATGGAAATACCTACACAGTCATGTGTAGGAACATTTAAATATCTACACTGCCATCTGTATAAACAAAGAAATATCTACAAAGCCCTCTGTATATATATGGAAGTATCTGCATAGGCATCCGTGTAAACATGGAAATATCTGCACCGCTATCTGTATAAACATGGAAATACCTACACCGCTGTCTCTATAAACATGGAAATATGTACACCGCTATGTGTATAAACATGGAAATATCCCCACTGCTCTCTGTATAAACATGGAAATATCTCCACCGTTATCTGTATAAACATGGAAATATCTACAGCGCCATCTCTAAAAACATTGAAATATCTACACTGCCATCTGTAAAAACATGGAAATAACTACACCGCCAACTTTATAAGCATGGAAATATCTACACCACCATCTGTATAAACATGGAAATACCTACAATACCATCTGTATACACATGGAAATATCTACACAGACATCTGTATAAATATGGAAATAACTACACGGCCATCTGTATAAACATGCAAATATCTACACTGCCATCTGTAGAAAGATGGAAATATCTACACCGCTATCTCTATAAATATGGAAATATCTACACCGCCATCTCTATAAACATGAAAATATCTACACTGCCATCTCCATAAAGATGGAGGTATCTACTCTGCCATGTGTATAAACACGGAAATATCTACACCACTATCTGTGAAAACATGGGAATATCTACACCGCTATCTGTTTAAACATGGAAATATCTACACGGCCATCTGTGTATAGATGGAAATATCAACACCGCCATCTGTAGAAACATGGAAATATCTACACCGCTATCTCTATAAACATGGAAATATCTGCACTGCCATCTGTAAAAACATGGAAATACGTATACAGTCATCTGTATAAACATGGAAATATCTACAATGCCATCTGTATACACATGGAAATATCTACACAGCCATCTGTATAAACATGTAAATATCAACACTGCTATCTCTATAAACATGGAAATATCTACACCGCCATCTCTATAAACATGCAATTATCTACACTGCCATCTCCATAAACATGGAACTAACTACTCTGCCATCTGTATAAACATGGAAACATCTAAACCGCCATCTGTGTGAATAAGGAAATATCTACAATGACATCTGTACAAAAATATAAATATCTGCACCGCGAGCTGTATAAACATGGAAATATCTACATCGCTATCTGTATAAACGTGGAAATACCGACACCGCTGTCGGTATAAACATGGAAATATCTACAACGCCATCTATATAAACATGGAAATATCTACACCGCTATGTCTATAAACATGGAAATACCTACACCGCTATCCCAATAAACATGGAAATATCTACACCGCTATCTGTATAAACATGGAAATATCTACACTGCTATCTGTATAAACATGGAAATATCTACACCGCGATCTGTATAAACATGGAAATATCTACAACACGATCTGTATAAACATGGAAATATCTTCACCACGATCTGTATAAACATGGAAATATCTACACCGCTATCTGTAAAAACATGGTAATATCTACACCACCATCTATATAAACATGGAAATATCTACACCACCATCTGTATAAACATGGAAATATCTACAATGCCATCTGTAGAAAGATGGAAATATCTACACCGCAATCTGTGTAAACATGGAAATATCTACACCGATATCTGTAAAAACATGGAAATATCTACACCGCTATCTCTATAAACATGGAAATATCTACACCGCGATCTGTATAAACATGGAAATATCTACACCGCGATCTGTATAAACATGGAAATATCTACACCGCTATCTGTATAAACATGGAAATATCTACACAGCTATCACTATAAACATGGAAAATCTACACCGCCATCTGTATAAACATGGAAATACCTACAAAGTCATCTGTATAAACATGGAAATATCTACACAGCCATCTGTATAAACATGGAAATATCTACACAACCATCTGTATATACATGGAAATATCTACACCGCTATCTGTATAAACATGGAAATAACTACACCGCTATTAGTATAAACAAGGAAATATCTACACCGTGATCTGTATAAACATGGAAATATCTACACCGCTATCTCTATAAACATGGAAATATCTACACCCCTATCTGTATAAGCATGGAAATATCCACACCGCTATCTCTATAAACATGGAAAAATCAACACCGCTATCTCTATGAACATGGAAATATCTACACCGAAATCTCTATAAACATGGAAATATCTACACCACGATCAGAATAAACACGGAAATATCTGCACCGCTATCTGTATAAACATGGAAATATCTCCACTGCTATCTCTATAAACATCGAAATATCTACTCCGCCATCTGTATAAACATGGAAATACTTACAAAGTTATCTGTATAAACATGGAAATAACTACACCGCCATCTGTGTAACCATGGAAATATCTAAACAGCCATGTGTATATACATGGAAATAACTACACCGCTATCTATATAAACATGGAAATAACTACACCGCTATCTGTATAAACATGGAAATATCTACACCGCCATCTACATATCCATGGAAATATCTGCGCTGCCATCTGTATAAACATGGAAATATCTACACGGTCATCTGTGTATAGATGGAAATATCAACACCGTCATCTCTACAAACATGGAAATATCTGCACCGCTATTTGTATAAACATGAAAATATCTACACCGCTGTCTGTATAAACATGGAAATATCTACACCGCTATCTGTATAAACATGGAAATATCTACACCGCTATCTCTATAAACATGGAAATATCTACACCGTGATCTGTATAAACATGGAAATATTTACACCGCTATCTGTATAAGCATGGAAATTTCTAAACCGTTATCTGTATAAATATGGAAATAACTACACCGCTATCTCTATAAACATGGAAATATCTACACCACCATCTGTATAAACATGGAAATACCTATACAGTCATCTGTGTAAACATGGAAATATCTACACCACCATCTGTATAAACATGGAAATATCTTCAATGCCATCTGTATACACATGGAAATACCTACAGGGCAATCTGTGTATAGATGGAAACATCAACACCGCCATCTGTACAAACATGGAAATATCTACACTGCTATCTCAATAAACATGGAAATATCTACACTGCGGTCTGTATAAACATGGAAATACCTACACTGGTATCTGTATAAACATAGAAATATCAACACAATGATCTGTATAAACATGGAAATATCTACACCGCTATCTGTATAAACATGGAAATATCTGCACCGCTATCTCTATAAACATGGAAATATCTACAAAGACATCTGTATAAACATGGAAATACCTACACAGTCATGTGTAGGAACATTTAAATATCTACACTGCCATCTGTATAAACAAAGAAATATCTACAAAGCCCTCTGTATATATATGGAAGTATCTGCATAGGCATCCGTGTAAACATGGAAATATCTGCACCGCTATCTGTATAAACATGGAAATACCTACACCGCTGTCTCTATAAACATGGAAATATGTACACCGCTATGTGTATAAACATGGAAATATCTCCACTGCTCTCTGTATAAACATGGAAATATCTCCACCGTTATCTGTATAAACATGGAAATATCTACAGCGCCATCTCTAAAAACATTGAAATATCTACACTGCCATCTGTAAAAACATGGAAATAACTACACCGCCAACTGTATAAGCATGGAAATATCTACACCACCATCTGTATAAACATGGAAATACCTACAATACCATCTGTATACACATGGAAATATCTACACAGACATCTGTATAAATATGGAAATAACTACACGGCCATCTGTATAAACATGCAAATATCTACACTGCCATCTGTAGAAAGATGGAAATATCTACACCGCTATCTCTATAAATATGGAAATATCTACACCGCCATCTCTATAAACATGAAAATATCTACACTGCCATCTCCATAAAGATGGAGGTATCTACTCTGCCATGTGTATAAACACGGAAATATCTACACCACTATCTGTGAAAACATGGGAATATCTACACCGCTATCTGTTTAAACATGGAAATATCTACACGGCCATCTGTGTATAGATGGAAATATCAACACCGCCATCTGTAGAAACATGGAAATATCTACACCGCTATCTCTATAAACATGGAAATATCTGCACTGCCATCTGTAAAAACATGGAAATACGTATACAGTCATCTGTATAAACATGGAAATATCTACAATGCCATCTGTATACACATGGAAATATCTACACAGCCATCTGTATAAACATGTAAATATCAACACTGCTATCTCTATAAACATGGAAGTATCTACACCGCCATCTCTATAAACATGCAATTATCTACACTGCCATCTCCATAAACATGGAACTAACTACTCTGCCATCTGTATAAACATGGAAACATCTAAACCGCCATCTGTGTGAATAAGGAAATATCTACAATGACATCTGTACAAAAATATAAATATCTGCACCGCGAGCTGTATAAACATGGAAATATCTACATCGCTATCTGTATAAACGTGGAAATACCGACACCGCTGTCGGTATAAACATGGAAATATCTACAACGCCATCTATATAAACATGGAAATATCTACACCGCTATGTCTATAAACATGGAAATACCTACACCGCTATCCCAATAAACATGGAAATATCTACACCGCTATCTGTATAAACATGGAAATATCTACACTGCTATCTGTATAAACATGGAAATATCTACACCGTGATCTGTATAAACATGGAAATATCTACAACACGATCTGTATAAACATGGAAATATCTTCACCACGATCTGTATAAACATGGAAATATCTACACCGCTATCTGTAAAAACATGGTAATATCTACACCACCATCTATATAAACATGGAAATATCTACACCACCATCTGTATAAACATGGAAATATCTACAATGCCATCTGTAGAAAGATGGAAATATCTACACCGCAATCTGTGTAAACATGGAAATATCTACACCGATATCTGTAAAAACATGGAAATATCTACACCGCTATCTCTATAAACATGGAAATATCTACACCGCGATCTGTATAAACATGGAAATATCTACACCGCGATCTGTATAAACATGGAAATATCTACACCGCTATCTGTATAAACGGAAATATCTACACAGCTATCACTATAAACATGGAAAATCTACACCGCCATCTGTATAAACATGGAAATACCTACAAAGTCATCTGTATAAACATGGAAATATCTACACAGCCATCTGTATAAACATGGAAATATCTACACAACCATCTGTATATACATGGAAAATCTACACCGCTATCTGTATAAACATGGAAATAACTACACCGCTATTAGTATAAACAAGGAAATATCTACACCGTGATCTGTATAAACATGGAAATATCTACACCGCTATCTCTATAAACATGGAAATATCTACACCCCTATCTGTATAAGCATGGAAATATCCACACCGCTATCTCTATAAACATGGAAAAATCAACACCGCTATCTCTATGAACATGGAAATATCTACACCGAAATCTCTATAAACATGGAAATATCTACACCACGATCAGAATAAACACGGAAATATCTGCACCGCTATCTGTATAAACATGGAAATATCTCCACTGCTATCTCTATAAACATCGAAATATCTACTCCGCCATCTGTATAAACATGGAAATACTTACAAAGTTATCTGTATAAACATGGAAATAACTACACCGCCATCTGTGTAACCATGGAAATATCTAAACAGCCATGTGTATATACATGGAAATAACTACACCGCTATCTATATAAACATGGAAATAACTACACCGCTATCTGTATAAACATGGAAATATCTACACCGCCATCTACATATCCATGGAAATATCTGCACTGCCATCTGTATAAACATGGAAATATCTACACGGTCATCTGTGTATAGATGGAAATATCAACACCGTCATCTCTACAAACATGGAAATATCTGCACCGCTATTTGTATAAACATGAAAATATCTACACCGCTGTCTGTATAAACATGGAAATATCTACACCGCTATCTGTATAAACATGGAAATATCTACACCGCTATCTCTATAAACATGGAAATATCTACACCGTGATCTGTATAAACATGGAAATATTTACACCGCTATCTGTATAAGCATGGAAATTTCTAAACCGTTATCTGTATAAATATGGAAATAACTACACCGCTATCTCTATAAACATGGAAATATCTACACCACCATCTGTATAAACATGGAAATACCTATACAGTCATCTGTGTAAACATGGAAATATCTACACCACCATCTGTATAAACATGGAAATATCTTCAATGCCATCTGTATACACATGGAAATACCTACAGGGCAATCTGTGTATAGATGGAAACATCAACACCGCCATCTGTACAAACATGGAAATATCTACACTGCTATCTCAATAAACATGGAAATATCTACACTGCGGTCTGTATAAGCATGGAAATACCTACACTGGTATCTGTATAAACATAGAAATATCAACACAATGATCTGTATAAACATGGAAATATCTACACCGCTATCTGTATAAACATGGAAATATCTGCACCGCTATCTCTATAAACATGGAAATATCTACAAAGACATCTGTATAAACATGGAAATACCTACACAGTCATGTGTAGGAACATTTAAATATCTACACTGCCATCTGTATAAACAAAGAAATATCTACAAAGCCCTCTGTATATATATGGAAGTATCTGCATAGGCATCTGTGTAAACATGGAAATATCTGCACCGCTATCTGTATAAACATGGAAATACCTACACCGCTGTCTCTATAAACATGGAAATATGTACACCGCTATGTGTATAAACATGGAAATATCTCCACTGCTCTCTGTATAAACATGGAAATATCTCCACCGTTATCTGTATAAACATGGAAATATCTACAGCGCCATCTCTAAAAACATTGAAATATCTACACTGCCATCTGTAAAAACATGGAAATAACTACACCGCCAACTGTATAAGCATGGAAATATCTACACCACCATCTGTATAAACATGGAAATACCTACAATACCATCTGTATACACATGGAAATATCTACACAGACATCTGTATAAATATGGAAATAACTACACGGCCATCTGTATAAACATGCAAATATCTACACTGCCATCTGTAGAAAGATGGAAATATCTACACCGCTATCTCTATAAATATGGAAATATCTACACCGCCATCTCTATAAACATGAAAATATCTACACTGCCATCTCCATAAAGATGGAGGTATCTACTCTGCCATGTGTATAAACACGGAAATATCTACACCACTATCTGTGAAAACATGGGAATATCTACACCGCTATCTGTTTAAACATGGAAATATCTACACGGCCATCTGTGTATAGATGGAAATATCAACACCGCCATCTGTAGAAACATGGAAATATCTACACCGCTATCTCTATAAACATGGAAATATCTGCACTGCCATCTGTAAAAACATGGAAATACGTATACAGTCATCTGTATAAACATGGAAATATCTACAATGCCATCTGTATACACATGGAAATATCTACACAGCCATCTGTATAAACATGTAAATATCAACACTGCTATCTCTATAAACATGGAAATATCTACACCGCCATCTCTATAAACATGCAATTATCTACACTGCCATCTCCATAAACATGGAACTAACTACTCTGCCATCTGTATAAACATGGAAACATCTAAACCGCCATCTGTGTGAATAAGGAAATATCTACAATGACATCTGTACAAAAATATAAATATCTGCACCGCGAGCTGTATAAACATGGAAATATCTACATCGCTATCTGTATAAACGTGGAAATACCGACACCGCTGTCGGTATAAACATGGAAATATCTACAACGCCATCTATATAAACATGGAAATATCTACACCGCTATGTCTATAAACATGGAAATACCTACACCGCTATCCCAATAAACATGGAAATATCTACACCGCTATCTGTATAAACATGGAAATATCTACACTGCTATCTGTATAAACATGGAAATATCTACACCGCGATCTGTATAAACATGGAAATATCTACAACACGATCTGTATAAACATGGAAATATCTTCACCACGATCTGTATAAACATGGAAATATCTACACCGCTATCTGTAAAAACATGGTAATATCTACACCACCATCTATATAAACATGGAAATATCTACACCACCATCTGTATAAACATGGAAATATCTACAATGCCATCTGTAGAAAGATGGAAATATCTACACCGCAATCTGTGTAAACATGGAAATATCTACACCGATATCTGTAAAAACATGGAAATATCTACACCGCTATCTCTATAAACATGGAAATATCTACACCGCGATCTGTATAAACATGGAAATATCTACACCGCGATCTGTATAAACATGGAAATATCTACACCGCTATCTGTATAAACATGGAAATATCTACACAGCTATCACTATAAACATGGAAAATCTACACCGCCATCTGTATAAACATGGAAATACCTACAAAGTCATCTGTATAAACATGGAAATATCTACACAGCCATCTGTATAAACATGGAAATATCTACACAACCATCTGTATATACATGGAAATATCTACACCGCTATCTGTATAAACATGGAAATAACTACACCGCTATTAGTATAAACAAGGAAATATCTACACCGTGATCTGTATAAACATGGAAATATCTACACCGCTATCTCTATAAACATGGAAATATCTACACCCCTATCTGTATAAGCATGGAAATATCCACACCGCTATCTCTATAAACATGGAAAAATCAACACCGCTATCTCTATGAACATGGAAATATCTACACCGAAATCTCTATAAACATGGAAATATCTACACCACGATCAGAATAAACACGGAAATATCTGCACCGCTATCTGTATAAACATGGAAATATCTCCACTGCTATCTCTATAAACATCGAAATATCTACTCCGCCATCTGTATAAACATGGAAATACTTACAAAGTTATCTGTATAAACATGGAAATAACTACACCGCCATCTGTGTAACCATGGAAATATCTAAACAGCCATGTGTATATACATGGAAATAACTACACCGCTATCTATATAAACATGGAAATAACTACACCGCTATCTGTATAAACATGGAAATATCTACACCGCCATCTACATATCCATGGAAATATCTGCACTGCCATCTGTATAAACATGGAAATATCTACACGGACATCTGTGTATAGATGGAAATATCAACACCGTCATCTCTACAAACATGGAAATATCTGCACCGCTATTTGTATAAACATGAAAATATCTACACCGCTGTCTGTATAAACATGGAAATATCTACACCGCTATCTGTATAAACATGGAAATATCTACACCGCTATCTCTATAAACATGGAAATATCTACACCGTGATCTGTATAAACATGGAAATATTTACACCGCTATCTGTATAAGCATGGAAATTTCTAAACCGTTATCTGTATAAATATGGAAATAACTACACCGCTATCTCTATAAACATGGAAATATCTACACCACCATCTGTATAAACATGGAAATACCTATACAGTCATCTGTGTAAACATGGAAATATCTACACCACCATCTGTATAAACATGGAAATATCTTCAATGCCATCTGTATACACATGGAAATACCTACAGGGCAATCTGTGTATAGATGGAAACATCAACACCGCCATCTGTACAAACATGGAAATATCTACACTGCTATCTCAATAAACATGGAAATATCTACACTGCGGTCTGTATAAGCATGGAAATACCTACACTGGTATCTGTATAAACATAGAAATATCAACACAATGATCTGTATAAACATGGAAATATCTACACCGCTATCTGTATAAACATGGAAATATCTGCACCGCTATCTCTATAAACATGGAAATATCTACAAAGACATCTGTATAAACATGGAAATACCTACACAGTCATGTGTAGGAACATTTAAATATCTACACTGCCATCTGTATAAACAAAGAAATATCTACAAAGCCCTCTGTATATATATGGAAGTATCTGCATAGGCATCCGTGTATACATGGAAATATCTGCACCGCTATCTGTATAAACATGGAAATACCTACACCGCTGTCTCTATAAACATGGAAATATGTACACCGCTATGTGTATAAACATGGAAATATCCCCACTGCTCTCTGTATAAACATGGAAATATCTCCACCGTTATCTGTATAAACATGGAAATATCTACAGCGCCATCTCTAAAAACATTGAAATATCTACACTGCCATCTGTAAAAACATGGAAATAACTACACCGCCAACTGTATAAGCATGGAAATATCTACACCACCATCTGTATAAACATGGAAATACCTACAATACCATCTGTATACACATGGAAATATCTACACAGACATCTGTATAAATATGGAAATAACTACACGGCCATCTGTATAAACATGCAAATATCTACACTGCCATCTGTAGAAAGATGGAAATATCTACACCGCTATCTCTATAAATATGGAAATATCTACACCGCCATCTCTATAAACATGAAAATATCTACACTGCCATCTCCATAAAGATGGAGGTATCTACTCTGCCATGTGTATAAACATGGAAATATCTACACCACTATCTGTGAAAACATGGGAATATCTACACCGCTATCTGTTTAAACATGGAAATATCTACACGGCCATCTGTGTATAGATGGAAATATCAACACCGCCATCTGTAGAAACATGGAAATATCTACACCGCTATCTCTATAAACATGGAAATATCTGCACTGCCATCTGTAAAAACATGGAAATACGTATACAGTCATCTGTATAAACATGGAAATATCTACAATGCCATCTGTACACACATGGAAATATCTACACAGCCATCTGTATAAACATGTAAATATCAACACTGCTATCTCTATAAACATGGAAATATCTACACCGCCATCTCTATAAACATGGAAATATCTACACCGCGATCTGTATAAACATGGAAATATCTACACCGCGATCTGTATAAACATGGAAATATCTACACCGCTATCTGTATAAACATGGAAATATCTACACAGCTATCACTATAAACATGGAAAATCTACACCGCCATCTGTATAAACATGGAAATACCTACAAAGTCATCTGTATAAACATGGAAATATCTACACAGCCATCTGTATAAACATGGAAATATCTACACAACCATCTGTATATACATGGAAATATCTACACCGCTATCTGTATAAACATGGAAATAACTACACCGCTATTAGTATAAACAAGGAAATATCTACACCGTGATCTGTATAAACATGGAAATATCTACACCGCTATCTCTATAAACATGGAAATATCTACACCCCTATCTGTATAAGCATGGAAATATCCACACCGCTATCTCTATAAACATGGAAAAATCAACACCGCTATCTCTATGAACATGGAAATATCTACACCGAAATCTCTATAAACATGGAAATATCTACACCACGATCAGAATAAACACGGAAATATCTGCACCGCTATCTGTATAAACATGGAAATATCTCCACTGCTATCTCTATAAACATCGAAATATCTACTCCGCCATCTGTATAAACATGGAAATACTTACAAAGTTATCTGTATAAACATGGAAATAACTACACCGCCATCTGTGTAACCATGGAAATATCTAAACAGCCATGTGTATATACATGGAAATAACTACACCGCTATCTATATAAACATGGAAATAACTACACCGCTATCTGTATAAACATGGAAATATCTACACCGCCATCTACATATCCATGGAAATATCTGCACTGCCATCTGTATAAACATGGAAATATCTACACGGTCATCTGTGTATAGATGGAAATATCAACACCGTCATCTCTACAAACATGGAAATATCTGCACCGCTATTTGTATAAACATGAAAATATCTACACCGCTGTCTGTATAAACATGGAAATATCTACACCGCTATCTGTATAAACATGGAAATATCTACACCGCTATCTCTATAAACATGGAAATATCTACACCGTGATCTGTATAAACATGGAAATATTTACACCGCTATCTGTATAAGCATGGAAATTTCTAAACCGTTATCTGTATAAATATGGAAATAACTACACCGCTATCTCTATAAACATGGAAATATCTACACCACCATCTGTATAAACATGGAAATACCTATACAGTCATCTGTGTAAACATGGAAATATCTACACCACCATCTGTATAAACATGGAAATATCTTCAATGCCATCTGTATACACATGGAAATACCTACAGGGCAATCTGTGTATAGATGGAAACATCAACACCGCCATCTGTACAAACATGGAAATATCTACACTGCTATCTCAATAAACATGGAAATATCTACACTGCGGTCTGTATAAGCATGGAAATACCTACACTGGTATCTGTATAAACATAGAAATATCAACACAATGATCTGTATAAACATGGAAATATCTACACCGCTATCTGTATAAACATGGAAATATCTGCACCGCTATCTCTATAAACATGGAAATATCTACAAAGACATCTGTATAAACATGGAAATACCTACACAGTCATGTGTAGGAACATTTAAATATCTACACTGCCATCTGTATAAACAAAGAAATATCTACAAAGCCCTCTGTATATATATGGAAGTATCTGCATAGGCATCCGTGTATACATGGAAATATCTGCACCGCTATCTGTATAAACATGGAAATACCTACACCGCTGTCTCTATAAACATGGAAATATGTACACCGCTATGTGTATAAACATGGAAATATCCCCACTGCTCTCTGTATAAACATGGAAATATCTCCACCGTTATCTGTATAAACATGGAAATATCTACAGCGCCATCTCTAAAAACATTGAAATATCTACACTGCCATCTGTAAAAACATGGAAATAACTACACCGCCAACTGTATAAGCATGGAAATATCTACACCACCATCTGTATAAACATGGAAATACCTACAATACCATCTGTATACACATGGAAATATCTACACAGACATCTGTATAAATATGGAAATAACTACACGGCCATCTGTATAAACATGCAAATATCTACACTGCCATCTGTAGAAAGATGGAAATATCTACACCGCTATCTCTATAAATATGGAAATATCTACACCGCCATCTCTATAAACATGAAAATATCTACACTGCCATCTCCATAAAGATGGAGGTATCTACTCTGCCATGTGTATAAACATGGAAATATCTACACCACTATCTGTGAAAACATGGGAATATCTACACCGCTATCTGTTTAAACATGGAAATATCTACACGGCCATCTGTGTATAGATGGAAATATCAACACCGCCATCTGTAGAAACATGGAAATATCTACACCGCTATCTCTATAAACATGGAAATATCTGCACTGCCATCTGTAAAAACATGGAAATACGTATACAGTCATCTGTATAAACATGGAAATATCTACAATGCCATCTGTATACACATGGAAATATCTACACAGCCATCTGTATAAACATGTAAATATCAACACTGCTATCTCTATAAACATGGAAATATCTACACCGCCATCTCTATAAACATGCAATTATCTACACTGCCATCTCCATAAACATGGAACTAACTACTCTGCCATCTGTATAAACATGGAAACATCTAAACCGCCATCTGTGTGAATAAGGAAATATCTACAATGACATCTGTACAAAAATATAAATATCTGCACCGCGAGCTGTATAAACATGGAAATATCTACATCGCTATCTGTATAAACGTGGAAATACCGACACCGCTGTCGGTATAAACATGGAAATATCTACAACGCCATCTATATAAACATGGAAATATCTACACCGCTATGTCTATAAACATGGAAATACCTACACCGCTATCCCAATAAACATGGAAATATCTACACCGCTATCTGTATAAACATGGAAATATCTACACTGCTATCTGTA
Source organism: Pan paniscus (assembly GCF_029289425.2). Lineage (NCBI taxonomy): Eukaryota > Metazoa > Chordata > Mammalia > Primates > Hominidae > Pan > Pan paniscus. The sequence goes on from NC_073259.2 coordinate 881,969, forward strand.
TAAACATGGAAATATCTACACCGCGATCTGTATAAACATGGAAATATCTACAACACGATCTGTATAAACATGGAAATATCTTCACCACGATCTGTATAAACATGGAAATATCTACACCGCTATCTGTAAAAACATGGTAATATCTACACCACCATCTATATAAACATGGAAATATCTACACCACCATCTGTATAAACATGGAAATATCTACAATGCCATCTGTAGAAAGATGGAAATATCTACACCGCAATCTGTGTAAACATGGAAATATCTACACCGATATCTGTAAAAACATGGAAATATCTACACCGCTATCTCTATAAACATGGAAATATCTACACCGCGATCTGTATAAACATGGAAATATCTACACCGCGATCTGTATAAACATGGAAATATCTACACCGCTATCTGTATAAACATGGAAATATCTACACAGCTATCACTATAAACATGGAAAATCTACACCGCCATCTGTATAAACATGGAAATACCTACAAAGTCATCTGTATAAACATGGAAATATCTACACAGCCATCTGTATAAACATGGAAATATCTACACGGTCATCTGTGTATAGATGGAAATATCAACACCGTCATCTCTACAAACATGGAAATATCTGCACCGCTATTTGTATAAACATGAAAATATCTACACCGCTGTCTGTATAAACATGGAAATATCTACACCGCTATCTGTATAAACATGGAAATATCTACACCGCTATCTCTATAAACATGGAAATATCTACACCGTGATCTGTATAAACATGGAAATATTTACACCGCTATCTGTATAAGCATGGAAATTTCTAAACCGTTATCTGTATAAATATGGAAATAACTACACCGCTATCTCTATAAACATGGAAATATCTACACCACCATCTGTATAAACATGGAAATACCTATACAGTCATCTGTGTAAACATGGAAATATCTACACCACCATCTGTATAAACATGGAAATATCTTCAATGCCATCTGTATACACATGGAAATACCTACAGGGCAATCTGTGTATAGATGGAAACATCAACACCGCCATCTGTACAAACATGGAAATATCTACACTGCTATCTCAATAAACATGGAAATATCTACACTGCGGTCTGTATAAGCATGGAAATACCTACACTGGTATCTGTATAAACATAGAAATATCAACACAATGATCTGTATAAACATGGAAATATCTACACCGCTATCTGTATAAACATGGAAATATCTGCACCGCTATCTCTATAAACATGGAAATATCTACAAAGACATCTGTATAAACATGGAAATACCTACACAGTCATGTGTAGGAACATTTAAATATCTACACTGCCATCTGTATAAACAAAGAAATATCTACAAAGCCCTCTGTATATATATGGAAGTATCTGCATAGGCATCCGTGTAAACATGGAAATATCTGCACCGCTATCTGTATAAACATGGAAATACCTACACCGCTGTCTCTATAAACATGGAAATATGTACACCGCTATGTGTATAAACATGGAAATATCCCCACTGCTCTCTGTATAAACATGGAAATATCTCCACCGTTATCTGTATAAACATGGAAATATCTACAGCGCCATCTCTAAAAACATTGAAATATCTACACTGCCATCTGTAAAAACATGGAAATAACTACACCGCCAACTTTATAAGCATGGAAATATCTACACCACCATCTGTATAAACATGGAAATACCTACAATACCATCTGTATACACATGGAAATATCTACACAGACATCTGTATAAATATGGAAATAACTACACGGCCATCTGTATAAACATGCAAATATCTACACTGCCATCTGTAGAAAGATGGAAATATCTACACCGCTATCTCTATAAATATGGAAATATCTACACCGCCATCTCTATAAACATGAAAATATCTACACTGCCATCTCCATAAAGATGGAGGTATCTACTCTGCCATGTGTATAAACACGGAAATATCTACACCACTATCTGTGAAAACATGGGAATATCTACACCGCTATCTGTTTAAACATGGAAATATCTACACGGCCATCTGTGTATAGATGGAAATATCAACACCGCCATCTGTAGAAACATGGAAATATCTACACCGCTATCTCTATAAACATGGAAATATCTGCACTGCCATCTGTAAAAACATGGAAATACGTATACAGTCATCTGTATAAACATGGAAATATCTACAATGCCATCTGTATACACATGGAAATATCTACACAGCCATCTGTATAAACATGTAAATATCAACACTGCTATCTCTATACACATGGAAATATCTACACCGCCATCTCTATAAACATGCAATTATCTACACTGCCATCTCCATAAACATGGAACTAACTACTCTGCCATCTGTATAAACATGGAAACATCTAAACCGCCATCTGTGTGAATAAGGAAATATCTACAATGACATCTGTACAAAAATATAAATATCTGCACCGCGAGCTGTATAAACATGGAAATATCTACATCGCTATCTGTATAAACGTGGAAATACCGACACCGCTGTCGGTATAAACATGGAAATATCTACAACGCCATCTATATAAACATGGAAATATCTACACCGCTATGTCTATAAACATGGAAATACCTACACCGCTATCCCAATAAACATGGAAATATCTACACCGCTATCTGTATAAACATGGAAATATCTACACTGCTATCTGTATAAACATGGAAATATCTACACCGCGATCTGTATAAACATGGAAATATCTACAACACGATCTGTATAAACATGGAAATATCTTCACCACGATCTGTATAAACATGGAAATATCTACACCGCTATCTGTAAAAACATGGTAATATCTACACCACCATCTATATAAACATGGAAATATCTACACCACCATCTGTATAAACATGGAAATATCTACAATGCCATCTGTAGAAAGATGGAAATATCTACACCGCAATCTGTGTAAACATGGAAATATCTACACCGATATCTGTAAAAACATGGAAATATCTACACCGCTATCTCTATAAACATGGAAATATCTACACCGCGATCTGTATAAACATGGAAATATCTACACCGCGATCTGTATAAACATGGAAATATCTACACCGCTATCTGTATAAACATGGAAATATCTACACAGCTATCACTATAAACATGGAAAATCTACACCGCCATCTGTATAAACATGGAAATACCTACAAAGTCATCTGTATAAACATGGAAATATCTACACAGCCATCTGTATAAACATGGAAATATCTACACAACCATCTGTATATACATGGAAATATCTACACCGCTATCTGTATAAACATGGAAATAACTACACCGCTATTAGTATAAACAAGGAAATATCTACACCGTGATCTGTATAAACATGGAAATATCTACACCGCTATCTCTATAAACATGGAAATATCTACACCCCTATCTGTATAAGCATGGAAATATCCACACCGCTATCTCTATAAACATGGAAAAATCAACACCGCTATCTCTATGAACATGGAAATATCTACACCGAAATCTCTATAAACATGGAAATATCTACACCACGATCAGAATAAACACGGAAATATCTGCACCGCTATCTGTATAAACATGGAAATATCTCCACTGCTATCTCTATAAACATCGAAATATCTACTCCGCCATCTGTATAAACATGGAAATACTTACAAAGTTATCTGTATAAACATGGAAATAACTACACCGCCATCTGTGTAACCATGGAAATATCTAAACAGCCATGTGTATATACATGGAAATAACTACACCGCTATCTATATAAACATGGAAATAACTACACCGCTATCTGTATAAACATGGAAATATCTACACCGCCATCTACATATCCATGGAAATATCTGCGCTGCCATCTGTATAAACATGGAAATATCTACACGGTCATCTGTGTATAGATGGAAATATCAACACCGTCATCTCTACAAACATGGAAATATCTGCACCGCTATTTGTATAAACATGAAAATATCTACACCGCTGTCTGTATAAACATGGAAATATCTACACCGCTATCTGTATAAACATGGAAATATCTACACCGCTATCTCTATAAACATGGAAATATCTACACCGTGATCTGTATAAACATGGAAATATTTACACCGCTATCTGTATAAGCATGGAAATTTCTAAACCGTTATCTGTATAAATATGGAAATAACTACACCGCTATCTCTATAAACATGGAAATATCTACACCACCATCTGTATAAACATGGAAATACCTATACAGTCATCTGTGTAAACATGGAAATATCTACACCACCATCTGTATAAACATGGAAATATCTTCAATGCCATCTGTATACACATGGAAATACCTACAGGGCAATCTGTGTATAGATGGAAACATCAACACCGCCATCTGTACAAACATGGAAATATCTACACTGCTATCTCAATAAACATGGAAATATCTACACTGCGGTCTGTATAAGCATGGAAATACCTACACTGGTATCTGTATAAACATAGAAATATCAACACAATGATCTGTATAAACATGGAAATATCTACACCGCTATCTGTATAAACATGGAAATATCTGCACCGCTATCTCTATAAACATGGAAATATCTACAAAGACATCTGTATAAACATGGAAATACCTACACAGTCATGTGTAGGAACATTTAAATATCTACACTGCCATCTGTATAAACAAAGAAATATCTACAAAGCCCTCTGTATATATATGGAAGTATCTGCATAGGCATCCGTGTAAACATGGAAATATCTGCACCGCTATCTGTATAAACATGGAAATACCTACACCGCTGTCTCTATAAACATGGAAATATGTACACCGCTATGTGTATAAACATGGAAATATCCCCACTGCTCTCTGTATAAACATGGAAATATCTCCACCGTTATCTGTATAAACATGGAAATATCTACAGCGCCATCTCTAAAAACATTGAAATATCTACACTGCCATCTGTAAAAACATGGAAATAACTACACCGCCAACTGTATAAGCATGGAAATATCTACACCACCATCTGTATAAACATGGAAATACCTACAATACCATCTGTATACACATGGAAATATCTACACAGACATCTGTATAAATATGGAAATAACTACACGGCCATCTGTATAAACATGCAAATATCTACACTGCCATCTGTAGAAAGATGGAAATATCTACACCGCTATCTCTATAAATATGGAAATATCTACACCGCCATCTCTATAAACATGAAAATATCTACACTGCCATCTCCATAAAGATGGAGGTATCTACTCTGCCATGTGTATAAACACGGAAATATCTACACCACTATCTGTGAAAACATGGGAATATCTACACCGCTATCTGTTTAAACATGGAAATATCTACACGGCCATCTGTGTATAGATGGAAATATCAACACCGCCATCTGTAGAAACATGGAAATATCTACACCGCTATCTCTATAAACATGGAAATATCTGCACTGCCATCTGTAAAAACATGGAAATACGTATACAGTCATCTGTATAAACATGGAAATATCTACAATGCCATCTGTATACACATGGAAATATCTACACAGCCATCTGTATAAACATGTAAATATCAACACTGCTATCTCTATAAACATGGAAATATCTACACCGCCATCTCTATAAACATGCAATTATCTACACTGCCATCTCCATAAACATGGAACTAACTACTCTGCCATCTGTATAAACATGGAAACATCTAAACCGCCATCTGTGTGAATAAGGAAATATCTACAATGACATCTGTACAAAAATATAAATATCTGCACCGCGAGCTGTATAAACATGGAAATATCTACATCGCTATCTGTATAAACGTGGAAATACCGACACCGCTGTCGGTATAAACATGGAAATATCTACAACGCCATCTATATAAACATGGAAATATCTACACCGCTATGTCTATAAACATGGAAATACCTACACCGCTATCCCAATAAACATGGAAATATCTACACCGCTATCTGTATAAACATGGAAATATCTACACTGCTATCTGTATAAACATGGAAATATCTACACCGCGATCTGTATAAACATGGAAATATCTACAACACGATCTGTATAAACATGGAAATATCTTCACCACGATCTGTATAAACATGGAAATATCTACACCGCTATCTGTAAAAACATGGTAATATCTACACCACCATCTATATAAACATGGAAATATCTACACCACCATCTGTATAAACATGGAAATATCTACAATGCCATCTGTAGAAAGATGGAAATATCTACACCGCAATCTGTGTAAACATGGAAATATCTACACCGATATCTGTAAAAACATGGAAATATCTACACCGCTATCTCTATAAACATGGAAATATCTACACCGCGATCTGTATAAACATGGAAATATCTACACCGCTATCTGTATAAACATGGAAATATCTACACAGCTATCACTATAAACATGGAAAATCTACACCGCCATCTGTATAAACATGGAAATACCTACAAAGTCATCTGTATAAACATGGAAATATCTACACAGCCATCTGTATAAACATGGAAATATCTACACAACCATCTGTATATACATGGAAATATCTACACCGCTATCTGTATAAACATGGAAATAACTACACCGCTATTAGTATAAACAAGGAAATATCTACACCGTGATCTGTATAAACATGGAAATATCTACACCGCTATCTCTATAAACATGGAAATATCTACACCCCTATCTGTATAAGCATGGAAATATCCACACCGCTATCTCTATAAACATGGAAAAATCAACACCGCTATCTCTATGAACATGGAAATATCTACACCGAAATCTCTATAAACATGGAAATATCTACACCACGATCAGAATAAACACGGAAATATCTGCACCGCTATCTGTATAAACATGGAAATATCTCCACTGCTATCTCTATAAACATCGAAATATCTACTCCGCCATCTGTATAAACATGGAAATACTTACAAAGTTATCTGTATAAACATGGAAATAACTACACCGCCATCTGTGTAACCATGGAAATATCTAAACAGCCATGTGTATATACATGGAAATAACTACACCGCTATCTATATAAACATGGAAATAACTACACCGCTATCTGTATAAACATGGAAATATCTACACCGCCATCTACATATCCATGGAAATATCTGCGCTGCCATCTGTATAAACATGGAAATATCTACACGGTCATCTGTGTATAGATGGAAATATCAACACCGTCATCTCTACAAACATGGAAATATCTGCACCGCTATTTGTATAAACATGAAAATATCTACACCGCTGTCTGTATAAACATGGAAATATCTACACCGCTATCTGTATAAACATGGAAATATCTACACCGCTATCTCTATAAACATGGAAATATCTACACCGTGATCTGTATAAACATGGAAATATTTACACCGCTATCTGTATAAGCATGGAAATTTCTAAACCGTTATCTGTATAAATATGGAAATAACTACACCGCTATCTCTATAAACATGGAAATATCTACACCACCATCTGTATAAACATGGAAATACCTATACAGTCATCTGTGTAAACATGGAAATATCTACACCACCATCTGTATAAACATGGAAATATCTTCAATGCCATCTGTATACACATGGAAATACCTACAGGGCAATCTGTGTATAGATGGAAACATCAACACCGCCATCTGTACAAACATGGAAATATCTACACTGCTATCTCAATAAACATGGAAATATCTACACTGCGGTCTGTATAAACATGGAAATACCTACACTGGTATCTGTATAAACATAGAAATATCAACACAATGATCTGTATAAACATGGAAATATCTACACCGCTATCTGTATAAACATGGAAATATCTGCACCGCTATCTCTATAAACATGGAAATATCTACAAAGACATCTGTATAAACATGGAAATACCTACACAGTCATGTGTAGGAACATTTAAATATCTACACTGCCATCTGTATAAACAAAGAAATATCTACAAAGCCCTCTGTATATATATGGAAGTATCTGCATAGGCATCCGTGTAAACATGGAAATATCTGCACCGCTATCTGTATAAACATGGAAATACCTACACCGCTGTCTCTATAAACATGGAAATATGTACACCGCTATGTGTATAAACATGGAAATATCTCCACTGCTCTCTGTATAAACATGGAAATATCTCCACCGTTATCTGTATAAACATGGAAATATCTACAGCGCCATCTCTAAAAACATTGAAATATCTACACTGCCATCTGTAAAAACATGGAAATAACTACACCGCCAACTGTATAAGCATGGAAATATCTACACCACCATCTGTATAAACATGGAAATACCTACAATACCATCTGTATACACATGGAAATATCTACACAGACATCTGTATAAATATGGAAATAACTACACGGCCATCTGTATAAACATGCAAATATCTACACTGCCATCTGTAGAAAGATGGAAATATCTACACCGCTATCTCTATAAATATGGAAATATCTACACCGCCATCTCTATAAACATGAAAATATCTACACTGCCATCTCCATAAAGATGGAGGTATCTACTCTGCCATGTGTATAAACACGGAAATATCTACACCACTATCTGTGAAAACATGGGAATATCTACACCGCTATCTGTTTAAACATGGAAATATCTACACGGCCATCTGTGTATAGATGGAAATATCAACACCGCCATCTGTAGAAACATGGAAATATCTACACCGCTATCTCTATAAACATGGAAATATCTGCACTGCCATCTGTAAAAACATGGAAATACGTATACAGTCATCTGTATAAACATGGAAATATCTACAATGCCATCTGTATACACATGGAAATATCTACACAGCCATCTGTATAAACATGTAAATATCAACACTGCTATCTCTATAAACATGGAAGTATCTACACCGCCATCTCTATAAACATGCAATTATCTACACTGCCATCTCCATAAACATGGAACTAACTACTCTGCCATCTGTATAAACATGGAAACATCTAAACCGCCATCTGTGTGAATAAGGAAATATCTACAATGACATCTGTACAAAAATATAAATATCTGCACCGCGAGCTGTATAAACATGGAAATATCTACATCGCTATCTGTATAAACGTGGAAATACCGACACCGCTGTCGGTATAAACATGGAAATATCTACAACGCCATCTATATAAACATGGAAATATCTACACCGCTATGTCTATAAACATGGAAATACCTACACCGCTATCCCAATAAACATGGAAATATCTACACCGCTATCTGTATAAACATGGAAATATCTACACTGCTATCTGTATAAACATGGAAATATCTACACCGCGATCTGTATAAACATGGAAATATCTACAACACGATCTGTATAAACATGGAAATATCTTCACCACGATCTGTATAAACATGGAAATATCTACACCGCTATCTGTAAAAACATGGTAATATCTACACCACCATCTATATAAACATGGAAATATCTACACCACCATCTGTATAAACATGGAAATATCTACAATGCCATCTGTAGAAAGATGGAAATATCTACACCGCAATCTGTGTAAACATGGAAATATCTACACCGATATCTGTAAAAACATGGAAATATCTACACCGCTATCTCTATAAACATGGAAATATCTACACCGCGATCTGTATAAACATGGAAATATCTACACCGCGATCTGTATAAACATGGAAATATCTACACCTCTATCTGTATAAACGGAAATATCTACACAGCTATCACTATAAACATGGAAAATCTACACCGCCATCTGTATAAACATGGAAATACCTACAAAGTCATCTGTATAAACATGGAAATATCTACACAGCCATCTGTATAAACATGGAAATATCTACACAACCATCTGTATATACATGGAAAATCTACACCGCTATCTGTATAAACATGGAAATAACTACACCGCTATTAGTATAAACAAGGAAATATCTACACCGTGATCTGTATAAACATGGAAATATCTACACCGCTATCTCTATAAACATGGAAATATCTACACCCCTATCTGTATAAGCATGGAAATATCCACACCGCTATCTCTATAAACATGGAAAAATCAACACCGCTATCTCTATGAACATGGAAATATCTACACCGAAATCTCTATAAACATGGAAATATCTACACCACGATCAGAATAAACACGGAAATATCTGCACCGCTATCTGTATAAACATGGAAATATCTCCACTGCTATCTCTATAAACATCGAAATATCTACTCCGCCATCTGTATAAACATGGAAATACTTACAAAGTTATCTGTATAAACATGGAAATAACTACACCGCCATCTGTGTAACCATGGAAATATCTAAACAGCCATGTGTATATACATGGAAATAACTACACCGCTATCTATATAAACATGGAAATAACTACACCGCTATCTGTATAAACATGGAAATATCTACACCGCCATCTACATATCCATGGAAATATCTGCACTGCCATCTGTATAAACATGGAAATATCTACACGGTCATCTGTGTATAGATGGAAATATCAACACCGTCATCTCTACAAACATGGAAATATCTGCACCGCTATTTGTATAAACATGAAAATATCTACACCGCTGTCTGTATAAACATGGAAATATCTACACCGCTATCTGTATAAACATGGAAATATCTACACCGCTATCTCTATAAACATGGAAATATCTACACCGTGATCTGTATAAACATGGAAATATTTACACCGCTATCTGTATAAGCATGGAAATTTCTAAACCGTTATCTGTATAAATATGGAAATAACTACACCGCTATCTCTATAAACATGGAAATATCTACACCACCATCTGTATAAACATGGAAATACCTATACAGTCATCTGTGTAAACATGGAAATATCTACACCACCATCTGTATAAACATGGAAATATCTTCAATGCCATCTGTATACACATGGAAATACCTACAGGGCAATCTGTGTATAGATGGAAACATCAACACCGCCATCTGTACAAACATGGAAATATCTACACTGCTATCTCAATAAACATGGAAATATCTACACTGCGGTCTGTATAAGCATGGAAATACCTACACTGGTATCTGTATAAACATAGAAATATCAACACAATGATCTGTATAAACATGGAAATATCTACACCGCTATCTGTATAAACATGGAAATATCTGCACCGCTATCTCTATAAACATGGAAATATCTACAAAGACATCTGTATAAACATGGAAATACCTACACAGTCATGTGTAGGAACATTTAAATATCTACACTGCCATCTGTATAAACAAAGAAATATCTACAAAGCCCTCTGTATATATATGGAAGTATCTGCATAGGCATCTGTGTAAACATGGAAATATCTGCACCGCTATCTGTATAAACATGGAAATACCTACACCGCTGTCTCTATAAACATGGAAATATGTACACCGCTATGTGTATAAACATGGAAATATCTCCACTGCTCTCTGTATAAACATGGAAATATCTCCACCGTTATCTGTATAAACATGGAAATATCTACAGCGCCATCTCTAAAAACATTGAAATATCTACACTGCCATCTGTAAAAACATGGAAATAACTACACCGCCAACTGTATAAGCATGGAAATATCTACACCACCATCTGTATAAACATGGAAATACCTACAATACCATCTGTATACACATGGAAATATCTACACAGACATCTGTATAAATATGGAAATAACTACACGGCCATCTGTATAAACATGCAAATATCTACACTGCCATCTGTAGAAAGATGGAAATATCTACACCGCTATCTCTATAAATATGGAAATATCTACACCGCCATCTCTATAAACATGAAAATATCTACACTGCCATCTCCATAAAGATGGAGGTATCTACTCTGCCATGTGTATAAACACGGAAATATCTACACCACTATCTGTGAAAACATGGGAATATCTACACCGCTATCTGTTTAAACATGGAAATATCTACACGGCCATCTGTGTATAGATGGAAATATCAACACCGCCATCTGTAGAAACATGGAAATACCTACACCGCTATCCCAATAAACATGGAAATATCTACACCGCTATCTGTATAAACATGGAAATATCTACACTGCTATCTGTATAAACATGGAAATATCTACACCGCGTTCTGTATAAACATGGAAATATCTACAACACGATCTGTATAAACATGGAAATATCTTCACCACGATCTGTATAAACATGGAAATATCTACACCGCTATCTGTAAAAACATGGTAATATCTACACCACCATCTATATAAACATGGAAATATCTACACCACCATCTGTATAAACATGGAAATATCTACAATGCCATCTGTAGAAAGATGGAAATATCTACACCGCAATCTGTGTAAACATGGAAATATCTACACCGATATCTGTAAAAACATGGAAATATCTACACCGCTATCTCTATAAACATGGAAATATCTACACCGCGATCTGTATAAACATGGAAATATCTACACCGCGATCTGTATAAACATGGAAATATCTACACCGCTATCTGTATAAACATGGAAATATCTACACAGCTATCACTATAAACATGGAAAATCTACACCGCCATCTGTATAAACATGGAAATACCTACAAAGTCATCTGTATAAACATGGAAATATCTACACAGCCATCTGTATAAACATGGAAATATCTACACAACCATCTGTATATACATGGAAATATCTACACCGCTATCTGTATAAACATGGAAATAACTACACCGCTATTAGTATAAACAAGGAAATATCTACACCGTGATCTGTATAAACATGGAAATATCTACACCGCTATCTCTATAAACATGGAAATATCTACACCCCTATCTGTATAAGCATGGAAATATCCACACCGCTATCTCTATAAACATGGAAAAATCAACACCGCTATCTCTATGAACATGGAAATATCTACACCGAAATCTCTATAAACATGGAAATATCTACACCACGATCAGAATAAACACGGAAATATCTGCACCGCTATCTGTATAAACATGGAAATATCTCCACTGCTATCTCTATAAACATCGAAATATCTACTCCGCCATCTGTATAAACATGGAAATACTTACAAAGTTATCTGTATAAACATGGAAATAACTACACCGCCATCTGTGTAACCATGGAAATATCTAAACAGCCATGTGTATATACATGGAAATAACTACACCGCTATCTATATAAACATGGAAATAACTACACCGCTATCTGTATAAACATGGAAATATCTACACCGCCATCTACATATCCATGGAAATATCTGCGCTGCCATCTGTATAAACATGGAAATATCTACACGGTCATCTGTGTATAGATGGAAATATCAACACCGTCATCTCTACAAACATGGAAATATCTGCACCGCTATTTGTATAAACATGAAAATATCTACACCGCTGTCTGTATAAACATGGAAATATCTACACCGCTATCTGTATAAACATGGAAATATCTACACCGCTATCTCTATAAACATGGAAATAGCTACACCGTGATCTGTATAAACATGGAAATATTTACACCGCTATCTGTATAAGCATGGAAATTTCTAAACCGTTATCTGTATAAATATGGAAATAACTACACCGCTATCTCTATAAACATGGAAATATCTACACCACCATCTGTATAAACATGGAAATACCTATACAGTCATCTGTGTAAACATGGAAATATCTACACCACCATCTGTATAAACATGGAAATATCTTCAATGCCATCTGTATACACATGGAAATACCTACAGGGCAATCTGTGTATAGATGGAAACATCAACACCGCCATCTGTACAAACATGGAAATATCTACACTGCTATCTCAATAAACATGGAAATATCTACACTGCGGTCTGTATAAGCATGGAAATACCTACACTGGTATCTGTATAAACATAGAAATATCAACACAATGATCTGTATAAACATGGAAATATCTACACCGCTATCTGTATAAACATGGAAATATCTGCACCGCTATCTCTATAAACATGGAAATATCTACAAAGACATCTGTATAAGCATGGAAATACCTACACAGTCATGTGTAGGAACATTTAAATATCTACACTGCCATCTGTATAAACAAAGAAATATCTACAAAGCCCTCTGTATATATATGGAAGTATCTGCATAGGCATCCGTGTAAACATGGAAATATCTGCACCGCTATCTGTATAAACATGGAAATACCTACACCGCTGTCTCTATAAACATGGAAATATGTACACCGCTATGTGTATTAACATGGAAATATCCCCACTGCTCTCTGTATAAACATGGAAATATCTCCACCGTTGTCTGTATAAACATGGAAATATCTACAGCGCCATCTCTAAAAACATTGAAATATCTACACTGCCATCTGTAAAAACATGGAAATAACTACACCGCCAACTGTATAAGCATGGAAATATCTACACCACCATCTGTATAAACATGGAAATACCTACAATACCATCTGTATACACATGGAAATATCTACACAGACATCTGTATAAATATGGAAATAACTACACGGCCATCTGTATAAACATGCAAATATCTACACTGCCATCTGTAGAAAGATGGAAATATCTACACCGTTATCTCTATAAATATGGAAATATCTACACCGCCATCTTTATAAACATGAAAATATCTACACTGCCATCTCCATAAAGATGGAGGTATCTACTCTGCCATGTGTATAAACACGGAAATATCTACACCACTATCTGTGAAAACATGGGAATATCTACACCGCTATCTGTTTAAACATGGAAATATCTACACGGCCATCTGTGTATAGATGGAAATATCAACACCGCCATCTGTAGAAACATGGAAATATCTACACCGCTATCTCTATAAACATGGAAATATCTGCACTGCCATCTGTAAAAACATGGAAATACGTATACAGTCATCTGTATAAACATGGAAATATCTACAATGCCATCTGTATACACATGGAAATATCTACACAGCCATCTGTATAAACATGTAAATATCAACACTGCTATCTCTATAAACATGGAAATATCTACACCGCCATCTCTATAAACATGCAATTATCTACACTGCCATCTCCATAAACATGGAACTAACTACTCTGCCATCTGTATAAACATGGAAACATCTAAACCGCCATCTGTGTGAATAAGGAAATATCTACAATGACATCTGTACAAAAATATAAATATCTGCACCGCGAGCTGTATAAACATGGAAATATCTACATCGCTATCTGTATAAACGTGGAAATACCGACACCGCTGTCGGTATAAACATGGAAATATCTACAACGCCATCTATATAAACATGGAAATATCTACACCGCTATGTCTATAAACATGGAAATACCTACACCGCTATCCCAATAAACATGGAAATATCTGCACCGCTATCTGTATAAACATGGAAATATCTACACTGCTATCTGTATAAACATGGAAATATCTACACCGCGATCTGTATAAACATGGAAATATCTACAACACGATCTGTATAAACATGGAAATATCTTCACCACGATCTGTATAAACATGGAAATATCTACACCGCTATCTGTAAAAACATGGTAATATCTACACCACCATCTATATAAACATGGAAATATCTACACCACCATCTGTATAAACATGGAAATATCTACAATGCCATCTGTAGAAAGATGGAAATATCTACACCGCAATCTGTGTAAACATGGAAATATCTACACCGATATCTGTAAAAACATGGAAATATCTACACCGCTATCTCTATAAACATGGAAATATCTACACCGCGATCTGTATAAACATGGAAATATCTACACCGCGATCTGTATAAACATGGAAATATCTACACCGCTATCTGTATAAACATGGAAATATCTACACAGCTATCACTATAAACATGGAAAATCTACACCGCCATCTGTATAAACATGGAAATACCTACAAAGTCATCTGTATAAACATGGAAATATCTACACAGCCATCTGTATAAACATGGAAATATCTACACAACCATCTGTATATACATGGAAATATCTACACCGCTATCTGTATAAACATGGAAATAACTACACCGCTATTAGTATAAACAAGGAAATATCTACACCGTGATCTGTATAAACATGGAAATATCTACACCGCTATCTCTATAAACATGGAAATATCTACACCCCTATCTGTATAAGCATGGAAATATCCACACCGCTATCTCTATAAACATGGAAAAATCAACACCGCTATCTCTATGAACATGGAAATATCTACACCGAAATCTCTATAAACATGGAAATATCTACACCACGATCAGAATAAACACGGAAATATCTGCACCGCTATCTGTATAAACATGGAAATATCTCCACTGCTATCTCTATAAACATCGAAATATCTACTCCGCCATCTGTATAAACATGGAAATACTTACAAAGTTATCTGTATAAACATGGAAATAACTACACCGCCATCTGTGTAACCATGGAAATATCTAAACAGCCATGTGTATATACATGGAAATAACTACACCGCTATCTATATAAACATGGAAATAACTACACCGCTATCTGTATAAACATGGAAATATCTACACCGCCATCTACATATCCATGGAAATATCTGCGCTGCCATCTGTATAAACATGGAAATATCTACACGGTCATCTGTGTATAGATGGAAATATCAACACCGTCATCTCTACAAACATGGAAATATCTGCACCGCTATTTGTATAAACATGAAAATATCTACACCGCTGTCTGTATAAACATGGAAATATCTACACCGCTATCTGTATAAACATGGAAATATCTACACCGCTATCTCTATAAACATGGAAATATCTACACCGTGATCTGTATAAACATGGAAATATTTACACCGCTATCTGTATAAGCATGGAAATTTCTAAACCGTTATCTGTATAAATATGGAAATAACTACACCGCTATCTCTATAAACATGGAAATATCTACACCACCATCTGTATAAACATGGAAATACCTATACAGTCATCTGTGTAAACATGGAAATATCTACACCACCATCTGTATAAACATGGAAATATCTTCAATGCCATCTGTATACACATGGAAATACCTACAGGGCAATCTGTGTATAGATGGAAACATCAACACCGCCATCTGTACAAACATGGAAATATCTACACTGCTATCTCAATAAACATGGAAATATCTACACTGCGGTCTGTATAAGCATGGAAATACCTACACTGGTATCTGTATAAACATAGAAATATCAACACAATGATCTGTATAAACATGGAAATATCTACACCGCTATCTGTATAAACATGGAAATATCTGCACCGCTATCTCTATAAACATGGAAATATCTACAAAGACATCTGTATAAGCATGGAAATACCTACACAGTCATGTGTAGGAACATTTAAATATCTACACTGCCATCTGTATAAACAAAGAAATATCTACAAAGCCCTCTGTATATATATGGAAGTATCTGCATAGGCATCCGTGTAAACATGGAAATATCTGCACCGCTATCTGTATAAACATGGAAATACCTACACCGCTGTCTCTATAAACATGGAAATATGTACACCGCTATGTGTATAAACATGGAAATATCCCCACTGCTCTCTGTATAAACATGGAAATATCTCCACCGTTGTCTGTATAAACATGGAAATATCTACAGCGCCATCTCTAAAAACATTGAAATATCTACACTGCCATCTGTAAAAACATGGAAATAACTACACCGCCAACTGTATAAGCATGGAAATATCTACACCACCATCTGTATAAACATGGAAATACCTACAATACCATCTGTATACACATGGAAATATCTACACAGACATCTGTATAAATATGGAAATAACTACACGGCCATCTGTATAAACATGCAAATATCTACACTGCCATCTGTAGAAAGATGGAAATATCTACACCGTTATCTCTATAAATATGGAAATATCTACACCGCCATCTTTATAAACATGAAAATATCTACACTGCCATCTCCATAAAGATGGAGGTATCTACTCTGCCATGTGTATAAACACGGAAATATCTACACCACTATCTGTGAAAACATGGGAATATCTACACCGCTATCTGTTTAAACATGGAAATATCTACACGGCCATCTGTGTATAGATGGAAATATCAACACCGCCATCTGTAGAAACATGGAAATATCTACACCGCTATCTCTATAAACATGGAAATATCTGCACTGCCATCTGTAAAAACATGGAAATACGTATACAGTCATCTGTATAAACATGGAAATATCTACAATGCCATCTGTATACACATGGAAATATCTACACAGCCATCTGTATAAACATGTAAATATCAACACTGCTATCTCTATAAACATGGAAATATCTACACCGCCATCTCTATAAACATGCAATTATCTACACTGCCATCTCCATAAACATGGAACTAACTACTCTGCCATCTGTATAAACATGGAAACATCTAAACCGCCATCTGTGTGAATAAGGAAATATCTACAATGACATCTGTACAAAAATATAAATATCTGCACCGCGAGCTGTATAAACATGGAAATATCTACATCGCTATCTGTATAAACGTGGAAATACCGACACCGCTGTCGGTATAAACATGGAAATATCTACAACGCCATCTATATAAACATGGAAATATCTACACCGCTATGTCTATAAACATGGAAATACCTACACCGCTATCCCAATAAACATGGAAATATCTGCACCGCTATCTGTATAAACATGGAAATATCTACACTGCTATCTGTATAAACATGGAAATATCTACACCGCGATCTGTATAAACATGGAAATATCTACAACACGATCTGTATAAACATGGAAATATCTTCACCACGATCTGTATAAACATGGAAATATCTACACCGCTATCTGTAAAAACATGGTAATATCTACACCACCATCTATATAAACATGGAAATATCTACACCACCATCTGTATAAACATGGAAATATCTACAATGCCATCTGTAGAAAGATGGAAATATCTACACCGCAATCTGTGTAAACATGGAAATATCTACACCGATATCTGTAAAAACATGGAAATATCTACACCGCTATCTCTATAAACATGGAAATATCTACACCGCGATCTGTATAAACATGGAAATATCTACACCGCGATCTGTATAAACATGGAAATATCTACACCGCTATCTGTATAAACATGGAAATATCTACACAGCTATCACTATAAACATGGAAAATCTACACCGCCATCTGTATAAACATGGAAATACCTACAAAGTCATCTGTATAAACATGGAAATATCTACACAGCCATCTGTATAAACATGGAAATATCTACACAACCATCTGTATATACATGGAAATATCTACACCGCTATCTGTATAAACATGGAAATAACTACACCGCTATTAGTATAAACAAGGAAATATCTACACCGTGATCTGTATAAACATGGAAATATCTACACCGCTATCTCTATAAACATGGAAATATCTACACCCCTATCTGTATAAGCATGGAAATATCCACACCGCTATCTCTATAAACATGGAAAAATCAACACCGCTATCTCTATGAACATGGAAATATCTACACCGAAATCTCTATAAACATGGAAATATCTACACCACGATCAGAATAAACACGGAAATATCTGCACCGCTATCTGTATAAACATGGAAATATCTCCACTGCTATCTCTATAAACATCGAAATATCTACTCCGCCATCTGTATAAACATGGAAATACTTACAAAGTTATCTGTATAAACATGGAAATAACTACACCGCCATCTGTGTAACCATGGAAATATCTAAACAGCCATGTGTATATACATGGAAATAACTACACCGCTATCTATATAAACATGGAAATAACTACACCGCTATCTGTATAAACATGGAAATATCTACACCGCCATCTACATATCCATGGAAATATCTGCGCTGCCATCTGTATAAACATGGAAATATCTACACGGTCATCTGTGTATAGATGGAAATATCAACACCGTCATCTCTACAAACATGGAAATATCTGCACCGCTATTTGTATAAACATGAAAATATCTACACCGCTGTCTGTATAAACATGGAAATATCTACACCGCTATCTGTATAAACATGGAAATATCTACACCGCTATCTCTATAAACATGGAAATAGCTACACCGTGATCTGTATAAACATGGAAATATTTACACCGCTATCTGTATAAGCATGGAAATTTCTAAACCGTTATCTGTATAAATATGGAAATAACTACACCGCTATCTCTATAAACATGGAAATATCTACACCACCATCTGTATAAACATGGAAATACCTATACAGTCATCTGTGTAAACATGGAAATATCTACACCACCATCTGTATAAACATGGAAATATCTTCAATGCCATCTGTATACACATGGAAATACCTACAGGGCAATCTGTGTATAGATGGAAACATCAACACCGCCATCTGTACAAACATGGAAATATCTACACTGCTATCTCAATAAACATGGAAATATCTACACTGCGGTCTGTATAAGCATGGAAATACCTACACTGGTATCTGTATAAACATAGAAATATCAACACAATGATCTGTATAAACATGGAAATATCTACACCGCTATCTGTATAAACATGGAAATATCTGCACCGCTATCTCTATAAACATGGAAATATCTACAAAGACATCTGTATAAACATGGAAATACCTACACAGTCATGTGTAGGAACATTTAAATATCTACACTGCCATCTGTATAAACAAAGAAATATCTACAAAGCCCTCTGTATATATATGGAAGTATCTGCATAGGCATCCGTGTAAACATGGAAATATCTGCACCGCTATCTGTATAAACATGGAAATACCTACACCGCTGTCTCTATAAACATGGAAATATGTACACCGCTATGTGTATAAACATGGAAATATCCCCACTGCTCTCTGTATAAACATGGAAATATCTCCACCGTTGTCTGTATAAACATGGAAATATCTACAGCGCCATCTCTAAAAACATTGAAATATCTACACTGCCATCTGTAAAAACATGGAAATAACTACACCGCCAACTGTATAAGCATGGAAATATCTACACCACCATCTGTATAAACATGGAAATACCTACAATACCATCTGTATACACATGGAAATATCTACACAGACATCTGTATAAATATGGAAATAACTACACGGCCATCTGTATAAACATGCAAATATCTACACTGCCATCTGTAGAAAGATGGAAATATCTACACCGTTATCTCTATAAATATGGAAATATCTACACCGCCATCTCTATAAACATGAAAATATCTACACTGCCATCTCCATAAAGATGGAGGTATCTACTCTGCCATGTGTATAAACACGGAAATATCTACACCACTATCTGTGAAAACATGGGAATATCTACACCGCTATCTGTTTAAACATGGAAATATCTACACGGCCATCTGTGTATAGATGGAAATATCAACACCGCCATCTGTAGAAACATGGAAATATCTACACCGCTATCTCTATAAACATGGAAATATCTGCACTGCCATCTGTAAAAACATGGAAATACGTATACAGTCATCTGTATAAACATGGAAATATCTACAATGCCATCTGTATACACATGGAAATATCTACACAGCCATCTGTATAAACATGTAAATATCAACACTGCTATCTCTATAAACATGGAAATATCTACACCGCCATCTCTATAAACATGCAATTATCTACACTGCCATCTCCATAAACATGGAACTAACTACTCTGCCATCTGTATAAACATGGAAACATCTAAACCGCCATCTGTGTGAATAAGGAAATATCTACAATGACATCTGTACAAAAATATAAATATCTGCACCGCGAGCTGTATAAACATGGAAATATCTACATCGCTATCTGTATAAACGTGGAAATACCGACACCGCTGTCGGTATAAACATGGAAATATCTACAACGCCATCTATATAAACATGGAAATATCTACACCGCTATGTCTATAAACATGGAAATACCTACACCGCTATCCCAATAAACATGGAAATATCTACACCGCTATCTGTATAAACATGGAAATATCTACACTGCTATCTGTATAAACATGGAAATATCTACACCGCGATCTGTATAAACATGGAAATATCTACAACACGATCTGTATAAACATGGAAATATCTTCACCACGATCTGTATAAACATGGAAATATCTACACCGCTATCTGTAAAAACATGGTAATATCTACACCACCATCTATATAAACATGGAAATATCTACACCACCATCTGTATAAACATGGAAATATCTACAATGCCATCTGTAGAAAGATGGAAATATCTACACCGCAATCTGTGTAAACATGGAAATATCTACACCGATATCTGTAAAAACATGGAAATATCTACACCGCTATCTCTATAAACATGGAAATATCTACACCGCGATCTGTATAAACATGGAAATATCTACACCGCGATCTGTATAAACATGGAAATATCTACACCGCTATCTGTATAAACATGGAAATATCTACACAGCTATCACTATAAACATGGAAAATCTACACCGCCATCTGTATAAACATGGAAATACCTACAAAGTCATCTGTATAAACATGGAAATATCTACACAGCCATCTGTATAAACATGGAAATATCTACACAACCATCTGTATATACATGGAAATATCTACACCGCTATCTGTATAAACATGGAAATAACTACACCGCTATTAGTATAAACAAGGAAATATCTACACCGTGATCTGTATAAACATGGAAATATCTACACCGCTATCTCTATAAACATGGAAATATCTACACCCCTATCTGTATAAGCATGGAAATATCCACACCGCTATCTCTATAAACATGGAAAAATCAACACCGCTATCTCTATGAACATGGAAATATCTACACCGAAATCTCTATAAACATGGAAATATCTACACCACGATCAGAATAAACACGGAAATATCTGCACCGCTATCTGTATAAACATGGAAATATCTCCACTGCTATCTCTATAAACATCGAAATATCTACTCCGCCATCTGTATAAACATGGAAATACTTACAAAGTTATCTGTATAAACATGGAAATAACTACACCGCCATCTGTGTAACCATGGAAATATCTAAACAGCCATGTGTATATACATGGAAATAACTACACCGCTATCTATATAAACATGGAAATAACTACACCGCTATCTGTATAAACATGGAAATATCTACACCGCCATCTACATATCCATGGAAATATCTGCGCTGCCATCTGTATAAACATGGAAATATCTACACGGTCATCTGTGTATAGATGGAAATATCAACACCGTCATCTCTACAAACATGGAAATATCTGCACCGCTATTTGTATAAACATGAAAATATCTACACCGCTGTCTGTATAAACATGGAAATATCTACACCGCTATCTGTATAAACATGGAAATATCTACACCGCTATCTCTATAAACATGGAAATATCTACACCGTGATCTGTATAAACATGGAAATATTTACACCGCTATCTGTATAAGCATGGAAATTTCTAAACCGTTATCTGTATAAATATGGAAATAACTACACCGCTATCTCTATAAACATGGAAATATCTACACCACCATCTGTATAAACATGGAAATACCTATACAGTCATCTGTGTAAACATGGAAATATCTACACCACCATCTGTATAAACATGGAAATATCTTCAATGCCATCTGTATACACATGGAAATACCTACAGGGCAATCTGTGTATAGATGGAAACATCAACACCGCCATCTGTACAAACATGGAAATATCTACACTGCTATCTCAATAAACATGGAAATATCTACACTGCGGTCTGTATAAGCATGGAAATACCTACACTGGTATCTGTATAAACATAGAAATATCAACACAATGATCTGTATAAACATGGAAATATCTACACCGCTATCTGTATAAACATGGAAATATCTGCACCGCTATCTCTATAAACATGGAAATATCTACAAAGACATCTGTATAAACATGGAAATACCTACACAGTCATGTGTAGGAACATTTAAATATCTACACTGCCATCTGTATAAACAAAGAAATATCTACAAAGCCCTCTGTATATATATGGAAGTATCTGCATAGGCATCCGTGTAAACATGGAAATATCTGCACCGCTATCTGTATAAACATGGAAATACCTACACCGCTGTCTCTATAAACATGGAAATATGTACACCGCTATGTGTATAAACATGGAAATATCTCCACTGCTCTCTGTATAAACATGGAAATATCTCCACCGTTATCTGTATAAACATGGAAATATCTACAGCGCCATCTCTAAAAACATTGAAATATCTACACTGCCATCTGTAAAAACATGGAAATAACTACACCGCCAACTGTATAAGCATGGAAATATCTACACCACCATCTGTATAAACATGGAAATACCTACAATACCATCTGTATACACATGGAAATATCTACACAGACATCTGTATAAATATGGAAATAACTACACGGCCATCTGTATAAACATGCAAATATCTACACTGCCATCTGTAGAAAGATGGAAATATCTACACCGCTATCTCTATAAATATGGAAATATCTACACCGCCATCTCTATAAACATGAAAATATCTACACTGCCATCTCCATAAAGATGGAGGTATCTACTCTGCCATGTGTATAAACACGGAAATATCTACACCACTATCTGTGAAAACATGGGAATATCTACACCGCTATCTGTTTAAACATGGAAATATCTACAATGCCATCTGTAGAAAGATGGAAATATCTACACCGCAATCTGTGTAAACATGGAAATATCTACACCGATATCTGTAAAAACATGGAAATATCTACACCGCTATCTCTATAAACATGGAAATATCTACACCGCGATCTGTATAAACATGGAAATATCTACACCGCGATCTGTATAAACATGGAAATATCTACACCGCTATCTGTATAAACATGGAAATATCTACACAGCTATCACTATAAACATGGAAAATCTACACCGCCATCTGTATAAACATGGAAATACCTACAAAGTCATCTGTATAAACATGGAAATATCTACACAGCCATCTGTATAAACATGGAAATATCTACACAACCATCTGTATATACATGGAAATATCTACACCGCTATCTGTATAAACATGGAAATAACTACACCGCTATTAGTATAAACAAGGAAATATCTACACCGTGATCTGTATAAACATGGAAATATCTACACCGCTATCTCTATAAACATGGAAATATCTACACCCCTATCTGTATAAGCATGGAAATATCCACACCGCTATCTCTATAAACATGGAAAAATCAACACCGCTATCTCTATGAACATGGAAATATCTACACCGAAATCTCTATAAACATGGAAATATCTACACCACGATCAGAATAAACACGGAAATATCTGCACCGCTATCTGTATAAACATGGAAATATCTCCACTGCTATCTCTATAAACATCGAAATATCTACTCCGCCATCTGTATAAACATGGAAATACTTACAAAGTTATCTGTATAAACATGGAAATAACTACACCGCCATCTGTGTAACCATGGAAATATCTAAACAGCCATGTGTATATACATGGAAATAACTACACCGCTATCTATATAAACATGGAAATAACTACACCGCTATCTGTATAAACATGGAAATATCTACACCGCCATCTACATATCCATGGAAATATCTGCGCTGCCATCTGTATAAACATGGAAATATCTACACGGTCATCTGTGTATAGATGGAAATATCAACACCGTCATCTCTACAAACATGGAAATATCTGCACCGCTATTTGTATAAACATGAAAATATCTACACCGCTGTCTGTATAAACATGGAAATATCTACACCGCTATCTGTATAAACATGGAAATATCTACACCGCTATCTCTATAAACATGGAAATAGCTACACCGTGATCTGTATAAACATGGAAATATTTACACCGCTATCTGTATAAGCATGGAAATTTCTAAACCGTTATCTGTATAAATATGGAAATAACTACACCGCTATCTCTATAAACATGGAAATATCTACACCACCATCTGTATAAACATGGAAATACCTATACAGTCATCTGTGTAAACATGGAAATATCTACACCACCATCTGTATAAACATGGAAATATCTTCAATGCCATCTGTATACACATGGAAATACCTACAGGGCAATCTGTGTATAGATGGAAACATCAACACCGCCATCTGTACAAACATGGAAATATCTACACTGCTATCTCAATAAACATGGAAATATCTACACTGCGGTCTGTATAAGCATGGAAATACCTACACTGGTATCTGTATAAACATAGAAATATCAACACAATGATCTGTATAAACATGGAAATATCTACACCGCTATCTGTATAAACATGGAAATATCTGCACCGCTATCTCTATAAACATGGAAATATCTACAAAGACATCTGTATAAACATGGAAATACCTACACAGTCATGTGTAGGAACATTTAAATATCTACACTGCCATCTGTATAAACAAAGAAATATCTACAAAGCCCTCTGTATATATATGGAAGTATCTGCATAGGCATCCGTGTAAACATGGAAATATCTGCACCGCTATCTGTATAAACATGGAAATACCTACACCGCTGTCTCTATAAACATGGAAATATGTACACCGCTATGTGTATAAACATGGAAATATCTCCACTGCTCTCTGTATAAACATGGAAATATCTCCACCGTTATCTGTATAAACATGGAAATATCTACAGCGCCATCTCTAAAAACATTGAAATATCTACACTGCCATCTGTAAAAACATGGAAATAACTACACCGCCAACTGTATAAGCATGGAAATATCTACACCACCATCTGTATAAACATGGAAATACCTACAATACCATCTGTATACACATGGAAATATCTACACAGACATCTGTATAAATATGGAAATAACTACACGGCCATCTGTATAAACATGCAAATATCTACACTGCCATCTGTAGAAAGATGGAAATATCTACACCGCTATCTCTATAAATATGGAAATATCTACACCGCCATCTCTATAAACATGAAAATATCTACACTGCCATCTCCATAAAGATGGAGGTATCTACTCTGCCATGTGTATAAACACGGAAATATCTACACCACTATCTGTGAAAACATGGGAATATCTACACCGCTATCTGTTTAAACATGGAAATATCTACACGGCCATCTGTGTATAGATGGAAATATCAACACCGCCATCTGTAGAAACATGGAAATATCTACACCGCTATCTCTATAAACATGGAAATATCTGCACTGCCATCTGTAAAAACATGGAAATACGTATACAGTCATCTGTATAAACATGGAAATATCTACAATGCCATCTGTATACACATGGAAATATCTACACAGCCATCTGTATACACATGTAAATATCAACACTGCTATCTCTATAAACATGGAAGTATCTACACCGCCATCTCTATAAACATGCAATTATCTACACTGCCATCTCCATAAACATGGAACTAACTACTCTGCCATCTGTATAAACATGGAAACATCTAAACCGCCATCTGTGTGAATAAGGAAATATCTACAATGACATCTGTACAAAAATATAAATATCTGCACCGCGAGCTGTATAAACATGGAAATATCTACATCGCTATCTGTATAAACGTGGAAATACCGACACCGCTGTCGGTATAAACATGGAAATATCTACAACGCGATCTATATAAACATGGAAATATCTACACCGCTATGTCTATAAACATGGAAATACCTACACCGCTATCCCAATAAACATGGAAATATCTACACCGCTATCTGTATAAACATGGAAATATCTACACTGCTATCTGTATAAACATGGAAATATCTACACCGCGATCTGTATAAACATGGAAATATCTACAACACGATCTGTATAAACATGGAAATATCTTCACCACGATCTGTATAAACATGGAAATATCTACACCGCTATCTGTAAAAACATGGTAATATCTACACCACCATCTATATAAACATGGAAATATCTACACCACCATCTGTATAAACATGGAAATATCTACAATGCCATCTGTAGAAAGATGGAAATATCTACACCGCTGTCTGTATAAACATGGAAATATCTACACCGCTATCTGTATAAACATGGAAATATCTACACCGCTATCTCTATAAACATGGAAATATCTACACCGTGATCTGTATAAACATGGAAATATTTACACCGCTATCTGTATAAGCATGGAAATTTCTAAACCGTTATCTGTATAAATATGGAAATAACTACACCGCTATCTCTATAAACATGGAAATATCTACACCACCATCTGTATAAACATGGAAATACCTATACAGTCATCTGTGTAAACATGGAAATATCTACACCACCATCTGTATAAACATGGAAATATCTTCAATGCCATCTGTATACACATGGAAATACCTACAGGGCAATCTGTGTATAGATGGAAACATCAACACCGCCATCTGTACAAACATGGAAATATCTACACTGCTATCTCAATAAACATGGAAATATCTACACTGCGGTCTGTATAAGCATGGAAATACCTACACTGGTATCTGTATAAACATAGAAATATCAACACAATGATCTGTATAAACATGGAAATATCTACACCGCTATCTGTATAAACATGGAAATATC
This sequence comes from Pan paniscus, assembly GCF_029289425.2. Classification (NCBI taxonomy): domain Eukaryota; kingdom Metazoa; phylum Chordata; class Mammalia; order Primates; family Hominidae; genus Pan; species Pan paniscus. Next base: position 910,677 of record NC_073259.2, read on the forward strand.
TGCACCGCTATCTCTATAAACATGGAAATATCTACAAAGACATCTGTATAAACATGGAAATACCTACACAGTCATGTGTAGGAACATTTAAATATCTACACTGCCATCTGTATAAACAAAGAAATATCTACAAAGCCCTCTGTATATATATGGAAGTATCTGCATAGGCATCTGTGTAAACATGGAAATATCTGCACCGCTATCTGTATAAACATGGAAATACCTACACCGCTGTCTCTATAAACATGGAAATATGTACACCGCTATGTGTATAAACATGGAAATATCTCCACTGCTCTCTGTATAAACATGGAAATATCTCCACCGTTATCTGTATAAACATGGAAATATCTACAGCGCCATCTCTAAAAACATTGAAATATCTACACTGCCATCTGTAAAAACATGGAAATAACTACACCGCCAACTGTATAAGCATGGAAATATCTACACCACCATCTGTATAAACATGGAAATACCTACAATACCATCTGTATACACATGGAAATATCTACACAGACATCTGTATAAATATGGAAATAACTACACGGCCATCTGTATAAACATGCAAATATCTACACTGCCATCTGTAGAAAGATGGAAATATCTACACCGCTATCTCTATAAATATGGAAATATCTACACCGCCATCTCTATAAACATGAAAATATCTACACTGCCATCTCCATAAAGATGGAGGTATCTACTCTGCCATGTGTATAAACACGGAAATATCTACACCACTATCTGTGAAAACATGGGAATATCTACACCGCTATCTGTTTAAACATGGAAATATCTACACGGCCATCTGTGTATAGATGGAAATATCAACACCGCCATCTGTAGAAACATGGAAATATCTACACCGCTATCTCTATAAACATGGAAATATCTGCACTGCCATCTGTAAAAACATGGAAATACGTATACAGTCATCTGTATAAACATGGAAATATCTACAATGCCATCTGTATACACATGGAAATATCTACACAGCCATCTGTATAAACATGGAAATATCAACACTGCTATCTCTATAAACATGGAAATATCTACACCGCCATCTCTATAAACATGCAATTATCTACACTGCCATCTCCATAAACATGGAACTAACTACTCTGCCATCTGTATAAACATGGAAACATCTAAACCGCCATCTGTGTGAATAAGGAAATATCTACAATGACATCTGTACAAAAATATAAATATCTGCACCGCGAGCTGTATAAACATGGAAATATCTACATCGCTATCTGTATAAACGTGGAAATACCGACACCGCTGTCGGTATAAACATGGAAATATCTACAACGCCATCTATATAAACATGGAAATATCTACACCGCTATGTCTATAAACATGGAAATACCTACACCGCTATCCCAATAAACATGGAAATATCTACACCGCTATCTGTATAAACATGGAAATATCTACACTGCTATCTGTATAAACATGGAAATATCTACACCGCGATCTGTATAAACATGGAAATATCTACAACACGATCTGTATAAACATGGAAATATCTTCACCACGATCTGTATAAACATGGAAATATCTACACCGCTATCTGTAAAAACATGGTAATATCTACACCACCATCTATATAAACATGGAAATATCTACACCACCATCTGTATAAACATGGAAATATCTACAATGCCATCTGTAGAAAGATGGAAATATCTACACCGCAATCTGTGTAAACATGGAAATATCTACACCGATATCTGTAAAAACATGGAAATATCTACACCGCTATCTCTATAAACATGGAAATATCTACACCGCTATCTGTATAAACATGGAAATATCTACACAGCTATCACTATAAACATGGAAAATCTACACCGCCATCTGTATAAACATGGAAATACCTACAAAGTCATCTGTATAAACATGGAAATATCTACACAGCCATCTGTATAAACATGGAAATATCTACACAACCATCTGTATATACATGGAAATATCTACACCGCTATCTGTATAAACATGGAAATAACTACACCGCTATTAGTATAAACATGGAAATATCTACACCGTGATCTGTATAAACATGGAAATATCTACACCGCTATCTCTATAAACATGGAAATATCTACACCCCTATCTGTATAAGCATGGAAATATCCACACCGCTATCTCTATAAACATGGAAAAATCAACACCGCTATCTCTATGAACATGGAAATATCTACACCGAAATCTCTATAAACATGGAAATATCTACACCACGATCAGAATAAACACGGAAATATCTGCACCGCTATCTGTATAAACATGGAAATATCTCTACTGCTATCTCTATAAACATCGAAATATCTACTCCGCCATCTGTATAAACATGGAAATACTTACAAAGTTATCTGTATAAACATGGAAATAACTACACCGCCATCTGTGTAACCATGGAAATATCTAAACAGCCATGTGTATATACATGGAAATAACTACACCGCTATCTATATAAACATGGAAATAACTACACCGCTATCTGTATAAACATGGAAATATCTACACCGCCATCTACATATCCATGGAAATATCTGCGCTGCCATCTGTATAAACATGGAAATATCTACACGGTCATCTGTGTATAGATGGAAATATCAACACCGTCATCTCTACAAACATGGAAATATCTGCACCGCTATTTGTATAAACATGAGAATATCTACACCGCTGTCTGTATAAACATGGAAATATCTACACCGCTATCTGTATAAACATGGAAATATCTACACCGCTATCTCTATAAACATGGAAATATCTACACCGTGATCTGTATAAACATGGAAATATTTACACCGCTATCTGTATAAGCATGGAAATTTCTAAACCGTTATCTGTATAAATATGGAAATAACTACACCGCTATCTCTATAAACATGGAAATATCTACACCACCATCTGTATAAACATGGAAATACCTATACAGTCATCTGTGTAAACATGGAAATATCTACACCACCATCTGTATAAACATGGAAATATCTTCAATGCCATCTGTATACACATGGAAATACCTACAGGGCAATCTGTGTATAGATGGAAACATCAACACCGCCATCTGTACAAACATGGAAATATCTACACTGCTATCTCAATAAACATGGAAATATCTACACTGCGGTCTGTATAAGCATGGAAATACCTACACTGGTATCTGTATAAACATAGAAATATCAACACAATGATCTGTATAAACATGGAAATATCTACACCGCTATCTGTATAAACATGGAAATATCTGCACCGCTATCTCTATAAACATGGAAATATCTACAAAGACATCTGTATAAACATGGAAATACCTACACAGTCATGTGTAGGAACATTTAAATATCTACACTGCCATCTGTATAAACAAAGAAATATCTACAAAGCCCTCTGTATTTATATGGAAGTATCTGCATAGGCATCCGTGTAAACATGGAAATATCTGCACCGCTATCTGTATAAACATGGAAATACCTACACCGCTGTCTCTATAAACATGGAAATATGTACACCGCTATGTGTATAAACATGGAAATATCTCCACTGCTCTCTGTATAAACATGGAAATATCTCCACCGTTATCTGTATAAACATGGAAATATCTACAGCGCCATCTCTAAAAACATTGAAATATCTACACTGCCATCTGTAAAAACATGGAAATAACTACACCGCCAACTGTATAAGCATGGAAATATCTACACCACCATCTGTATAAACATGGAAATACCTACAATACCATCTGTATACACATGGAAATATCTACACAGACATCTGTATAAATATGGAAATAACTACACGGCCATCTGTATAAACATGCAAATATCTACACTGCCATCTGTAGAAAGATGGAAATATCTACACCGCTATCTCTATAAATATGGAAATATCTACACCGCCATCTCTATAAACATGAAAATATCTACACTGCCATCTCCATAAAGATGGAGGTATCTACTCTGCCATGTGTATAAACACGGAAATATCTACACCACTATCTGTGAAAACACGGGAATATCTACACCGCTATCTGTTTAAACATGGAAATATCTACACGGCCATCTGTGTATAGATGGAAATATCAACACCGCCATCTGTAGAAACATGGAAATATCTACACCGCTATCTCTATAAACATGGAAATATCTGCACTGCCATCTGTAAAAACATGGAAATACGTATACAGTCATCTGTATAAACATGGAAATATCTACAATGCCATCTGTATACACATGGAAATATCTACACAGCCATCTGTATAAACATGTAAATATCAACACTGCTATCTCTATAAACATGGAAGTATCTACACCGCCATCTCTATAAACATGCAATTATCTACACTGCCATCTCCATAAACATGGAACTAACTACTCTGCCATCTGTATAAACATGGAAACATCTAAACCGCCATCTGTGTGAATAAGGAAATATCTACAATGACATCTGTACAAAAATATAAATATCTGCACCGCGAGCTGTATAAACATGGAAATATCTACATCGCTATCTGTATAAACGTGGAAATACCGACACCGCTGTCGGTATAAACATGGAAATATCTACAACGCCATCTATATAAACATGGAAATATCTACACCGCTATGTCTATAAACATGGAAATACCTACACCGCTATCCCAATAAACATGGAAATATCTACACCGCTATCTGTATAAACATGGAAATATCTACACTGCTATCTGTATAAACATGGAAATATCTACACCGCGATCTGTATAAACATGGAAATATCTACAACACGATCTGTATAAACATGGAAATATCTTCACCACGATCTGTATAAACATGGAAATATCTACACCGCTATCTGTAAAAACATGGTAATATCTACACCACCATCTATATAAACATGGAAATATCTACACCACCATCTGTATAAACATGGAAATATCTACAATGCCATCTGTAGAAAGATGGAAATATCTACACCGCAATCTGTGTAAACATGGAAATATCTACACCGATATCTGTAAAAACATGGAAATATCTACACCGCTATCTCTATAAACATGGAAATATCTACACCGTGATCTGTATAAACATGGAAATATCTACACCGCGATCTGTATAAACATGGAAATATCTACACCGCTATCTGTATAAACATGGAAATATCTACACAGCTATCACTATAAACATGGAAAATCTACACCGCCATCTGTATAAACATGGAAATACCTACAAAGTCATCTGTATAAACATGGAAATATCTACACAGCCATCTGTATAAACATGGAAATATCTACACAACCATCTGTATATACATGGAAATATCTACACCGCTATCTGTATAAACATGGAAATAACTACACCGCTATTAGTATAAACAAGGAAATATCTACACCGTGATCTGTATAAACATGGAAATATCTACACCGCTATCTCTATAAACATGGAAATATCTACACCCCTATCTGTATAAGCATGGAAATATCCACACCGCTATCTCTATAAACATGGAAAAATCAACACCGCTATCTCTATGAACATGGAAATATCTACACCGAAATCTCTATAAACATGGAAATATCTACACCACGATCAGAATAAACACGGAAATATCTGCACCGCTATCTGTATAAACATGGAAATATCTCCACTGCTATCTCTATAAACATCGAAATATCTACTCCGCCATCTGTATAAACATGGAAATACTTACAAAGTTATCTGTATAAACATGGAAATAACTACACCGCCATCTGTGTAACCATGGAAATATCTAAACAGCCATGTGTATATACATGGAAATAACTACACCGCTATCTATATAAACATGGAAATAACCACACCGCTATCTGTATAAACATGGAAATATCTACACCGCCATCTACATATCCATGGAAATATCTGCGCTGCCATCTGTATAAACATGGAAATATCTACACGGTCATCTGTGTATAGATGGAAATATCAACACCGTCATCTCTACAAACATGGAAATATCTGCACCGCTATTTGTATAAACATGAAAATATCTACACCGCTGTCTGTATAAACATGGAAATATCTACACCGCTATCTGTATAAACATGGAAATATCTACACCGCTATCTCTATAAACATGGAAATATCTACACCGTGATCTGTATAAACATGGAAATATTTACACCGCTATCTGTATAAGCACGGAAATTTCTAAACCGTTATCTGTATAAATATGGAAATAACTACACCGCTATCTCTATAAACATGGAAATATCTACACCACCATCTGTATAAACATGGAAATTCCTATACAGTCATCTGTGTAAACATGGAAATATCTACACCACCATCTGTATAAACATGGAAATATCTTCAATGCCATCTGTATACACATGGAAATACCTACAGGGCAATCTGTGTATAGATGGAAACATCAACACCGCCATCTGTACAAACATGGAAATATCTACATTGCTATCTCAATAAACATGGAAATATCTACACTGCGGTCTGTATAAGCATGGAAATACCTACACTGGTATCTGTATAAACATAGAAATATCAACACAATGATCTGTATAAACATGGAAATATCTACACCGCTATCTGTATAAACATGGAAATATCTGCACCGCTATCTCTATAAACATGGAAATATCTACAAAGACATCTGTATAAACATGGAAATACCTACACAGTCATGTGTAGGAACATTTAAATATCTACACTGCCATCTGTATAAACAAAGAAATATCTACAAAGCCCTCTGTATATATATGGAAGTATCTGCATAGGCATCTGTGTAAACATGGAAATATCTGCACCGCTATCTGTATAAACATGGAAATACCTACACCGCTGTCTCTATAAACATGGAAATATGTACACCGCTATGTGTATAAACATGGAAATATCTCCACTGCTCTCTGTATAAACATGGAAATATCTCCACCGTTATCTGTATAAACATGGAAATATCTACAGCGCCATCTCTAAAAACATTGAAATATCTACACTGCCATCTGTAAAAACATGGAAATTACTACACCGCCAACTGTATAAGCATGGAAATATCTACACCACCATCTGTATAAACATGGAAATACCTACAATACCATCTGTATACACATGGAAATATCTACACAGACATCTGTATAAATATGGAAATAACTACACGGCCATCTGTATAAACATGCAAATATCTACACTGCCATCTGTAGAAAGATGGAAATATCTACACCGCTATCTCTATAAATATGGAAATATCTACACCGCCATCTCTATAAACATGAAAATATCTACACTGCCATCTCCATAAAGATGGAGGTATCTACTCTGCCATGTGTATAAACACGGAAATATCTACACCACTATCTGTGAAAACATGGGAATATCTACACCGCTATCTGTTTAAACATGGAAATATCTACACGGCCATCTGTGTATAGATGGAAATATCAACACCGCCATCTGTAGAAACATGGAAATATCTACACCGCTATCTCTATAAACATGGAAATATCTGCACTGCCATCTGTAAAAACATGGAAATACGTATACAGTCATCTGTATAAACATGGAAATATCTACAATGCCATCTGTATACACATGGAAATATCTACACAGCCATCTGTATAAACATGGAAATATCAACACTGCTATCTCTATAAACATGGAAATATCTACACCGCCATCTCTATAAACATGCAATTATCTACACTGCCATCTCCATAAACATGGAACTAACTACTCTGCCATCTGTATAAACATGGAAACATCTAAACCGCCATCTGTGTGAATAAGGAAATATCTACAATGACATCTGTACAAAAATATAAATATCTGCACCGCGAGCTGTATAAACATGGAAATATCTACATCGCTATCTGTATAAACGTGGAAATACCGACACCGCTGTCGGTATAAACATGGAAATATCTACAACGCCATCTATATAAACATGGAAATATCTACACCGCTATGTCTATAAACATGGAAATACCTACACCGCTATCCCAATAAACATGGAAATATCTACACCGCTATCTGTATAAACATGGAAATATCTACACTGCTATCTGTATAAACATGGAAATATCTACACCGCGATCTGTATAAACATGGAAATATCTACAACACGATCTGTATAAACATGGAAATATCTTCACCACGATCTGTATAAACATGGAAATATCTACACCGCTATCTGTAAAAACATGGTAATATCTACACCACCATCTATATAAACATGGAAATATCTACACCACCATCTGTATAAACATGGAAATATCTACAATGCCATCTGTAGAAAGATGGAAATATCTACACCGCAATCTGTGTAAACATGGAAATATCTACACCGATATCTGTAAAAACATGGAAATATCTACACCGCTATCTCTGTAAACATGGAAATATCTACACCGCGATCTGTATAAACATGGAAATATCTACACTGCGATCTGTATAAACATGGAAATGTCTACACCGCTATCTGTATAAACATGGAAATATCTACACAGCTATCACTATAAACATGGAAAATCTACACCGCCATCTGTATAAACATGGAAATACCTACAAAGTCATCTGTATAAACATGGAAATATCTACACAGCCATCTGTATAAATATGGAAATATCTACACAACCATCTGTATATACATGGAAATATCTACACCGCTATCTGTATAAACATGGAAATAACTACACCGCTATTAGTATAAACAAGGAAATATCTACACCGTGATCTGTATAAACATGGAAATATCTACACCGCTATCTCTATAAACATGGAAATATCTACACCCCTATCTGTATAAGCATGGAAATATCCACACCGCTATCTCTATAAACATGGAAAAATCAACACCGCTATCTCTATGAACATGGAAATATCTACACCGAAATCTCTATAAACATGGAAATATCTACACCACGATCAGAATAAACACGGAAATATCTGCACCGCTATCTGTATAAACATGGAAATATCTCCACTGCTATCTCTATAAACATCGAAATATCTACTCCGCCATCTGTATAAACATGGAAATACTTACAAAGTTATCTGTATAAACATGGAAATAACTACACCGCCATCTGTGTAACCATGGAAATATCTAAACAGCCATGTGTATATACATGGAAATAACTACACCGCTATCTATATAAACATGGAAATAACTACACCGCTATCTGTATAAACATGGAAATATCTACACCGCCATCTACATATCCATGGAAGTATCTGCGCTGCCATCTGTATAAACATGGAAATATCTACACGGTCATCTGTGTATAGATGGAAATATCAACACCGTCATCTCTACAAACATGGAAATATCTGCACCGCTATTTGTATAAACATGAAAATATCTACACCGCTGTCTGTATAAACATGGAAATATCTACACCGCTATCTGTATAAACATGGAAATATCTACACCGCTATCTCTATAAACATGGAAATATCTACACCGTGATCTGTATAAACATGGAAATATTTACACCGCTATCTGTATAAGCATGGAAATTTCTAAACCGTTATCTGTATAAATATGGAAATAACTACACCGCTATCTCTATAAACATGGAAATATCTACACCACCATCTGTATAAACATGGAAATACCTATACAGTCATCTGTGTAAACATGGAAATATCTACACCACCATCTGTATAAACATGGAAATATCTTCAATGCCATCTGTATACACATGGAAATACCTACAGGGCAATCTGTGTATAGATGGAAACATCAACACCGCCATCTGTACAAACATGGAAATATCTACACTGCTATCTCAATAAACATGGAAATATCTACACTGCGGTCGGTATAAACATGGAAATACCTACACTGGTATCTGTATAAACATAGAAATATCAACACAATGATCTGTATAAACATGGAAATATCTACACCGCTATCTGTATAAACATGGAAATATCTGCACCGCTATCTCTATAAACATGGAAAAATCAACACCGCTATCTCTATGAACATGGAAATATCTACACCGAAATCTCTATAAACATGGAAATATCTACACCACGATCAGAATAAACACGGAAATATCTGCACCGCTATCTGTATAAACATGGAAATATCTCCACTGCTATCTCTATAAACATCGAAATATCTACTCCGCCATCTGTATAAACATGGAAATACTTACAAAGTTATCTGTATAAACATGGAAATAACTACACCGCCATCTGTGTAACCATGGAAATATCTAAACAGCCATGTGTATATACATGGAAATAACTACACCGCTATCTATATAAACATGGAAATAACTACACCGCTATCTGTATAAACATGGAAATATCTACACCGCCATCTACATATCCATGGAAATATCTGCGCTGCCATCTGTATAAACATGGAAATATCTACACGGTCATCTGTGTATAGATGGAAATATCAACACCGTCATCTCTACAAACATGGAAATATCTGCACCGCTATTTGTATAAACATGAAAATATCTACACCGCTGTCTGTATAAACATGGAAATATCTACACCGCTATCTGTATAAACATGGAAATATCTACACCGCTATCTCTATAAACATGGAAATATCTACACCGTGATCTGTATAAACATGGAAATATTTACACCGCTATCTGTATAAGCATGGAAATTTCTAAACCGTTGTCTGTATAAATATGGAAATAACTACACCGCTATCTCTATAAACATGGAAATATCTACACCACCATCTGTATAAACATGGAAATACCTATACAGTCATCTGTGTAAACATGGAAATATCTACACCACCATCTGTATAAACATGGAAATATCTTCAATGCCATCTGTATACACATGGAAATACCTACAGGGCAATCTGTGTATAGATGGAAACATCAACACCGCCATCTGTACAAACATGGAAATATCTACACTGCTATCTCAATAAACATGGAAATATCTACACTGCGGTCTGTATAAACATGGAAATACCTACACTGGTATCTGTATAAACATAGAAATATCAACACAATGATCTGTATAAACATGGAAATATCTACACCGCTATCTGTATAAACATGGAAATATCTGCACCGCTATCTCTATAAACATGGAAATATCTACAAAGACATCTGTATAAACATGGAAATACCTACACAGTCATGTGTAGGAACATTTAAATATCTACACTGCCATCTGTATAAACAAAGAAATATCTACAAAGCCCTCTGTATATATATGGAAGTATCTGCATAGGCATCTGTGTAAACATGGAAATATCTGCACCGCTATCTGTATAAACATGGAAATACCTACACCGCTGTCTCTATAAACATGGAAATATGTACACCGCTATGTGTATAAACATGGAAATATCTCCACTGCTCTCTGTATAAACATGGAAATATCTCCACCGTTATCTGTATAAACATGGATATATCTACAGCGCCATCTCTAAAAACATTGAAATATCTACACTGCCATCTGTAAAAACATGGAAATAACTACACCGCCAACTGTATAAGCATGGAAATATCTACACCACCATCTGTATAAACATGGAAATACCTACAATACCATCTGTATACACATGGAAATATCTACACAGACATCTGTATAAATATGGAAATAACTACACGGCCATCTGTATAAACATGCAAATATCTACACTGCCATCTGTAGAAAGATGGAAATATCTACACCGCTATCTCTATAAATATGGAAATATCTACACCGCCATCTCTATAAACATGAAAATATCTACACTGCCATCTCCATAAAGATGGAGGTATCTACTCTGCCATGTGTATAAACACGGAAATATCTACACCACTATCTGTGAAAACATGGGAATATCTACACCGCTATCTGTTTAAACATGGAAATATCTACACGGCCATCTGTGTATAGATGGAAATATCAACACCGCCATCTGTAGAAACATGGAAATATCTACACCGCTATCTCTATAAACATGGAAATATCTGCACTGCCATCTGTAAAAACATGGAAATACGTATACAGTCATCTGTATAAACATGGAAATATCTACAATGCCATCTGTATACACATGGAAATATCTACACAGCCATCTGTATAAACATGGAAATATCAACACTGCTATCTCTATAAACATGGAAATATCTACACCGCCATCTCTATAAACATGCAATTATCTACACTGCCATCTCCATAAACATGGAACTAACTACTCTGCCATCTGTATAAACATGGAAACATCTAAACCGCCATCTGTGTGAATAAGGAAATATCTACAATGACATCTGTACAAAAATATAAATATCTGCACCGCGAGCTGTATAAACATGGAAATATCTACATCGCTATCTGTATAAACGTGGAAATACCGACACCGCTGTCGGTATAAACATGGAAATATCTACAACGCCATCTATATAAACATGGAAATATCTACACCGCTATGTCTATAAACATGGAAATACCTACACCGCTATCCCAATAAACATGGAAATATCAACACCGCTATCTGTATAAACATGGAAATATCTACACTGCTATCTGTATAAACATGGAAATATCTACACCGCGATCTGTATAAACATGGAAATATCTACAACACGATCTGTATAAACATGGAAATATCTTCACCACGATCTGTATAAACATGGAAATATCTACACCGCTATCTGTAAAAACATGGTAATATCTACACCACCATCTATATAAACATGGAAATATCTACACCACCATCTGTATAAACATGGAAATATCTACAATGCCATCTGTAGAAAGATAGAAATATCTACACCGCAATCTGTGTAAACATGGAAATATCTACACCGATATCTGTAAAAACATGGAAATATCTACACCGCTATCTCTATAAACATGGAAATATCTACACCGCGATCTGTATAAACATGGAAATATCTACACCGCTATCTGTATAAACATGGAAATATCTACACAGCTATCACTATAAACATGGAAAATCTACACCGCCATCTGTATAAACATGGAAATACCTACAAAGTCATCTGTATAAACATGGAAATATCTACACAGCCATCTGTATAAACATGGAAATATCTACACAACCATCTGTATATACATGGAAATATCTACACCGCTATCTGTATAAACATGGAAATAACTACACCGCTATTAGTATAAACAAGGAAATATCTACACCGTGATCTGTATAAACATGGAAATATCTACACCGCTATCTCTATAAACATGGAAATATCTACACCCCTATCTGTATAAGCATGGAAATATCCACACCGCTATCTCTATAAACATGGAAAAATCAACACCGCTATCTCTATGAACATGGAAATATCTACACCGAAATCTCTATAAACATGGAAATATCTACACCACGATCAGAATAAACACGGAAATATCTGCACCGCTATCTGTATAAACATGGAAATATCTCCACTGCTATCTCTATAAACATCGAAATATCTACTCCGCCATCTGTATAAACATGGAAATACTTACAAAGTTATCTGTATAAACATGGAAATAACTACACCGCCATCTGTGTAACCATGGAAATATCTAAACAGCCATGTGTATATACATGGAAATAACTACACCGCTATCTATATAAACATGGAAATAACTACACCGCTATCTGTATAAACATGGAAATATCTACACCGCCATCTACATATCCATGGAAATATCTGCGCTGCCATCTGTATAAACATGGAAATATCTACACGGTCATCTGTGTATAGATGGAAATATCAACACCGTCATCTCTACAAACATGGAAATATCTGCACCGCTATTTGTATAAACATGAAAATATCTACACCGCTGTCTGTATAAACATGGAAATATCTACATCGCTATCTGTATAAACGTGGAAATACCGACACCGCTGTCGGTACAAACATGGAAATATCTACAACGCCATCTATATAAACATGGAAATATCTACACCGCTATGTCTATAGACATGGAAATACCTACCCCGCTATCTCTATAAACATGGAAATATCTACACCGCTATCTGTATAAACATGGAAATATCTACACCGCTATCTGTATAAACATGGAAATATCTACACCACGATCTGTATGAACATGGAAATATCTACACCACGATCTGTATAAACATGGATATATCTTCACCACGATCTGTATAAACATGGAAATATCTGCACCGCTATCTGTATAAACATGGTAATATCTACACCACCATCTATATAAACATGGAAATATCTACACCACCATCTGTATAAACATGGAAAGATCTACAATGCCATCTGTAGAAAGATGGAAATATTTACACCGCAATCTGTGTAATCATGGAAATATCTACACCGATATCTGTAAAAACATGGAAATATCTACACCGCTATCTCTATAAACATGGAAATATCTACACCGCGATCTGTATAAACATGGAAATATCTACACCGCGATCTGTATAAACATGGAAATATCTACACCGCTATATGTATAAACATGGAAATATCTACACAGCTATCAATATAAACATGAAAAATCTACACCGCCATCTGTATAAACATGGAAATACCTACAAAGTCATCTGTATAAACATGGAAATATCTACAAAGCCATCTGTATAAACATGGAAAAATCTACACAACCATCTGTATATACTTGGAAATATCTACACCGCTATCTGTATAAACATGGAAATAACTACACCGCTATTAGTATAAACAAGGAAATATCTACACCGTGATCTGTAAAAAAATGGAAATATCTACACCGCTATCTCTATAAACATGGAAATATCTACATCACTATCTGTATAAGCATGGAAATATCCACACCGCTATCTCTATAAACGTGGAAAAATCAACACCGCTATCTCTATGAACATGGAAATATCTACACCGCCATCTCTATAAACATGGAAATATCTATACCACGATCAGTATAAACATGGAAACATCTACACCGCTATCTGTATAAACATGGAAATATCTCCACTGCTATCTCTATAAACATCGAAATATCTACACCGCCATCTGTATAAACATGGAAATACTTACAAAGTTATCTGTATAAACATGGAAATATCTACACTGCCATCTGTATAAACATGGAAATATCTACACAGCCATGTGTATATACATGGAAATATCTACACCGCTATCTATATAAACATGGAAATAACTACACCGCTATCTGTATAAACATGGAAATATCTACACCACCATCTACATATCCATGGAAATATCTGCACCGCCATCTGTATAAACATGGAAATATCTACACAGTCATCTGTGTATAGATGGAAATATCAACACTGCCATCTGTACAAACATGGAAATATCTGCACCGCTATCTGTATAACCATGGAAATATCTACACCGCGGTCTGTATAAACATGGAAATATCTACACCGCTATCTGTATAAACATGGAAATATCTACAATGCTATCTCTATAAACATGGAAATATCTACACCGTGATCTATATAAACATGGAAAAATTTACACCGCTATCTGTATAAACATGGAAATTTCTACACCGTTATCTGAATAAATATGGAAATATTTACACCGCTATCTGTGTAAACATGGAAATATCTACACCGCTATCTGTATAAACATGGAAATATTTACACCGCGATCTGTATAAACATGGAAATATCTACACCACGATCTGTACAAACATGGAAATATCTTCACCACAATCTGTATAAACATGGAAATATCTACACCGCTACCTGCATAAACATGGTAATATCTACACCACCATCTATATAAACATGGAAATATCTACACCGCCATCTGCATAAACATGGAAATATCTACAATGCCATCTGTAGAAAGATGGAAATATCTACACCGCAATCTGTGTAAACATGGAAATATCTACACCGCGATCTGTATAAACATGGAAATATCTTCACCACAATCTGTATAAACATGGAAATATCTACACCGCTACCTGTATAAACATGATAATATCTACACCACCATCTATATAAACATGGAAATATCTACACCGCCATCTGTATAAACATGGAAATATCTACAATGTCATCTGTAGAAAGTTGGAAATATCTACACCGCAATCTTTGTAAACATGGAACTATCTACACCGCTTTCTATAAACACATGGAAATATCTACACCGCTATCTGTATAAACATGGAAATATCAACACCGCGATCTGTATAAACATGGAAATATCTACACCGTGATATGTATAAACATGGAAATATCTACACCGCTATCTGTATAAACATGGAAATAGCTACACAGCTATCAATATAAACATGGAAAATCTACACCGCCATCAGTATAAACATGGAAATACCTACAAAGTCATCTGTATAAACATGGAAATATCTACACAGCCATCTGTATAAACATGGAAATATCTACACAGCCATCTGTATATACATGGAAATATCTACACCGCTATCTGTATAGACATGGAAATTACTACACCGCTATTAGTATAAACAAGGAAATATCTACAACGTGATCTGTTAAAAATGGAAATATCTACACCGCTATCTCCATAAACATGGAAATAGCTACACCCCTATCTGTATAAGCATGGAAATATCCACACCGCTATCTCTATAAACGTGGAAAAATCAACACCGCTATCTCTATGAACATGGAAATATCTACACCGCCATCTCTATAAACATGGAAATATCTACACCACGATCAGTATAAACATGGAAACATCTACACCGCTATCTGTATAAACATGGAAATATCTCCACTGCTATCTCTATAAACATCGAAATATCTACACCGCCATCTGTATAAACATGGAAATACTTACAAAGTTATCTGTATAAACATGGAAATATCTACACCGCCATCTGTATAAACATGGAAATATCTACACAGCCATGTGTATATACATGGAAATATCTACACCGCTATCTATATAAACATGGAAATAACTACACCGCTAACTGTATAAACATGGAAATATCTACACCACCATCTACATATCCATGGAAGTATCTGCGCCGCCACCTGTATAAATATGGAAATATCTACACGGTCATCTGTGTATAGATGGAAATATCAACACCGCCATCTGTACAAACATGGAAATATCTGCACTGCTATCTGTATAACCATGGAAATATCTACACCGCGGCCTGTATGAACATGGAAATATCTACACTGCTATCTGTATAAACATGGAAATATCTACACCGCAATCTCTATAAAGATGGAAATATCTACACCGTGATCTGTATAAACATGGAATTATCTTCCCCACAATCTGTATAAACATGGAAATATGCACACCGCTACCTGCATAAACATGGTAATATCTACACCACCATCTATATAAACATGGAAATATCTACACCGCCATCTGCATAAACATGGAAATATCTACAATGCCATATGTAGAAAGATGGAAATATCTACACCGCAATCTGTGTAAACATGGAAATATCTACACCGCGATCTGTATAAACATGGAAATATCTTCACCACAATCTGTATAAACATGGAAATACCTACACTGCTACCTTTATAAACATGGTAATATCTTCGCCACCATCTATATAAACATGGAAAAATTTACACCGCTATCTGTATAAACATGGAAATTTCTGCACCGTTATCTGTATAAATATGGAAATATCTACACCGCTACCTGTATAAACATGGAACTATCTACACCGCTATCTGTAAACACATGGAAATATCTACACCGCTATCTGTATAAAGATGGAAATATCTACACCGCGACCTGTATAAACATGGAAATATCTACACCGTGATCTGTATAAACATGGAAATATCTACACCGCTATCTGTATAAACATGGAAATATCTTCACCGCCATCTGTATAAACATGGAAATACCTATACAGTCATCTGTGTAAACATGGAAATATCTACACCACCATCTGTATAAACATGGAAATATCTTCAATGCCATCTGAATACACATGGAAATACCTACACGGCAATCTGTGTATAGATGGAAACATCAACACCTCCATCTGTACAAACATGGAAATATCTACACTGCTATCTCTATAAACATGGAAATATCTACACTGCGGTCTGTATAAACATGGAAATACCTACACTGGTATC
Organism: Pan paniscus; assembly: GCF_029289425.2. Classification (NCBI taxonomy): domain Eukaryota; kingdom Metazoa; phylum Chordata; class Mammalia; order Primates; family Hominidae; genus Pan; species Pan paniscus. Next base: position 928,698 of record NC_073259.2, read on the forward strand.
TGTATAAACTTAGAAATATCAACACAATGATCTGTATAAACATGGAAATATCTACACCGCTATCTGTATAAACATGGAAATATCTGCACCGCTATCTCTATAAACATGGAATATCTACAAAGACATCTGTATAAACATGGAAATACCTACACAGTCATGTGTAGGAACATTTAAATATCTACACTGCCATCTGTATAAACAAAGAAATATCTACAAAGCCCTCTGTATATATATGGAAATATCTGCATAGGCATCTGTGTAAACATGGAAATATCTGCACCGCTATCTGTATAAACATGGAAATACCTACACCGCTGTCTCTATAAACATGGAAATATGTACACCGCTATGTGTATAAACATGGAAATATCTCCAATGCTCTCTGTATAAACATGGAAATATCTCCACCGTTATCTGTATAAACATGGAAATATCTACAGCGCCATCTCTAAAAACATTGAAATATCTACACTGCCATCTGTAAAAACATGGAAATATCTACACCGCCAACTGTATAAGCATGGAAATATCTACACCACCATCTGTATAAACATGGAAATACCTACAATACCATCTGTATACACATGGAAATATCTACACAGACATCTGTATAAATATGGAAATAACTACACGGCCATCTGTATAAACATGCAAATATCTACACTGCCATCTGTAGAAAGATGGAAATATCTACACCGCTATCTCTATAAATATGGAAATATCTACACCGCCATCTCTATAAACATGAAAATATCTACACTGCCATCTCCATAAAGATGGAGGTATCTACTCTGCCATGTGTATAAACACGGAAATATCTACACCACTATCTGTGAAAACATGGGAATATCTACACCGCTATCTGTTTAAACATGGAAATATCTACACGGCCATCTGTGTATACATGGAAATATCAACACCGCCATCTGTAGAAACATGGAAATATCTACACCGCTATCTCTATAAACATGGAAATATCTGCACTGCCATCTGTAAAAACATGGAAATACGTATACAGTCATCTGTATAAACATGGAAATATCTACAATGCCATCTGTATACACATGGAAATATCTACACAGCCATCTGTATAAACATGGAAATACCTACACCGCTGTCTCTATAAACATGGAAATATGTACACCGCTATGTGTATAAACATGGAAATATCTCCACTGCTCTCTGTATAAACATGGAAATATCTCCACCGTTATCTGTATAAACATGGATATATCTACAGCGCCATCTCTAAAAACATTGAAATATCTACACTGCCATCTGTAAAAACATGGAAATAACTACACCGCCAACTGTATAAGCATGGAAATATCTACACCACCATCTGTATAAACATGGAAATACCTACAATACCATCTGTATACACATGGAAATATCTACACAGACATCTGTATAAATATGGAAATAACTACACGGCCATCTGTATAAACATGCAAATATCTACACTGCCATCTGTAGAAAGATGGAAATATCTACACCGCTATCTCTATAAATATGGAAATATCTACACCGCCATCTCTATAAACATGAAAATATCTACACTGCCATCTCCATAAAGATGGAGGTATCTACTCTGCCATGTGTATAAACACGGAAATATCTACACCACTATCTGTGAAAACATGGGAATATCTACACCGCTATCTGTTTAAACATGGAAATATCTACACGGCCATCTGTGTATAGATGGAAATATCAACACCGCCATCTGTAGAAACATGGAAATATCTACACCGCTATCTCTATAAACATGGAAATATCTGCACTGCCATCTGTAAAAACATGGAAATACGTATACAGTCATCTGTATAAACATGGAAATATCTACAATGCCATCTGTATACACATGGAAATATCTACACAGCCATCTGTATAAACATGGAAATATCAACACTGCTATCTCTATAAACATGGAAATATCTACACCGCCATCTCTATAAACATGCAATTATCTACACTGCCATCTCCATAAACATGGAACTAACTACTCTGCCATCTGTATAAACATGGAAACATCTAAACCGCCATCTGTGTGAATAAGGAAATATCTACAATGACATCTGTACAAAAATATAAATATCTGCACCGCGAGCTGTATAAACATGGAAATATCTACATCGCTATCTGTATAAACGTGGAAATACCGACACCGCTGTCGGTATAAACATGGAAATATCTACAACGCCATCTATATAAACATGGAAATATCTACACCGCTATGTCTATAAACATGGAAATACCTACACCGCTATCCCAATAAACATGGAAATATCAACACCGCTATCTGTATAAACATGGAAATATCTACACTGCTATCTGTATAAACATGGAAATATCTACACCGCGATCTGTATAAACATGGAAATATCTACAACACGATCTGTATAAACATGGAAATATCTTCACCACGATCTGTATAAACATGGAAATATCTACACCGCTATCTGTAAAAACATGGTAATATCTACACCACCATCTATATAAACATGGAAATATCTACACCACCATCTGTATAAACATGGAAATATCTACAATGCCATCTGTAGAAAGATAGAAATATCTACACCGCAATCTGTGTAAACATGGAAATATCTACACCGATATCTGTAAAAACATGGAAATATCTACACCGCTATCTCTATAAACATGGAAATATCTACACCGCGATCTGTATAAACATGGAAATATCTACACCGCTATCTGTATAAACATGGAAATATCTACACAGCTATCACTATAAACATGGAAAATCTACACCGCCATCTGTATAAACATGGAAATACCTACAAAGTCATCTGTATAAACATGGAAATATCTACACAGCCATCTGTATAAACATGGAAATATCTACACAACCATCTGTATATACATGGAAATATCTACACCGCTATCTGTATAAACATGGAAATAACTACACCGCTATTAGTATAAACAAGGAAATATCTACACCGTGATCTGTATAAACATGGAAATATCTACACCGCTATCTCTATAAACATGGAAATATCTACACCCCTATCTGTATAAGCATGGAAATATCCACACCGCTATCTCTATAAACATGGAAAAATCAACACCGCTATCTCTATGAACATGGAAATATCTACACCGAAATCTCTATAAACATGGAAATATCTACACCACGATCAGAATAAACACGGAAATATCTGCACCGCTATCTGTATAAACATGGAAATATCTCCACTGCTATCTCTATAAACATCGAAATATCTACTCCGCCATCTGTATAAACATGGAAATACTTACAAAGTTATCTGTATAAACATGGAAATAACTACACCGCCATCTGTGTAACCATGGAAATATCTAAACAGCCATGTGTATATACATGGAAATAACTACACCGCTATCTATATAAACATGGAAATAACTACACCGCTATCTGTATAAACATGGAAATATCTACACCGCCATCTACATATCCATGGAAATATCTGCGCTGCCATCTGTATAAACATGGAAATATCTACACGGTCATCTGTGTATAGATGGAAATATCAACACCGTCATCTCTACAAACATGGAAATATCTGCACCGCTATTTGTATAAACATGAAAATATCTACACCGCTGTCTGTATAAACATGGAAATATCTACATCGCTATCTGTATAAACGTGGAAATACCGACACCGCTGTCGGTACAAACATGGAAATATCTACAACGCCATCTATATAAACATGGAAATATCTACACCGCTATGTCTATAGACATGGAAATACCTACCCCGCTATCTCTATAAACATGGAAATATCTACACCGCTATCTGTATAAACATGGAAATATCTACACCGCTATCTGTATAAACATGGAAATATCTACACCACGATCTGTATGAACATGGAAATATCTACACCACGATCTGTATAAACATGGATATATCTTCACCACGATCTGTATAAACATGGAAATATCTGCACCGCTATCTGTATAAACATGGTAATATCTACACCACCATCTATATAAACATGGAAATATCTACACCACCATCTGTATAAACATGGAAAGATCTACAATGCCATCTGTAGAAAGATGGAAATATTTACACCGCAATCTGTGTAATCATGGAAATATCTACACCGATATCTGTAAAAACATGGAAATATCTACACCGCTATCTCTATAAACATGGAAATATCTACACCGCGATCTGTATAAACATGGAAATATCTACACCGCGATCTGTATAAACATGGAAATATCTACACCGCTATATGTATAAACATGGAAATATCTACACAGCTATCAATATAAACATGAAAAATCTACACCGCCATCTGTATAAACATGGAAATACCTACAAAGTCATCTGTATAAACATGGAAATATCTACAAAGCCATCTGTATAAACATGGAAAAATCTACACAACCATCTGTATATACATGGAAATATCTACACCGCTATCTGTATAAACATGGAAATAACTACACCGCTATTAGTATAAACAAGGAAATATCTACACCGTGATCTGTAAAAAAATGGAAATATCTACACCGCTATCTCTATAAACATGGAAATATCTACATCCCTATCTGTATAAGCATGGAAATATCCACACCGCTATCTCTATAAACGTGGAAAAATCAACACCGCTATCTCTATGAACATGGAAATATCTACACCGCCATCTCTATAAACATGGAAATATCTATACCACGATCAGTATAAACATGGAAACATCTACACCGCTATCTGTATAAACATGGAAATATCTCCACTGCTATCTCTATAAACATCGAAATATCTACACCGCCATCTGTATAAACATGGAAATACTTACAAAGTTATCTGTATAAACATGGAAATATCTACACTGCCATCTGTATAAACATGGAAATATCTACACAGCCATGTGTATATACATGGAAATATCTACACCGCTATCTATATAAACATGGAAATAACTACACCGCTATCTGTATAAACATGGAAATATCTACACCACCATCTACATATCCATGGAAATATCTGCACCGCCATCTGTATAAACATGGAAATATCTACACAGTCATCTGTGTATAGATGGAAATATCAACACTGCCATCTGTACAAACATGGAAATATCTGCACCGCTATCTGTATAACCATGGAAATATCTACACCGCGGTCTGTATAAACATGGAAATATCTACACCGCTATCTGTATAAACATGGAAATATCTACAATGCTATCTCTATAAACATGGAAATATCTACACCGTGATCTATATAAACATGGAAAAATTTACACCGCTATCTGTATAAACATGGAAATTTCTACACCGTTATCTGAATAAATATGGAAATATTTACACCGCTATCTGTGTAAACATGGAAATATCTACACCGCTATCTGTATAAACATGGAAATATTTACACCGCGATCTGTATAAACATGGAAATATCTACACCACGATCTGTACAAACATGGAAATATCTTCACCACAATCTGTATAAACATGGAAATATCTACACCGCTACCTGCATAAACATGGTAATATCTACACCACCATCTATATAAACATGGAAATATCTACACCGCCATCTGCATAAACATGGAAATATCTACAATGCCATCTGTAGAAAGATGGAAATATCTACACCGCAATCTGTGTAAACATGGAAATATCTACACCGCGATCTGTATAAACATGGAAATATCTTCACCACAATCTGTATAAACATGGAAATATCTACACCGCTACCTGTATAAACATGATAATATCTACACCACCATCTATATAAACATGGAAATATCTACACCGCCATCTGTATAAACATGGAAATATCTACAATGTCATCTGTAGAAAGTTGGAAATATCTACACCGCAATCTTTGTAAACATGGAACTATCTACACCGCTTTCTATAAACACATGGAAATATCTACACCGCTATCTGTATAAACATGGAAATATCAACACCGCGATCTGTATAAACATGGAAATATCTACACCGTGATATGTATAAACATGGAAATATCTACACCGCTATCTGTATAAACATGGAAATAGCTACACAGCTATCAATATAAACATGGAAAATCTACACCGCCATCAGTATAAACCTGGAAATACCTACAAAGTCATCTGTATAAACATGGAAATATCTACACAGCCATCTGTATAAACATGGAAATATCTACACAGCCATCTGTATATACATGGAAATATCTACACCGCTATCTGTATAGACATGGAAATTACTACACCGCTATTAGTATAAACAAGGAAATATCTACAACGTGATCTGTTAAAAATGGAAATATCTACACCGCTATCTCCATAAACATGGAAATAGCTACACCCCTATCTGTATAAGCATGGAAATATCCACACCGCTATCTCTATAAACGTGGAAAAATCAACACCGCTATCTCTATGAACATGGAAATATCTACACCGCCATCTCTATAAACATGGAAATATCTACACCACGATCAGTATAAACATGGAAACATCTACACCGCTATCTGTATAAACATGGAAATATCTCCACTGCTATCTCTATAAACATCGAAATATCTACACCGCCATCTGTATAAACATGGAAATACTTACAAAGTTATCTGTATAAACATGGAAATATCTACACCGCCATCTGTATAAACATGGAAATATCTACACAGCCATGTGTATATACATGGAAATATCTACACCGCTATCTATATAAACATGGAAATAACTACACCGCTAACTGTATAAACATGGAAATATCTACACCACCATCTACATATCCATGGAAGTATCTGCGCCGCCACCTGTATAAATATGGAAATATCTACACGGTCATCTGTGTATAGATGGAAATATCAACACCGCCATCTGTACAAACATGGAAATATCTGCACTGCTATCTGTATAACCATGGAAATATCTACACCGCGGCCTGTATGAACATGGAAATATCTACACTGCTATCTGTATAAACATGGAAATATCTACACCGCAATCTCTATAAAGATGGAAATATCTACACCGTGATCTGTATAAACATGGAATTATCTTCCCCACAATCTGTATAAACATGGAAATATGCACACCGATACCTGCATAAACATGGTAATATCTACACCACCATCTATATAAACATGGAAATATCTACACCGCCATCTGCATAAACATGGAAATATCTACAATGCCATATGTAGAAAGATGGAAATATCTACACCGCAATCTGTGTAAACATGGAAATATCTACACCGCGATCTGTATAAACATGGAAATATCTTCACCACAATCTGTATAAACATGGAAATACCTACACTGCTACCTTTATAAACATGGTAATATCTTCGCCACCATCTATATTAACATGGAAAAATTTACACCGCTATCTGTATAAACATGGAAATTTCTGCACCGTTATCTGTATAAATATGGAAATATCTACACCGCTACCTGTATAAACATGGAACTATCTACACCGCTATCTGTAAACACATGGAAATATCTACACCGCTATCTGTATAAAGATGGAAATATCTACACCGCGATCTGTATAAACATGGAAATATCTACACCGTGATCTGTATAAACATGGAAATATCTACACCGCTATCTGTATAAACATGGAAATATCTTCACCGCCATCTGTATAAACATGGAAATACCTATACAGTCATCTGTGTAAACATGGAAATATCTACACCACCATCTGTATAAACATGGAAATATCTTCAATGCCATCTGAATACACATGGAAATACCTACACGGCAATCTGTGTATAGATGGAAACATCAACACCTCCATCTGTACAAACATGGAAATATCTACACTGCTATCTCTATAAACATGGAAATATCTACACTGCGGTCTGTATAAACATGGAAATACCTACACTGGTATCTGTATAAACTTAGAAATATCAACACAATGATCTGTATAAACATGGAAATATCTACACCGCTATCTGTATAAACATGGAAATATCTGCACCGCTATCTCTATAAACATGGAATATCTACAAAGACATCTGTATAAACATGGAAATACCTACACAGTCATGTGTAGGAACATTTAAATATCTACACTGCCATCTGTATAAACAAAGAAATATCTACAAAGCCCTCTGTATATATATGGAAATATCTGCATAGGCATCTGTGTAAACATGGAAATATCTGCACCGCTATCTGTATAAACATGGAAATACCTACACCGCTGTCTCTATAAACATGGAAATATGTACACCGCTATGTGTATAAACATGGAAATATCTCCAATGCTCTCTGTATAAACATGGAAATATCTCCACCGTTATCTGTATAAACATGGAAATATCTACAGCGCCATCTCTAAAAACATTGAAATATCTACACTGCCATCTGTAAAAACATGGAAATATCTACACCGCCAACTGTATAAGCATGGAAATATCTACACCACCATCTGTATAAACATGGAAATACCTACAATACCATCTGTATACACATGGAAATATCTACACAGACATCTGTATAAATATGGAAATAACTACACGGCCATCTGTATAAACATGCAAATATCTACACTGCCATCTGTAGAAAGATGGAAATATCTACACCGCTATCTCTATAAATATGGAAATATCTACACCGCCATCTCTATAAACATGAAAATATCTACACTGCCATCTCCATAAAGATGGAGGTATCTACTCTGCCATGTGTATAAACACGGAAATATCTACACCACTATCTGTGAAAACATGGGAATATCTACACCGCTATCTGTTTAAACATGGAAATATCTACACGGCCATCTGTGTATACATGGAAATATCAACACCGCCATCTGTAGAAACATGGAAATATCTACACCGCTATCTCTATAAACATGGAAATATCTGCACTGCCATCTGTAAAAACATGGAAATACGTATACAGTCATCTGTATAAACATGGAAATATCTACAATGCCATCTGTATACACATGGAAATATCTACACAGCCATCTGTATAAACATGTAAATATCTACACTGCTATCTCTATAAACATGGAAATATCTACACCGCCATCTCTATAAACATGAAATTATCTACACTGCCATCTCCATAAACATGGAACTAACTACTCTGCCATCTGTATAAACATGGAAACATCTAAACCGCCATCTGTGTGAATAAGGAAATATCTACAATGACATCTGTACAAAAATATAAATATCTGCACCACGAGCTGTATAAACATGGAAATATCTACATCGCTATCTGTATAAACGTGGAAATACCGACACCGCTGTCGGTATAAACATGGAAATATCTACAACGCCATCTATATAAACATGGAAATATCTACACCGCTATGTCTATAAACATGGAAATACCTACACCGCTATCCCTATAAACATGGAAATATCTACACCGCTATCTGTATAAACATGGAAATATCTACACTGCTATCTGTATAAACATGGAAATATCTACACCGCGATCTGTATAAACATGGAAATATCTACAACACGATCTGTATAAACATGGAAACATCTTCACCACGATCTGTATAAACATGGAAATATCTACACCGCTATCTGAAACAAACATGGTAATATCTACACCACCATCTATATAAACATGGAAATATCTACACCACCATCTGTATAAACATGGAAATATCTACAATGCCATCTGTAGAAAGATGGAAATATCTACACCGCAACATGTGTAAACATGGAAATATCTACACCGATATCTGTAAAAACATGGAAATATCTACACCGCTATCTCTATAAACATGGAAATATCTACACCGCGATCTGTATAAACATGGAAATATCTACACCGCTACCTGCATATACATGGTAATATCTACACCACCATCTATATAAACATGGAAATATCTACACCGCCATCTGCATAAACATGGAAATATCTACAATGCCATCTGTAGAAAGATGGAAATATCTACACCGCAATCTGTGTAAACATGGAAATATCTACACCGCGATCGGTATAAACATGGAAATATCTTCACCACAATCTGTATAAACATGGAAATATCTACACCGCTACCTGTATAAACATGATAATATCTACACCACCATCTATATAAACATGGAAATATCTACACCGCCATCTGTATAAACATGGAAATATCTACAATGCCATCTGTATAAACATGGAAATCTCTACACAGCCATCTGTATAAACATGGAAATATCTACACCGCGATCTGTATAAACATGGAAATATCTACACCACTATCTGTATAAACATGGAAATATCTACACAGCTATCACTATAAACATGGAAAATCTACACCGCCATCTGTATAAACATGGAAATACCTACAAAGTCATCTGTATAAACATGGAAATATCTACACAGCCATCTGTATAAACATGGAAATATCTACACAACCATCTGTATATACATGGAAATATCTACACCGCTATCTGTATAAACATGGAAATAACTACACCGCTATTAGTATAAACAAGGAAATATCTACACCGTGATCTGTATAAACATGGAAATATCTACACCGCTATCTCTATAAACATGGAAATATCTACACCCCTATCTGTATAAGCATGGAAATATCCACACCGCTATCTCTATAAACATGGAAAAATCAACACCGCTATCTCTATGAACATGGAAATATCTACACCGAAATCTCTATAAACATGGAAATATCTACACCACGATCAGAATAAACACGGAAATATCTGCACCGCTATCTGTATAAACATGGAAATATCTCCACTGCTATCTCTATAAACATCGAAATATCTACTCCGCCATCTGTATAAACATGGAAATACTTACAAAGTTATCTGTATAAACATGGAAATAACTACACCGCCATCTGTGTAACCATGGAAATATCTAAACAGCCATGTGTATATACATGGAAATAACTACACCGCTATCTATATAAACATGGAAATAACTACACCGCTATCTGTATAAACATGGAAATATCTACACCGCCATCTACATATCCATGGAAATATCTGCGCTGCCATCTGTATAAACATGGAAATATCTACACGGTCATCTGTGTATAGATGGAAATATCAACACCGTCATCTCTACAAACATGGAAATATCTGCACCGCTATTTGTATAAACATGAAAATATCTACACCGCTGTCTGTATAAACATGGAAATATCTACACCGCTATCTGTATAAACATGGAAATATCTACACCGCTATCTCTATAAACATGGAAATATCTACACCGTGATCTGTATAAACATGGAAATATTTACACCGCTATCTGTATAAGCATGGAAATTTCTAAACCGTTATCTGTATAAATATGGAAATAACTACACCGCTATCTCTATAAACATGGAAATATCTACACCACCATCTGTATAAACATGGAAATACCTATACAGTCATCTGTGTAAACATGGAAATATCTACACCACCATCTCTATAAACATGGAAATATCTACAATGCCATCTGTATACACATGGAAATACCTACAGGGCAATCTGTGTATAGATGGAAACATCAACACCGCCATCTGTACAAACATGGAAATATCTACACTGCTATCTCAATAAACATGGAAATATCTACACTGAGGTCTGTATAAACATGGAAATACCTACACTGGTATCTGTATAAACATAGAAATATCAACACAATGATCTGTATAAACATGGAAATATCTACACCGCTATCTGTATAAACATGGAAATATCTGCACCGCTATCTCTATAAACATGGAAATATCTACAAAGACATCTGTATAAACATGGAAATACCTACACAGTCATGTGTAGGAACATTTAAATATCTACACTGCCATCTGTATAAACAAAGAAATATCTACAAAGCCCTCTGTATATATATGGAAGTATCTGCATAGGCATCTGTGTAAACATGGAAATATCTGCACCGCTATCTGTATAAACATGGAAATACCTACACCGCTGTCTCTATAAACATGGAAATATGTACACCGCTATGTGTATAAACATGGAAATATCTCCACTGCTCTCTGTATAAACATGGAAATATCTCCACCGTTATCTGTATAAACATGGAAATATCTACAGCGCCATCTCTAAAAACATTGAAATATCTACACTGCCATCTGTAAAAACATGGAAATAACTACACCGCCAACTGTATAAGCATGGAAATATCTACACCACCATCTGTATAAACATGGAAATACCTACAATACCATCTGTATACACATGGAAATATCTACACAGACATCTGTATAAATATGGAAATAACTACACGGCCATCTGTATAAACATGCAAATATCTACACTGCCATCTGTAGAAAGATGGAAATATCTACACCGCTATCTCTATAAATATGGAAATATCTACACCGCCATCTCTATAAACATGAAAATATCTACACTGCCATCTCCATAAAGATGGAGGTATCTACTCTGCCATGTGTATAAACACGGAAATATCTACACCACTATCTGTGAAAACATGGGAATATCTACACCGCTATCTGTTTAAACATGGAAATATCTACACGGCCATCTGTGTATAGATGGAAATATCAACACCGCCATCTGTAGAAACATGGAAATATCTACACCGCTATCTCTATAAACATGGAAATATCTGCACTGCCATCTGTAAAAACATGGAAATACGTATACAGTCATCTGTATAAACATGGAAATATCTACAATGCCATCTGTATACACATGGAAATATCTACACAGCCATCTGTATAAACATGTAAATATCTACACTGCTATCTCTATAAACATGGAAATATCTACACCGCCATCTCTATAAACATGAAATTATCTACACTGCCATCTCCATAAACATGGAACTAACTACTCTGCCATCTGTATAAACATGGAAACATCTAAACCGCCATCTGTGTGAATAAGGAAATATCTACAATGACATCTGTACAAAAATATAAATATCTGCACCACGAGCTGTATAAACATGGAAATATCTACATCGCTATCTGTATAAACGTGGAAATACCGACACCGCTGTCGGTATAAACATGGAAATATCTACAACGCCATCTATATAAACATGGAAATATCTACACCGCTATGTCTATAAACATGGAAATACCTACACCGCTATCCCTATAAACATGGAAATATCTACACCGCTATCTGTATAAACATGGAAATATCTACACTGCTATCTGTATAAACATGGAAATATCTACACCGCGATATTTATAAACATGGAAATATCTACAACACCATCTGTATAAACATGGAAACATCTTCACCACGATCTGTATAAACATGGAAATATCTACACCGCTATCTGAAACAAACATGGTAATATCTACACCACCATCTATATAAACATGGAAATATCTACACCACCATCTGTATAAACATGGAAATATCTACAATGCCATCTGTAGAAAGATGGAAATATCTACACCGCAACATGTGTAAACATGGAAATATCTACACCGATATCTGTAAAAACATGGAAATATCTACACCGCTATCTCTATAAACATGGAAATATCTACACCGCGATCTGTATAAACATGGAAATATCTACACCGCGATCTGTATAAACATGGAAATATCTACACCGCTATCTGTATAAACATGGAAATATCTACACAGCTATCACTATAAACATGGAAAATCTACACCGCCATCTGTATAAACATGGAAATACCTACAAAGTCATCTGTATAAACATGGAAATATCTACACAGCCATCTGTATAAACATGGAAATATCTACACAACCATCTGTATATACATGGAAATATCTTCACCGCTATCTGTATAAACATGGAAATAACTACACCGCTATTAGTATAAACAAGGAAATATCTACACCGTGATCTGTATAAACATGGAAATATCTACACCGCTATCTCTATAAACATGGAAATATCTACACCCCTATCTGTATAAGCATGGAAATATCCACACCGCTATCTCTATAAACATGGAAAAATCAACACCGCTATCTCTATGAACATGGAAATATCTACACCAAAATCTCTATAAACATGGAAATATCTACACCACGATCAGAATAAACACGGAAATATCTGCACCGCTATCTGTATAAACATGGAAATATCTCCACTGCTATCTCTATAAACATCGAAATATCTACTCCGCCATCTGTATAAACATGGAAATCCTTACAAAGTTATCTGTATAAACATGGAAATAACTACACCGCCATCTGTGTAACCATGGAAATATCTAAACAGCCATGTGTATATACATGGAAATAACTACACCGCTATCTATATAAACATGGAAATAACTACACCGCTATCTGTATAAACATGGAAATATCTACACCGCCATCTACATATCCATGGAAATATCTGCGCTGCCATCTGTATAAACATGGAAATATCTACACGGTCATCTGTGTATAGATGGAAATATCAACACCGTCATCTCTACAAACATGGAAATATCTGCACCGCTATTTGTATAAACATGAAAATATCTACACCGCTATCTGTATAAACATGGAAATATCTACACCGCTATCTCTATAAACATGGAAATATCTACACCGTGATCTGTATAAACATGGAAATATTTACACCGCTATCTGTATAAGCATGGAAATTTCTAAACCGTTATCTGTATAAATATGGAAATAACTACACCGCTATCTCTATAAACATGGAAATATCTACACCACCATCTGTATAAACATGGAAATACCTATACAGTCATCTGTGTAAACATGGAAATATCTACACCACCATCTCTATAAACATGGAAATATCTACAATGCCATCTGTATACACATGGAAATACCTACAGGGCAATCTGTGTATAGATGGAAACATCAACACCGCCATCTGTACAAACATGGAAATATCTACACTGCTATCTCAATAAACATGGAAATATCTACACTGAGGTCTGTATAAACATGGAAATACCTACACTGGTATCTGTATAAACATAGAAATATCAACACAATGATCTGTATAAACATGGAAATATCTACACCGCTATCTGTATAAACATGGAAATATCTGCACCGCTATCTCTATAAACATGGAAATATCTACAAAGACATCTGTATAAACATGGAAATACCTACACAGTCATGTGTAGGAACATTTAAATATCTACACTGCCATCTGTATAAACAAAGAAATATCTACAAAGCCCTCTGTATATATATGGAAGTATCTGCATAGGCATCTGTGTAAACATGGAAATATCTGCACCGCTATCTGTATAAACATGGAAATACCTACACCGCTGTCTCTATAAACATGGAAATATGTACACCGCTATGTGTATAAACATGGAAATATCTCCACTGCTCTCTGTATAAACATGGAAATATCTCCACCGTTATCTGTATAAACATGGAAATATCTACAGCGCCATCTCTAAAAACATTGAAATATCTACACTGCCATCTGTAAAAACATGGAAATAACTACACCGCCAACTGTATAAGCATGGAAATATCTACACCACCATCTGTATAAACATGGAAATACCTACAATACCATCTGTATACACATGGAAATATCTACACAGACATCTGTATAAATATGGAAATAACTACACGGCCATCTGTATAAACATGCAAATATCTACACTGCCATCTGTAGAAAGATGGAAATATCTACACCGCTATCTCTATAAATATGGAAATATCTACACCGCCATCTCTATAAACATGAAAATATCTACACTGCCATCTCCATAAAGATGGAGGTATCTACTCTGCCATGTGTATAAACACGGAAATATCTACACCACTATCTGTGAAAACATGGGAATATCTACACCGCTATCTGTTTAAACATGGAAATATCTACACGGCCATCTGTGTATAGATGGAAATATCAACACCGCCATCTGTAGAAACATGGAAATATCTACACCGCTATCTCTATAAACATGGAAATATCTGCACTGCCATCTGTAAAAACATGGAAATAGGTATACAGTCATCTGTATAAACATGGAAATATCTACAATGCCATCTGTATACACATGGAAATATCTACACAGCCATCTGTATAAACATGGAAATATCAACACTGCTATCTCTATAAACATGGAAATATCTACACCGCCATCTCTATAAACATGCAATTATCTACACTGCCATCTCCATAAACATGGAACTAACTACTCTGCCATCTGTATAAACATGGAAACATCTAAACCGCCATCTGTGTGAATAAGGAAATATCTACAATGACATCTGTACAAAAATATAAATATCTGCACCGCGAGCTGTATAAACATGGAAATATCTACATCGCTATCTGTATAAACGTGGAAATACCGACACCGCTGTCGGTATAAACATGGAAATATCTACAACGCCATCTATATAAACATGGAAATATCTACACCGCTATGTCTATAAACATGGAAATACCAACACCGCTATCCCAATAAACATGGAAATATCTACACCGCTATCTGTATAAACATGGAAATATCTACACTGCTATCTGTATAAACATGGAAATATCTACAACACGATCTGTATAAACATGGAAATATCTTCACCACGATCTGTATAAACATGGAAATATCTACACCGCTATCTGTAAAAACATGGTAATATCTACACCACCATCTATATAAACATGGAAATATCTACACCACCATCTGTATAAACATGGAAATATCTACAATGCCATCTGTAGAAAGATGGAAATATCTACATCGCAATCTGTGTAAACATGGAAATATCTACACCGATATCTGTAAAAACATGGAAATATCTACACCGCTATCTCTATAAACATGGAAATATCTACACCGTGATCTGTATAAACATGGAAATATCTACACCGCTATCCGTATAAACATGGAAATATCTACACCGCTATCTCTATAAACATGGAAATATCTACACCGTGATCTGTATAAACATGGAAATATTTACACCGCTATCTGTATAAGCATGGAAATTTCTAAACCGTTATCTGTATAAATATGGAAATAACTACACCGCTATCTCTATAAACATGGAAATATCTACACCACCATCTGTATAAACATGGAAATACCTATACAGTCATCTGTGTAAACATGGAAATATCTACACCACCATCTGTATAAACATGGAAATATCTTCAATGCCATCTGTATACACATGGAAATACCTACAGGGCAATCTGTGTATAGATGGAAACATCAACACCGCCATCTGTACAAACATGGAAATATCTACACTGCTATCTCAATAAACATGGAAATATCTACACTGCGGTCTGTATAAACATGGAAATACCTACACTGGTATCTGTATAAACATAGAAATATCAACACAATGATCTGTATAAACATGGAAATATCTACACCGCTATCTGTATAAACATGGAAATATCTGCACCGCTATCTCTATAAACATGGAAATATCTACAAAGACATCTGTATAAACATGGAAATACCTACACAGTCATGTGTAGGAACATTTAAATATCTACACTGCCATCTGTATAAACAAAGAAATATCTACAAAGCCCTCTGTATATATATGGAAGTATCTGCATAGGCATCTGTGTAAACATGGAAATATCTGCACCGCTATCTGTATAAAGATGGAAATACCTACACCGCTGTCTCTATAAACATGGAAATATGTACACCGCTATGTGTATAAACATGGAAATATCTCCACTGCTCTCTGTATAAACATGGAAATATCTCCACCGTTATCTGTATAAACATGGAAATATCTACAGCGCCATCTCTAAAAACATTGAAATATCTACACTGCCATCTGTAAAAACATGGAAATAACTACACCGCCAACTGTATAAGCATGGAAATATCTACACCACCATCTGTATAAACATGGAAATACCTACAATACCATCTGTATACACATGGAAATATCTACACAGACATCTGTATAAATATGGAAATAACTACACGGCCATCTGTATAAACATGCAAATATCTACACTGCCATCTGTAGAAAGATGGAAATATCTACACCGCTATCTCTATAAATATGGAAATATCTACACCGCCATCTCTATAAACATGAAAATATCTACACTGCCATCTCCATAAAAATGGAGGTATCTACTCTGCCATGTGTATAAACACGGAAATATCTACACCACTATCTGTGAAAACATGGGAATATCTACACCGCTATCTGTTTAAACATGGAAATATCTACACGGCCATCTGTGTATAGATGGAAATATCAACACCGCCATCTGTAGAAACATGGAAATATCTACACCGCTATCTCTATAAACATGGAAATATCTGCACTGCCATCTGTAAAAACATGGAAATACGTATACAGTCATCTGTATAAACATGGAAATATCTACAATGCCATCTGTATACACATGGAAATATCTACACAGCCATCTGTATACACATGGAAATATCTACACAGCCATCTGTACAAACATGTAAATATCAACACCGCCATCTCTATAAACATGCAATTATCTACACTGCCATCTCCATAAACATGGAACTAACTACTCTGCCATCTGTATAAACATGGAAACATCTAAACCGCCATCTGTGTGAATAAGGAAATATCTACAATGACATCTGTACAAAAATATAAATATCTGCACCGCGAGCTGTATAAACATGGAAATATCTACATCGCTATCTGTATAAACGTGGAAATACCGACACCGCTGTCGGTATAAACATGGAAATATCTACAACGCCATCTATATAAACATGGAAATATCTACACCGCTATGTCTATAAACATGGAAATACCTACACCGCTATCCCAATAAACATGGAAATATCTACACCGCTATCTGTATAAACATGGAAATATCTACACTGCTATCTGTATAAACATGGAAATATCTACACCGCGATCTGTATAAACATGGAAATATCTACAACACGATCTGTATAAACATGGAAATATCTTCACCAAGATCTGTATAAACATGGAAATATCTACACCGCTATCTGTAAAAACATGGTAATATCTACACCACCATCTATATAAACATGGAAATATCTACACCACCATCTGTATAAACATGGAAATATCTACAATGCCATCTGTAGAAAGATGGAAATATCTACACCGCAATCTGTGTAAACATGGAAATATCTACACCGATATCTGTAAAAACATGGAAATATCTACACCGCTATCTCTATAAACGTGGAAATATCTACACCGCGATCTGTATAAACATGGAAATATCTACACCGCGATCTGTATAAACATGGAAATATCTACACCGCTATGTGTATAAACATGGAAATATCTACACAGCTATCACTATAAACATGGAAAATCTACACCGCCATCTGTATAAACATGGAAATACCTACAAAGTCATCTGTATAAACATGGAAATATCTACACAGCCATCTGTATAAACATGGAAATATCTACACAACCATCTGTATATACATGGAAATATCTACACCGCTATCTGTATAAACATGGAAATAACTACACCGCTATTAGTATAAACAAGGAAATATCTACACCGTGATCTGTATAAACATGGAAATATCTACACCGCTATCTCTATAAACATGGAAATATCTACACCCCTATCTGTATAAGCATGGAAATATCCACACCGCTATCTCTATAAACATGGAAAAATCAACACCGCTATCTCTATGAACATGGAAATATCTACACCGAAATCTCTATAAACATGGAAATATCTACACCACGATCAGAATAAACACGGAAATATCTGCACCGCTATCTGTATAAACATGGAAATATCTCCACTGCTATCTCTATAAACATCGAAATATCTACTCCGCCATCTGTATAAAGATGGAAATCCTTACAAAGTTATCTGTATAAACATGGAAATAACTACACCGCCATCTGTGTAACCATGGAAATATCTAAACAGCCATGTGTATATACATGGAAATAACTACACCGCTATCTATATAAACATGGAAATAACTACACCGCTATCTGTATAAACATGGAAATATCTACACCGCCATCTACATATCCATGGAAATATCTGCGCTGCCATCTGTATAAACATGGAAATATCTACACGGTCATCTGTGTATAGATGGAAATATCAACACCGTCATCTCTACAAACATGGAAATATCTGCACCGCTATTTGTATAAACATGAAAATATCTACACCGCTGTCTGTATAAACATGGAAATATCTACACCGCTATCTGTATAAACATGGAAATATCTACACCGCTATCTCTATAAACATGGAAATATCTACACCGTGATCTGTATAAACATGGAAATATTTACACCGCTATCTGTATAAGCATGGAAATTTCTAAACCGTTATCTGTATAAATATGGAAATAACTACACCGCTATCTCTATAAACATGGAAATATCTACACCACCATCTGTATAAACATGGAAATACCTATACAGTCATCTGTGTAAACATGGAAATATCTACACCACCATCTGTATAAACATGGAAATATCTTCAATGCCATCTGTATACACATGGAAATACCTACAGGGCAATCTGTGTATAGATGGAAACATCAACACCGCCATCTGTACAAACTTGGAAATATCTACACTGCTATCTCAATAAACATGGAAATATCTACACTGCGGTCTGTATAAACATGGAAATACCTACACTGGTATCTGTATAAACATAGAAATATCAACACAATGATCTGTATAAACATGGAAATATCTACACCGCTATCTGTATAAACATGGAAATATCTGCACCGCTATCTCTATAAACATGGAAATATCTACAAAGACATCTGTATAAACATGGAAATACCTACACAGTCATGTGTAGGAACATTTAAATATCTACACTGCCATCTGTATAAACAAAGAAATATCTACAAAGCCCTCTGTATATATATGGAAGTATCTGCATAGGCATCTGTGTAAACATGGAAATATCTGCACCGCTATCTGTATAAACATGGAAATACCTACACCGCTGTCTCTATAAACATGGAAATATGTACACCGCTATGTGTATAAACATGGAAATATCTCCACTGCTCTCTGTATAAACATGGAAATATCTCCACCGTTATCTGTATAAACATGGAAATATCTACAGCGCCATCTCTAAAAACATTGAAATATCTACACTGCCATCTGTAAAAACATGGAAATAACTACACTGCCAACTGTATAAGCATGGAAATATCTACACCACCATCTGTATAAACATGGAAATACCTACAATACCATCTGTATACACATGGAAATATCTACACAGACATCTGTATAAATATGGAAATAACTACACGGCCATCTGTATAAACATGCAAATATCTACACTGCCATCTGTAGAAAGATGGAAATATCTACACCGCTATCTCTATAAATATGGAAATATCTACACCGCCATCTCTATAAACATGAAAATATCTACACTGCCATCTCCATAAAGATGGAGGTATCTACTCTGCCATGTGTATAAACACGGAAATATCTACACCACTATCTGTGAAAACATGGGAATATCTACACCGCTATCTGTTTAAACATGGAAATATCTACACGGCCATCTGTGTATAGATGGAAATATCAACACCGCCATCTGTAGAAACATGGAAATATCTACACCGCTATCTCTATAAACATGGAAATATCTGCACTGCCATCTGTAAAAACATGGAAATACGTATACAGTCATCTGTATAAACATGGAAATATCTACAATGCCATCTGTATACACATGGAAATATCTACACAGCCATCTGTATACACATGGAAATATCTACACAGCCATCTGTATAAACGTGTAAATATCAACACCGCCATCTCTATAAACATGCAATTATCTACACTGCCATCTCCATAAACATGGAACTAACTACTCTGCCATCTGTATAAACATGGAAACATCTAAACCGCCATCTGTGTGAATAAGGAAATATCTACAATGACATCTGTACAAAAATATAAATATCTGCACCGCGAGCTGTATAAACATGGAAATATCTACATCGCTATCTGTATAAACGTGGAAATACCGACACCGCTGTCGGTATAAACATGGAAATATCTACAACGCCATCTATATAAACATGGAAATATCTACACCGCTATGTCTATAAACATGGAAATACCAACACCGCTATCCCAATAAACATGGAAATATCTACACCGCTATCTGTATAAACATGGAAATATCTACACTGCTATCTGTATAAACATGGAAATATCTACAACACGATCTGTATAAACATGGAAATATCTTCACCACGATCTGTATAAACATGGAAATATCTACACCGCTATCTGTAAAAACATGGTAATATCTACACCACCATCTATATAAACATGGAAATATCTACACCACCATCTGTATAAACATGGAAATATCTACAATGCCATCTGTAGAAAGATGGAAATATCTACATCGCAATCTGTGTAAACATGGAAATATCTACACCGATATCTGTAAAAACATGGAAATATCTACACCGCTATCTCTATAAACATGGAAATATCTACACCGTGATCTGTATAAACATGGAAATATCTACACCGCTATCCGTATAAACATGGAAATATCTACACCGCTATCTCTATAAACATGGAAATATCTACACCGTGATCTGTATAAACATGGAAATATTTACACCGCTATCTGTATAAGCATGGAAATTTCTAAACCGTTATCTGTATAAATATGGAAATAACTACACCGCTATCTCTATAAACATGGAAATATCTACACCACCATCTGTATAAACATGGAAATACCTATACAGTCATCTGTGTAAACATGGAAATATCTACACCACCATCTGTATAAACATGGAAATATCTTCAATGCCATCTGTATACACATGGAAATACCTACAGGGCAATCTGTGTATAGATGGAAACATCAACACCGCCATCTGTACAAACATGGAAATATCTACACTGCTATCTCAATAAACATGGAAATATCTACACTGCGGTCTGTATAAACATGGAAATACCTACACTGGTATCTGTATAAACATAGAAATATCAACACAATGATCTGTATAAACATGGAAATATCTACACCGCTATCTGTATAAACATGGAAATATCTGCACCGCTATCTCTATAAACATGGAAATATCTACAAAGACATCTGTATAAACATGGAAATACCTACACAGTCATGTGTAGGAACATTTAAATATCTACACTGCCATCTGTATAAACAAAGAAATATCTACAAAGCCCTCTGTATATATATGGAAGTATCTGCATAGGCATCTGTGTAAACATGGAAATATCTGCACCGCTATCTGTATAAAGATGGAAATACCTACACCGCTGTCTCTATAAACATGGAAATATGTACACCGCTATGTGTATAAACATGGAAATATCTCCACTGCTCTCTGTATAAACATGGAAATATCTCCACCGTTATCTGTATAAACATGGAAATATCTACAGCGCCATCTCTAAAAACATTGAAATATCTACACTGCCATCTGTAAAAACATGGAAATAACTACACCGCCAACTGTATAAGCATGGAAATATCTACACCACCATCTGTATAAACATGGAAATACCTACAATACCATCTGTATACACATGGAAATATCTACACAGACATCTGTATAAATATGGAAATAACTACACGGCCATCTGTATAAACATGCAAATATCTACACTGCCATCTGTAGAAAGATGGAAATATCTACACCGCTATCTCTATAAATATGGAAATATCTACACCGCCATCTCTATAAACATGAAAATATCTACACTGCCATCTCCATAAAGATGGAGGTATCTACTCTGCCATGTGTATAAACACGGAAATATCTACACCACTATCTGTGAAAACATGGGAATATCTACACCGCTATCTGTTTAAACATGGAAATATCTACACGGCCATCTGTGTATAGATGGAAATATCAACACCGCCATCTGTAGAAACATGGAAATATCTACACCGCTATCTCTATAAACATGGAAATATCTGCACTGCCATCTGTAAAAACATGGAAATACGTATACAGTCATCTGTATAAACATGGAAATATCTACAATGCCATCTGTATACACATGGAAATATCTACACAGCCATCTGTATACACATGGAAATATCTACACAGCCATCTGTACAAACATGTAAATATCAACACCGCCATCTCTATAAACATGCAATTATCTACACTGCCATCTCCATAAACATGGAACTAACTACTCTGCCATCTGTATAAACATGGAAACATCTAAACCGCCATCTGTGTGAATAAGGAAATATCTACAATGACATCTGTACAAAAATATAAATATCTGCACCGCGAGCTGTATAAACATGGAAATATCTACATCGCTATCTGTATAAACGTGGAAATACCGACACCGCTGTCGGTATAAACATGGAAATATCTACAACGCCATCTATATAAACATGGAAATATCTACACCGCTATGTCTATAAACATGGAAATACCTACACCGCTATCCCAATAAACATGGAAATATCTACACCGCTATCTGTATAAACATGGAAATATCTACACTGCTATCTGTATAAACATGGAAATATCTACACCGCGATCTGTATAAACATGGAAATATCTACAACACGATCTGTATAAACATGGAAATATCTTCACCAAGATCTGTATAAACATGGAAATATCTACACCGCTATCTGTAAAAACATGGTAATATCTACACCACCATCTATATAAACATGGAAATATCTACACCACCATCTGTATAAACATGGAAATATCTACAATGCCATCTGTAGAAAGATGGAAATATCTACACCGCAATCTGTGTAAACATGGAAATATCTACACCGATATCTGTAAAAACATGGAAATATCTACACCGCTATCTCTATAAACGTGGAAATATCTACACCGCGATCTGTATAAACATGGAAATATCTACACCGCGATCTGTATAAACATGGAAATATCTACACCGCTATGTGTATAAACATGGAAATATCTACACAGCTATCACTATAAACATGGAAAATCTACACCGCCATCTGTATAAACATGGAAATACCTACAAAGTCATCTGTATAAACATGGAAATATCTACACAGCCATCTGTATAAACATGGAAATATCTACACAACCATCTGTATATACATGGAAATATCTACACCGCTATCTGTATAAACATGGAAATAACTACACCGCTATTAGTATAAACAAGGAAATATCTACACCGTGATCTGTATAAACATGGAAATATCTACACCGCTATCTCTATAAACATGGAAATATCTACACCCCTATCTGTATAAGCATGGAAATATCCACACCGCTATCTCTATAAACATGGAAAAATCAACACCGCTATCTCTATGAACATGGAAATATCTACACCGAAATCTCTATAAACATGGAAATATCTACACCACGATCAGAATAAACACGGAAATATCTGCACCGCTATCTGTATAAACATGGAAATATCTCCACTGCTATCTCTATAAACATCGAAATATCTACTCCGCCATCTGTATAAAGATGGAAATCCTTACAAAGTTATCTGTATAAACATGGAAATAACTACACCGCCATCTGTGTAACCATGGAAATATCTAAACAGCCATGTGTATATACATGGAAATAACTACACCGCTATCTATATAAACATGGAAATAACTACACCGCTATCTGTATAAACATGGAAATATCTACACCGCCATCTACATATCCATGGAAATATCTGCGCTGCCATCTGTATAAACATGGAAATATCTACACGGTCATCTGTGTATAGATGGAAATATCAACACCGTCATCTCTACAAACATGGAAATATCTGCACCGCTATTTGTATAAACATGAAAATATCTACACCGCTGTCTGTATAAACATGGAAATATCTACACCGCTATCTGTATAAACATGGAAATATCTACACCGCTATCTCTATAAACATGGAAATATCTACACCGTGATCTGTATAAACATGGAAATATTTACACCGCTATCTGTATAAGCATGGAAATTTCTAAACCGTTATCTGTATAAATATGGAAATAACTACACCGCTATCTCTATAAACATGGAAATATCTACACCACCATCTGTATAAACATGGAAATACCTATACAGTCATCTGTGTAAACATGGAAATATCTACACCACCATCTGTATAAACATGGAAATATCTTCAATGCCATCTGTATACACATGGAAATACCTACAGGGCAATCTGTGTATAGATGGAAACATCAACACCGCCATCTGTACAAACTTGGAAATATCTACACTGCTATCTCAATAAACATGGAAATATCTACACTGCGGTCTGTATAAACATGGAAATACCTACACTGGTATCTGTATAAACATAGAAATATCAACACAATGATCTGTATAAACATGGAAATATCTACACCGCTATCTGTATAAACATGGAAATATCTGCACCGCTATCTCTATAAACATGGAAATATCTACAAAGACATCTGTATAAACATGGAAATACCTACACAGTCATGTGTAGGAACATTTAAATATCTACACTGCCATCTGTATAAACAAAGAAATATCTACAAAGCCCTCTGTATATATATGGAAGTATCTGCATAGGCATCTGTGTAAACATGGAAATATCTGCACCGCTATCTGTATAAACATGGAAATACCTACACCGCTGTCTCTATAAACATGGAAATATGTACACCGCTATGTGTATAAACATGGAAATATCTCCACTGCTCTCTGTATAAACATGGAAATATCTCCACCGTTATCTGTATAAACATGGAAATATCTACAGCGCCATCTCTAAAAACATTGAAATATCTACACTGCCATCTGTAAAAACATGGAAATAACTACACTGCCAACTGTATAAGCATGGAAATATCTACACCACCATCTGTATAAACATGGAAATACCTACAATACCATCTGTATACACATGGAAATATCTACACAGACATCTGTATAAATATGGAAATAACTACACGGCCATCTGTATAAACATGCAAATATCTACACTGCCATCTGTAGAAAGATGGAAATATCTACACCGCTATCTCTATAAATATGGAAATATCTACACCGCCATCTCTATAAACATGAAAATATCTACACTGCCATCTCCATAAAGATGGAGGTATCTACTCTGCCATGTGTATAAACACGGAAATATCTACACCACTATCTGTGAAAACATGGGAATATCTACACCGCTATCTGTTTAAACATGGAAATATCTACACGGCCATCTGTGTATAGATGGAAATATCAACACCGCCATCTGTAGAAACATGGAAATATCTACACCGCTATCTCTATAAACATGGAAATATCTGCACTGCCATCTGTAAAAACATGGAAATACGTATACAGTCATCTGTATAAACATGGAAATATCTACAATGCCATCTGTATACACATGGAAATATCTACACAGCC
Source organism: Pan paniscus (assembly GCF_029289425.2). NCBI lineage: Eukaryota > Metazoa > Chordata > Mammalia > Primates > Hominidae > Pan > Pan paniscus. Next base: position 955,983 of record NC_073259.2, read on the forward strand.
ATCTGTATACACATGGAAATATCTACACAGCCATCTGTATAAACATGTAAATATCAACACCGCCATCTCTATAAACATGCAATTATCTACACTGCCATCTCCATAAACATGGAACTAACTACTCTGCCATCTGTATAAACATGGAAACATCTAAACCGCCATCTGTGTGAATAAGGAAATATCTACAATGACATCTGTACAAAAATATAAATATCTGCACCGCGAGCTGTATAAACATGGAAATATCTACATCGCTATCTGTATAAACGTGTAAATACCGACACCGCTGTCGGTATAAACATGGAAATATCTACAACGCCATCTATATAAACATGGAAATATCTACACCGCTATGTCTATAAACATGGAAATACCTACACCGCTATCCCAATAAACATGGAAATATCTACACCGCTATCTGTATAAACATGGAAATATCTACACTGCTATCTGTATAAACATGGAAATATCTACACCGCGATCTGTATAAACATGGAAATATCTACAACACGATTTGTATAAACATGGAAATATCTTCACCACGATCTGTATAAACATGGAAATATCTACACCGCTATCTGTAAAAACATGGTAATATCTACACCACCATCTATATAAACATGGAAATATCTACACCACCATCTGTATAAACATGGAAATATCTACAATGCCATCTGTAGAAAGATGGAAATATCTACACCGCAATCTGTGTAAACATGGAAATATCTACACCGATATCTGTAAAAACATGGAAATATCTACACCGCTATCTCTATAAACATGGAAATATCTACACCGCGATCTGTATAAACATGGAAATATCTACACCGCGATCTGTATAAACATGGAAATATCTACACCGCTATCTGTATAAACATGGAAATATCTACACAGCTATCACTATAAACATGGAAAATCTACACCGCCATCTGTATAAACATGGAAATACCTACAAAGTCATCTGTATAAACATGGAAATATCTACACAGCCATCTGTATAAACATGGAAATATCTACACAACCATCTGTATATACATGGAAATATCTACACCGCTATCTGTATAAACATGGAAATAACTACACCGCTATTAGTATAAACAAGGAAATATCTACACCGTGATCTGTATAAACATGGAAATATCTACACCGCTATCTCTATAAACATGGAAATATCTACACCCCTATCTGTATAAGCATGGAAATATCCACACCGCTATCTCTATAAACATGGAAAAATCAACACCGCTATCTCTATGAACATGGAAATATCTACACCGAAATCTCTATAAACATGGAAATATCTACACCACGATCAGAATAAACACGGAAATATCTGCACCGCTATCTGTATAAACATGGAAATATCTCCACTGCTATCTCTATAAACATCGAAATATCTACTCCGCCATCTGTATAAACATGGAAATACTTACAAAGTTATCTGTATAAACATGGAAATAACTACACCGCCATCTGTGTAACCATGGAAATATCTAAACAGCCATGTGTATATACATGGAAATAACTACACCGCTATCTATATAAACATGGAAATAACTACACCGCTATCTGTATAAACATGGAAATATCTACACCGCCATCTACATATCCATGGAAATATCTGCGCTGCCATCTGTATAAACATGGAAATATCTACACGGTCATCTGTGTATAGATGGAAATATCAACACCGTCATCTCTACAAACATGGAAATATCTGCACCGCTATTTGTATAAACATGAAAATATCTACACCGCTGTCTGTATAAACATGGAAATATCTACACCGCTATCTGTATAAACATGGAAATATCTACACCGCTATCTCTATAAACATGGAAATATCTACACCGTGATCTGTATAAACATGGAAATATTTACACCGCTATCTGTATAAGCATGGAAATTTCTAAACCGTTATCTGTATAAATATGGAAATAACTACACCGCTATCTCTATAAACATGGAAATATCTACACCACCATCTGTATAAACATGGAAATACCTATACAGTCATCTGTGTAAACATGGAAATATCTACACCACCATCTGTATAAACATGGAAATATCTTCAATGCCATCTGTATACACATGGAAATACCTACAGGGCAATCTGTGTATAGATGGAAACATCAACACCGCCATCTGTACAAACATGGAAATATCTACACTGCTATCTCAATAAACATGGAAATATCTACACTGCGGTCTGTATAAACATGGAAATACCTACACTGGTATCTGTATAAACATAGAAATATCAACACAATGATCTGTATAAACATGGAAATATCTACACCGCTATCTGTATAAACATGGAAATATCTGCACCGCTATCTCTATAAACATGGAAATATCTACAAAGACATCTGTATAAACATGGAAATACCTACACAGTCATGTGTAGGAACATTTAAATATCTACACTGCCATCTGTATAAACAAAGAAATATCTACAAAGCCCTCTGTATATATATGGAAGTATCTGCATAGGCATCTGTGTAAACATGGAAATATCTGCACCGCTATCTGTATAAACATGGAAATACCTACACCGCTGTCTCTATAAACATGGAAATATGTACACCGCTATGTGTATAAACATGGAAATATCTCCACTGCTCTCTGTATAAACATGGAAATATCTCCACCGTTATCTGTATAAACATGGAAATATCTACAGCGCCATCTCTAAAAACATTGAAATATCTACACTGCCATCTGTAAAAACATGGAAATAACTACACCGCCAACTGTATAAGCATGGAAATATCTACACCACCATCTGTATAAACATGGAAATACCTACAATACCATCTGTATACACATGGAAATATCTACACAGACATCTGTATAAATATGGAAATAACTACACGGCCATCTGTATAAACATGCAAATATCTACACTGCCATCTGTAGAAAGATGGAAATATCTACACCGCTATCTCTATAAATATGGAAATATCTACACCGCCATCTCTATAAACATGAAAATATCTACACTGCCATCTCCATAAAGATGGAGGTATCTACTCTGCCATGTGTATAAACACGGAAATATCTACACCACTATCTGTGAAAACATGGGAATATCTACACCGCTATCTGTTTAAACATGGAAATATCTACACGGCCATCTGTGTATAGATGGAAATATCAACACCGCCATCTGTAGAAACATGGAAATATCTACACCGCTATCTCTATAAACATGGAAATATCTGCACTGCCATCTGTAAAAACATGGAAATACGTATACAGTCATCTGTATAAACATGGAAATATCTACAATGCCATCTGTATACACATGGAAATATCTACACAGCCATCTGTATACACATGGAAATATCAACACTGCTATCTCTATAAACATGGAAATATCTACACCGCCATCTCTATAAAAATGCAATTATCTACACTGCCATCTCCATAAACATGGAACTAACTACTCTGCCATCTGTATAAACATGGAAACATCTAAACCGCCATCTGTGTGAATAAGGAAATATCTACAATGACATCTGTACAAAAATATAAATATCTGCACCGCGAGCTGTATAAACATGGAAATATCTACATCGCTATCTGTATAAACGTGGAAATACCAACACCGCTGTCGGTATAAACATGGAAATATCTACAACGCCATCTATATAAACATGGAAATATCTACACCGCTATGTCTATAAACATGGAAATACCTACACCGCTATCCCAATAAACATGGAAATATCTACACCGCTATCTGTATAAACATGGAAATATCTACACTGCTATCTGTATAAACATGGAAATATCTACACCGCGATCTGTATAAACATGGAAATATCTACAACACAATCTGTATAAACATGGAAATATCTTCACCACGATCTGTATAAACATGGAAATATCTACACCGCTATCTGTAAAAACATGGTAATATCTACACCACCATCTATATAAACATGGAAATATCTACACCACCATCTGTATAAACATGGAAATATCTACAATGCCATCTGTAGAAAGATGGAAATATCTACACCGCAATCTGTGTAAACATGGAAATATCTACACCGATATCTGTAAAAACATGGAAATATCTACACCGCTATCTCTATAAACATGGAAATATCTACACCGTGATCTGTATAAACATGGAAATATCTACACCGCGATCTGTATAAACATGGAAATATCTACACCGCTATCTGTATAAACATGGAAATATCTACACAGCTATCACTATAAACATGGAAAATCTACACTGCCATCTGTATAAACATGGAAATACCTACAAAGTCATCTGTATAAACATGGAAATATCTACACAGCCATCTGTATAAACATGGAAATATCTACACAACCATCTGTATATAATTGGAAATATCTACACCGCTATCTGTATAAACATGGAAATAACTACACCGCTATTAGTATAAACAAGGAAATATCTACACCGTGATCTGTATAAACATGGAAATATCTACACCGCTATCTCTATAAACATGGAAATATCTACACCCCTATCTGTATAAGCATGGAAATATCCACACCGCTATCTCTATAAACATGGAAAAATCAACACCGCTATCTCTATGAACATGGAAACATCTACACCGAAATCTCTATAAACATGGAAATATCTACACCACGATCAGAATAAACACGGAAATATCTGCACCGCTATCTGTATAAACATGGAAATATCTCCACTGCTATCTCTATAACCATCGAAATATCTACTCCGCCATGTGTATAAACATGGAAATACTTACAAAGTTATCTGTATAAACATGCAAATAACTACACCGCCATCTGTGTAACCATGGAAATATCTAAACAGCCATGTGTATATACATGGAAATAACTACACCGCTATCTATATAAACATGGAAATAACTACACCGCTATCTGTATAAACATGGAAATATCTACACCGCCATCTACATATCCATGGAAATATCTGCGCTGCCATCTGTATAAACATGGAAATATCTACACGGTCATCTGTGTATAGATGGAAATATCAACACCATCATCTCTACAAACATGGAAATATCTGCACCGCTATTTGTATAAACATGAAAATATCTACACCGCTGTCTGTATAAACATGGAAATATCTACACTGCTATCTGTATAAACATGGAAATATCTACACCGCTATCTCTATAAACATGGAAATATCTACACCGTGATCTGTATAAACATGGAAATATTTACACCGCTATCTGTATAAGCATGGAAATTTCTAAACCGTTATCTGTATAAATATGGAAATAACTACACCGCTATCTCTATAAACATGGAAATATCTACACCACCATCTGTATAAACATGGAAATACCTATACAGTCATCTGTGTAAACATGGAAATATCTACACCACCATCTGTATAAACATGGAAATATCTTCAATGCCATCTGTATACACATGGAAATACCTACAGGGCAATCTGTGTATAGATGGAAACATCAACACCGCCATCTGTACAAACATGGAAATATCTACACTGCTATCTCAATAAACATGGAAATATCTACACTGCGGTCTGTATAAACATGGAAATACCTACACTGGTATCTGTATAAACATAGAAATATCAACACAATGATCTGTATAAACATGGAAATATCTACACCGCTATCTGTATAAACATGGAAATATCTGCACCACTATCTCTATAAACATGGAAATATCTACAAAGACATCTGTATAAACATGGAAATACCTACACAGTCATGTGTAGGAACATTTAAATATCTACACTGCCATCTGTATAAACAAAGAAATATCTACAAAGCCCTCTGTATATATATGGAAGTATCTGCATAGTCATCTGTGTAAACATGGAAATATCTGCACCGCTATCTGTATAAACATGGAAATACCTACACCGCTGTCTCTATAAATATGGAAATATGTACACCGCTATGTGTATAAACATGGAAATATCTCCACTGCTCTCTGTATAAACATGGAAATATCTCCACCGTTATCTGTATAAACATGGAAATATCTACAGCGCCATCTCTAAAAACATTGAAATATCTACACTGCCATCTGTAAAAACATGGAAATACTTACAAAGTTATCTGTATAAACATGGAAATATCTACACTGCCATCTGTATAAACATGGAAATATCTACACAGCCATGTGTATATACATGGAAATATCTACACCGCTATCTATATAAACATGGAAATAACTACACCGCTATCTGTATAAACATGGAAATATCTAGACCACCATCTACATATCCATGGAAATATCTGCGCTGCCATCTGTATAAACATGGAAATATCTACATGGCCATCTGTGTATAGATGGAAATATCAACACCGCCATCTGTAGAAACATGGAAATATCTACACCGCTATCTCTTTAAACATGGAAATATCTGCACTGCCATCTGTAAAAACATGGAAATACGTAGACAGTCATCTGTATAAACATGGAAATATCTACAATGCCATCTGTATACACATGGAAATATCTACACAGCCATCTGTTTAAACATGTAAATATCAACACTGCTATCTCTATAAACATGGAAATATCTACACGGCCACCTCTATAAACATGAAAATATCTACACTGCCATCTTCATAGACATGGTACTAACTACTCTGCCATCTGTATAAACATGGAAACATCTACACCGCCATCTGTGTGAATAAGGAAATGTCTACAATGCCATCTGTACAAAAATATAAATATCTGCACCGTGACCTGTATAAACATGGAAATATTTACATCGCTATCTGTATAAACGTGGAAATACCGACACCGCTGTCGTTACAAACATGGAAATATCTACAACGCCATCTATATAAACATGGAAATATCTACACCGCTATGTCTATAGACATGGAAATACCTACCCCGCTATCTCTATAAACATGGAAATATCTACACCGCTATCTGTATAAACATGGAAATATCTACACCGCTATCTGTATAAACATTTAAATATCTACACCACGATCTGTATGAACATGGAAATATCTACACCACGATCTGTATAAACATGGATATATCTTCACCACGATCTGTATAAACATGGAAATATCTGCACCGCTATCTGTATAAACATGGTAATATCTACACCACCATCTATATAAACATGGAAATATCTACACCACCATCTGTATAAACATGGAAAGATCTACAATGCCATGTGTAGAAAGATGGAAATATTTACACCGCAATCTGTGTAAACATGGAAATATCTACACCGATATCTGTAAAAACATGGAAATATCTACACCGCTATCTCTATAAACATGGAAATATCTACACCGCGATCTGTATAAACATGGAAATATCTACACCGCGATCTGTATAAACATGGAAATATCTACACCGGTATCTGTATAAACATGGAAATATCTACACAGCTATCAATATAAACATGAAAAATCTACACCGCCATCTGTATAAACATGGAAATACCTACAAAGTCATCTGTATAAACATGGAAATATCTACAAAGCCATCTGTATAAACATGGAAAAATCTACACAACCATCTGTATATACATGGAAATATCTACACCGATATCTGTATAAACATGGAAATATCTACACCGCTATCTGTATAAACATGGAAATAACTATACCGCTATTAGTATAAACAAGGAAATATCTACACCGTGATCTGTAAAAAAATGGAAATATCCACACCGTTATCTCTATAAACATGGAAATATCTACATCCCTATCTGTATAAGCATGGAAATATCCACACCGCTATCTCTATAAACGTGGAAAAATCAACACCGCTATCTCTATGAACATGGAAATATCTACACCGCCATCTCTATAAACATGGAAATATCTACACCACGATCAGTGTAAACATGGAAACATCTACACCGCTATCTGTATAAACATGGAAATATCTCCACTGCTATCTCTATAAACATCGAAATATCTACACCGCCATCTGTATAAACATGGAAATACTTACAAAGTTATCTGTATAAACATGGAAATATCTACACTGCCATCTGTATAAACATGGAAATATCTACACAGCCACGTGTATATACATGGAAATATCTACACCGCTATCTATATAAACATGGAAATAACTACACCGCTATCTGTATAAACATGGAAATATCTACACCACCATCTACATATCCATGGAAATATCTGCGCCGCCATCTGTATAAACATGGAAATATCTACACGGTCATCTGTGTATAGATGGAAATATCAACACCGCCATCTGTACAAACATGGAAATATCTGCACCGCTATCTGTATAACCATGGAAATATCTACACCGCGGTCTGTATAAACATGGAAATATCTACACCGCTATCTGTATAAACATGGAAATATCTACAATGCTATCTCTATAAACATGGAAATATCTACACCGTGATCTATATAAACATGGAAAAATTTACACCGCTATCTGTATAAACATGGAAATTTCTACACCGTTATCTGAATAAATATGGAAATATTTACACCGCTATCTGTGTAAACATGGAAATATCTACACCGCTATCTGTATAAACATGGAAATATCTACACCGTGATCTGTATAAACATGGAAATATCTACACCACGATCTGTACAAACATGGAAATATCTTCACCACAATCTGTATAAACATGGAAATATCTACAACGCTACCTGCATAAACATGGTAATATCTACACCACCATCTATATAAACATGGAAATATCTACACCGCCATCTGCATAAACATGGAAATATCTACAATGCCATCCGTAGAAAGATGGAAATATCTACACCGCCATCTGTGTAAACATGGAAATATCTACACCGCGATCTGTATAAACATGGAAATATCTTCACCACAATCTGTATAAACATGGAAATATCTACACCGCTACCTGTATAAACATGATAATATCTACACCACCATCTATATAAACATGGAAATATCTACACCGCCATCTGTATAAACATGGAAATATCTACAATGTCATCTGTAGAAAGTTGGAAATATCTACACCGCAATCTTTGTAAACATGGAACTATCTACACCGCTTTCTGTAAACACATGGAAATATCTACACCGCTATCTGTATAAACATGGAAATATCAACACCGCGATCTGTATAAACATGGAAATATCTACACCATGATCTGTATAAACATGGAAATATCTACACCGCTATCTGTATAAACATGGAAATACCTACACAGCTATCAATATAAAAATGGAAAATCTACACTGCCATCTGTATAAACATGGAAATAACTACAAAGTCATCTGTATAAACATGGAAATATCTACACAGCCATCTGTATAAACATGGAAATATCTACACAGCCATCTGTATATACATGGAAATATCTACACCGCTATCTGTATAGACATGGAAATAACTAAACCGCTATTAGTATAAACAAGGAAATATCTACACCGTGATCTGTTAAAAATGGAAATAGCTACACCGCTATCTCCATAAACATGGAAATAGCTACAACCCTATCTGTATAAGCATGGAAATATCCACACCGCTATCTCTATAAACGTGGAAAAATCAACACCGCTATCTCTATGAACATGGAAATATCTACACCGCCATCTCTATAAACATGGAAATATCTACACCACGATCAGTATAAACATGGAAACATCTACACCGCTATCTGTATAAACATGGAAATATCTCCACTGCTATCTCTATAAACATCGAAATATCTACACCGCCATCTGTATAAACATGGAAATACTTACAAAGTTATCTGTATAAACATGGAAATATCTACACCGCCATCTGTGTAAACATGGAAATATCTACACAGCCATGTGTATATACATGGAAATATCTACACCGCTATCTATATAAACATGGAAATAACTACACCGCTAACTGTATAAACATGGAAATATCTACACCACCATCTACATATCCATGGAAGTATCTGCGCCGCCATCTGTATAAATATGGAAATATCTACACGGTCATCTGTGTATAGATGGAAATATCAACACCGCCATCTGTACAAACATGGAAATATCTGCACTGCTATCTGTATAACCATGGAAATATCTACACCGCGGCCTGTATGAACATGGAAATATCTACACTGCTATCTGTATAAACATGGAAATATCTTCACTGCTATCTGTATAAACATGGAAATATCTACACCGCAATCTCTATAAAGATGGAAATATCTACACCGTGATCTGTATAAACATGGAAATATCTTCCCCACAATCTGTATAAACATGGAAATATGCACACCGCTACCTGCATAAACATGGTAATATCTACACCACCATCTATATAAACATGGAAATATCTACACCGCCATCTGCATAAACATGGAAATATCTACAATGCCATATGTAGAAAGATGGAAATATCTACACCGCAATCTGTGTAAACATGGAAATATCTACACCGCGATCTGTATAAACATGGAAATATCTTCACCACAATCTGTATAAACATGGAAATACCTACACTGCTACCTTTATAAACATGGTAATATCTTCGCCACCATCTATATAAACATGGAAAAATTTACACCGCTATCTGTATAAACATGGAAATTTCTACACCGTTATCTGTATAAATATGGAAATATCTACACCGCTATCTGTATAAACATGGAACTATCTACACCGCTATCTGTAAACACATGGAAATATCTACACCGCTATCTGTATAAACATGGAAATATCTACACCGCGATCTGTATAAACATGGAAATATCTACACCGTGATCTGTATAAACATGGAAATATCTACACCGCTATCTGTATAAACATGGAAATATCTTCACCGCCATCTGTATAAACATGGAAATACCTATACAGTCATCTGTGTAAACATGGAAATATCTACACCACCATCTGTATAAACATGGAAATATCTTCAATGCCATCTGAATACACATGGAAATACCTACACGGCAATCTGTGTATAGATGGAAACATCAACACCTCCATCTGTACAAACATGGAAATATCTACACTGCTATCTCTATAAACATGGAAATATCTACACTGCGGTCTGTATAAACATGGAAATACCTACACTGGTATCTGTATAAACTTAGAAATATCAACACAATGATCTGTATAAACATGGAAATATCTGCACCGCTATCTCTATAAACATGGAATATCTACAAAGACATCTGTATAAACATGGAAATACCTACACAGTCATGTGTAGGAACATTTAAATATCTACACTGCCATCTGTATAAACAAAGAAATATCTACAAAGCCCTCTGTATATATATGGAAGTATCTGCATAGGCATCTGTGTAAACATGGAAATATCTGCACCGCTATCTGTATAAACATGGAAATACCTACACCGCTGTCTCTATAAACATGGAAATATGTACACCGCTATGTGGATAAACATGGAAATATCTCCACTGCTCTCTGTATAAACATGGAAATATCTCCACCGTTATCTGTATAAACATGGAAATATCTACAGCGCCATCTCTAAAAACATTGAAATATCTACACTGCCATCTGTAAAAACATGGAAATATCTACACCGCCAACTGTATAAGCATGGAAATATCTACACCACCATCTGTATAAACATGGAAATACCTACAATACCATCTGTATACACATGGAAATATCTACACAGACATCTGTATAAATATGGAAATAACTACACGGCCATCTGTATAAACATGCAAATATCTACACTGCCATCTGTAGAAAGATGGAAATATCTACACCGCTATCTCTATAAATATGGAAATATCTACACCGCCATCTCTATAAACATGAAAATATCTACACTGCCATCTCCATAAAGATGGAGGTATCTACTCTGCCATGTGTATAAACACGGAAATATCTACACCACTATCTGTGAAAACATGGGAATATCTACACCGCTATCAGTTTAAACATGGAAATATCTACACGGCCATCTGTGTATAGATGGAAATATCAACACCGCCATCTGTAGAAACATGGAAATATCTACACCGCTATCTCTATAAACATGGAAATATCTGCACTGCCATCTGTAAAAACATGGAAATACGTATACAGTCATCTGTATAAACATGGAAATATCTACAATGCCATCTGTATACACATGGAAATATCTACACAGCCATCTGTATAAACATGTAAATATCTACACTGCTATCTCTATAAACATGGAAATATCTACACAGCCATCTCTATAAACATGAAATTATCTACACTGCCATCTCCATAAACATGGAACTAACTACTCTGCCATCTGTATAAACATGGAAACATCTAAACCGCCATCTGTGTGAATAAGGAAATATCTACAATGACATCTGTACAAAAATATAAATATCTGCACCGCGAGCTGTATAAACATGGAAATATCTACATCGCTATCTGTATAAACGTGGAAATACCGACACCGCTGTCGGTATAAACATGGAAATATCTACAACGCCATCTATATAAACATGGAAATATCTACACCGCTATGTCTATAAACATGGAAATACCTACACCGCTATCCCTATAAACATGGAAATATCTACACCGCTATCTGTATAAACATGGAAATATCTACACTGCTATCTGTATAAACATGGAAATATCTACACCGCGATCTGTATAAACATGGAAATATCTACAACACGATCTGTATAAACATGGAAACATCTTCACCACGATCTGTATAAACATGGAAATATCTACACCGCTATCTGAAACAAACATGGTAATATCTACACCACGATCTATATAAACATGGAAATATCTACAACACCATGTGTATAAACATGGAAATATCTACAATGCCATCTGTAGAAAGATGGAAATATCTACACCGCAACATGTGTAAACATGGAAATATCTACACCGATATCTGTAAAAACATGGAAATATCTACACCGCTATCTCTATAAACATGGAAATATCTACACCGCGATCTGTATAAACATGGAAATATCTACACCGCTACCTGCATATACATGGTAATATCTACACCACCATCTATATAAACATGGAAATATCTACACCGCCATCTGCATAAACATGGAAATATCTACAATGCCATCTGTAGAAAGATGGAAATATCTACACCGCAATCTGTGTAAACATGGAAATATCTACACCGCGATCGGTATAAACATGGCAATATCTTCACCACAATCTGTATAAACATGGAAATATCTACACCGCTACCTGTATAAACATGATAATATCTACACCACCATCTATATAAACATGGAAATATCTACACCGCCATCTGTATAAACATGGAAATATCTACAATGCCATCTGTATAAACATGGAAATATCTACACAGCCATCTGTATAAACATGGAAATATCTACACCGCGATCTGTATAAACATGGAAATATCTACACCGCTATCTGTATAAACATGGAAATATCTACACAGCTATCATTATAAACATGGAAAATCTACACCGCCATCTGTATAAACATGGAAATACCTACAAAGTCATCTGTATAAACATGGAAATATCTACACAGCCATCTGTATAAACATGGAAATATCTACACAACCATCTGTATATACATGGAAATATCTACACCGCTATCTGTATAAACATGGAAATAACTACACCGCTATTAGTATAAACAAGGAAATATCTACACCGTGATCTGTATAAACATGGAAATATCTACACCGCTATCTCTATAAACATGGAAATATCTACACCCCTATCTGTATAAGCATGGAAATATCCACACCGCTATCTCTATAAACATGGAAAAATCAACACCGCTATCTCTATGAACATGGAAATATCTACACCGAAATCTCTATAAACATGGAAATATCTACACCACGATCAGAATAAACACGGAAATATCTGCACCGCTATCTGTATAAACATGGAAATATCTCCACTGCTATCTCTATAAACATCGAAATATCTACTCCGCCATCTGTATAAACATGGAAATACTTACAAAGTTATCTGTATAAACATGGAAATAACTACACCACCATCTGTGTAACCATGGAAATATCTAAACAGCCATGTGTATATACATGGAAATAACTACACCGCTATCTATATAAACATGGAAATAACTACACCGCTATCTGTATAAACATGGAAATATCTACACCGCCATCTACATATCCATGGAAATATCTGCGCTGCCATCTGTATAAACATGGAAATATCTACACGGTCATCTGTGTATAGATGGAAATATCAACACCGTCATCTCTACAAACATGGAAATATCTGCACCGCTATTTGTATAAACATGAAAATATCTACACCGCTGTCTGTATAAACATGGAAATATCTACACCGCTATCTGTATAAACATGGAAATATCTACACCGCTATCTCTATAAACATGGAAATATCTTCACCGTGATCTGTATAAACATGGAAATATTTACACCGCTATCTGTATAAGCATGGAAATTTCTAAACCGTTATCTGTATAAATATGGAAATAACTACACCGCTATCTCTATAAACATGGAAATATCTACACCACCATCTGTATAAACATGGAAATACCTATACAGTCATCTGTGTAAACATGGAAATATCTACACCACCATCTGTATAAACATGGAAATATCTTCAATGCCATCTGTATACACATGGAAATACCTACAGGGCAATCTGTGTATAGATGGAAACATCAACACCGCCATCTGTACAAACATGGAAATATCTACACTGCTATCTCAATAAACATGGAAATATCTACACTGCGGTCTGTATAAACATGGAAATACCTACACTGGTATCTGTATAAACATAGAAATATCAACACAATGATCTGTATAAACATGGAAATATCTACACCGCTATCTGTATAAACATGGAAATATCTGCACCGCTATCTCTATAAACATGGAAATATCTACAAAGACATCTGTATAAACATGGAAATACCTACACAGTCATGTGTAGGAACATTTAAATATCTACACTGCCATCTGTATAAACAAAGAAATATCTACAAAGCCCTCTGTATATATATGGAAGTATCTGCATAGGCATCCGTGTAAACATGGAAATATCTGCACCGCTATCTGTATAAACATGGAAATACCTACACCGCTGTCTCTATAAACATGGAAATATGTACACCGCTATGTGTATAAACATGGAAATATCTCCACTGCTCTCTGTATAAACATGGAAATATCTCCACCGTTATCTGTATAAACATGGAAATATCTACAGCGCCATCTCTAAAAACATTGAAATATCTACACTGCCATCTGTAAAAACATGGAAATAACTACACCGCCAACTGTATAAGCATGGAAATATCTACACCACCATCTGTATAAACATGGAAATACCTACAATACCATCTGTATACACATGGAAATATCTACACAGACATCTGTATAAATATGGAAATAACTACACGGCCATCTGTATAAACATGCAAATATCTACACTGCCATCTGTAGAAAGATGGAAATATCTACACCGCTATCTCTATAAATATGGAAATATCTACACCGCCATCTCTATAAACATGAAAATATCTACACTGCCATCTCCATAAAGATGGAGGTATCTACTCTGCCATGTGTATAAACACGGAAATATCTACACCACTATCTGTGAAAACATGGGAATATCTACACTGCTATCTGTTTAAACATGGAAATATCTACACGGCCATCTGTGTATAGATGGAAATATCAACACCGCCATCTGTAGAAACATGGAAATATCTACACCGCTATCTCTATAAACATGGAAATATCTGCACTGCTATCTGTAAAAACATGGAAATACGTATACAGTCATCTGTATAAACATGGAAATATCTACAATGCCATCTGTATACACATGGAAATATCTACACAGCCATCTGTATACACATGGAAATATCAACACTGCTATCTCTATAAACATGGAAATATCTACACCGCCATCTCTATAAACATGCAATTATCTACACTGCCATCTCCATAAACATGGAACTAACTACTCTGCCATCTGTATAAACATGGAAACATCTAAACCGCCATCTGTGTGAATAAGGAAATATCTACAATGACATCTGTACAAAAATATAAATATCTGCACCGCGAGCTGTATAAACATGGAAATATCTACATCGCTATCTGTATATACGTGGAAATACCGACACCGCTGTCGGTATAAACATGGAAATATCCACAACGCCATCTATATAAACATGGAAATATCTACACCGCTATGTCTATAAACATGGAAATACCTACACCGCTATCCCAATAAACATGGAAATATCTACACCGCTATCTGTATAAACATGGAAATATCTACACTGCTATCTGTATAAACATGGAAATATCTACAACGCGATCTGTATAAACATGGAAATATCTACAACACGATCTGTATAAACATGGAAATATCTTCACCACGATCTGTATAAACATGGAAATATCTACACCGCTATCTGTAAAAACATGGTAATATCTACACCACCATCTATATAAACATGGAAATATCTACACCACCATCTGTATAAACATGGAAATATCTACAATGCCATCTGTAGAAAGATGGAAATATCTACACCGCAATCTGTGTAAACATGGAAATATCTACACCGATATCTGTAAAAACATGGAAATATCTACACCGCTATCTCTATAAACATGGAAATATCTACACCGCGATCTGTATAAACATGGAAATATCTACACCGCGATCTGTATAAACATGGAAATATCTACACCGCTATCTGTATAAACATGGAAATATCTACACAGCTATCACTATAAACATGGAAAATCTACACCGCCATCTGTATAAACATGGAAATACCTACAAAGTCATCTGTATAAACATGGAAATATCTACACAGCCATCTGTATAAACATGGAAATATCTACACAACCATCTGTATATACATGGAAATATCTACACCGCTATCTGTATAAACATGGAAATAACTACACCGCTATTAGTATAAACAAGGAAATATCTACACCGTGATCTGTATAAACATGGAAATATCTACACCGCTATCTCTATAAACATGGAAATATCTACACCCCTATCTGTATAAGCATGGAAATATCCACACCGCTATCTCTATAAACATGGAAAAATCAACACCGCTATCTCTATGAACATGGAAATATCTACACCGAAATCTCTATAAACATGGAAATATCTACACCACGATCAGAATAAACACGGAAATATCTGCACCGCTATCTGTATAAACATGGAAATATCTCCACTGCTATCTCTATAAACATCGAAATATCTACTCCGCCATCTGTATAAACATGGAAATACTTACAAAGTTATCTGTATAAACATGGAAATAACTACACCGCCATCTGTGTAACCATGGAAATATCTAAACAGCCATGTGTATATACATGGAAATAACTACACCGCTATCTATATAAACATGGAAATAACTACACCGCTATCTGTATAAACATGGAAATATCTACACCGCCATCTACATATCCATGGAAATATCTGCGCTGCCATCTGTATAAACATGGAAATATCTACACGGTCATCTGTGTATAGATGGAAATATCAACACCGTCATCTCTACAAACATGGAAATATCTGCACCGCTATTTGTATAAACATGAAAATATCTACACCGCTGTCTGTATAAACATGGAAATATCTACACCGCTATCTGTATAAACATGGAAATATCTACACCGCTATCTCTATAAACATGGAAATATCTACACCGTGATCTGTATAAACATGGAAATATTTACACCGCTATCTGTATAAGCATGGAAATTTCTAAACCGTTATCTGTATAAATATGGAAATAACTACACCGCTATCTCTATAAACATGGAAATATCTACACCACCATCTGTATAAACATGGAAATACCTATACAGTCATCTGTGTAAACATGGAAATATCTACACCACCATCTGTATAAACATGGAAATATCTTCAATGCCATCTGTATACACATGGAAATACCTACAGGGCAATCTGTGTATAGATGGAAACATCAACACCGCCATCTGTACAAACATGGAAATATCTACACTGCTATCTCAATAAACATGGAAATATCTACACTGCGGTCTGTATAAACATGGAAATACCTACACTGGTATCTGTATAAACATAGAAATATCAACACAATGATCTGTATAAACATGGAAATATCTACACCGCTATCTGTATAAACATGGAAATATCTGCACCGCTATCTCTATAAACATGGAAATATCTACAAAGACATCTGTATAAACATGGAAATACCTACACAGTCATGTGTAGGAACATTTAAATATCTACACTGCCATCTGTATAAACAAAGAAATATCTACAAAGCCCTCTGTATATATATGGAAGTATCTGCATAGGCATCTGTGTAAACATGGAAATATCTGCACCGCTATCTGTATAAACATGGAAATACCTACACCGCTGTCTCTATAAACATGGAAATATGTACACCGCTATGTGTATAAACATGGAAATATCTCCACTGCTCTCTGTATAAACATGGAAATATCTCCACCGTTATCTGTATAAACATGGAAATATCTACAGCGCCATCTCTAAAAACATTGAAATATCTACACTGCCATCTGTAAAAACATGGAAATAACTACACCGCCAACTGTATAAGCATGGAAATATCTACACCACCATCTGTATAAACATGGAAATACCTACAATACCATCTGTATACACATGGAAATATCTACACAGACATCTGTATAAATATGGAAATAACTACACGGCCATCTGTATAAACATGCAAATATCTACACTGCCATCTGTAGAAAGATGGAAATATCTACACCGCTATCTCTATAAATATGGAAATATCTACACCGCCATCTCTATAAACATGAAAATATCTACACTGCCATCTCCATAAAGATGGAGGTATCTACTCTGCCATGTGTATAAACACGGAAATATCTACACCACTATCTGTGAAAACATGGGAATATCTACACCGCTATCTGTTTAAACATGGAAATATCTACACGGCCATCTGTGTATAGATGGAAATATCAACACCGCCATCTGTAGAAACATGGAAATATCTACACCGCTATCTCTATAAACATGGAAATATCTGCACTGCCATCTGTAAAAACATGGAAATACGTATACAGTCATCTGTATAAACATGGAAATATCTACAATGCCATCTGTATACACATGGAAATATCTACACAGCCATCTGTATACACATGGAAATATCAACACTGCTATCTCTATAAACATGGAAATATCTACACCGCCATCTCTATAAACATGCAATTATCTACACTGCCATCTCCATAAACATGGAACTAACTACTCTGCCATCTGTATAAACATGGAAACATCTAAACCGCCATCTGTGTGAATAAGGAAATATCTACAATGACATCTGTACAAAAATATAAATATCTGCACCGCGAGCTGTATAAACATGGAAATATCTACATCGCTATCTGTATAAACGTGGAAATACCGACACCGCTGTCGGTATAAACATGGAAATATCTACAACGCCATCTATATAAACATGGAAATATCTACACCGCTATGTCTATAAACATGGAAATACCTACACCGCTATCCCAATAAACATGGAAATATCTACACTGCTATCTGTATAAACATGGAAATATCTACACTGCTATCTGTATAAACATGGAAATATCTACACCGCGATCTGTATAAACATGGAAATATCTACAACACGATCTGTATAAACATGGAAATATCTTCACCACGATCTGTATAAACATGGAAATATCTACACCGCTATCTGTAAAAACATGGTAATATCTACACCACCATCTATATAAACATGGAAATATCTACACCACCATCTGTATAAACATGGAAATATCTACAATGCCATCTGTAGAAAGATGGAAATATCTACACCGCAATCTGTGTAAACATGGAAATATCTTCACCGATATCTGTAAAAACATGGAAATATCTACACCGCTATCTCTATAAACATGGAAATATCTACACCGCGATCTGTATAAACATGGAAATATCTACACCGCGATCTGTATAAACATGGAAATATCTACACCGCTATCTGTATAAACATGGAAATATCTACACAGCTATCACTATAAACATGGAAAATCTACACCGCCATCTGTATAAACATGGAAATACCTACAAAGTCATCTGTATAAACATGGAAATATCTACACAGCCATCTGTATAAACATGGAAATATCTACACAACCATCTGTATATACATGGAAATATCTACACCGCTATCTGTATAAACATGGAAATAACTACACCGCTATTAGTATAAACAAGGAAATATCTACACCGTGATCTGTATAAACATGGAAATATCTACACCGCTATCTCTATAAACATGGAAATATCTACACCCCTATCTGTATAAGCATGGAAATATCCACACCGCTATCTCTATAAACATGGAAAAATCAACACCGCTATCTCTATGAACATGGAAATATCTACACCGAAATCTCTATAAACATGGAAATATCTACACCACGATCAGAATAAACACGGAAATATCTGCACCGCTATCTGTATAAACATGGAAATATCTCCACTGCTATCTCTATAAACATCGAAATATCTACTCCGCCATCTGTATAAACATGGAAATACTTACAAAGTTATCTGTATAAACATGGAAATAACTACACCGCCATCTGTGTAACCATGGAAATATCTAAACAGCCATGTGTATATACATGGAAATAACTACACCGCTATCTATATAAACATGGAAATAACTACACCGCTATCTGTATAAACATGGAAATATCTACACCGCCATCTACATATCCATGGAAATATCTGCGCTGCCATCTGTATAAACATGGAAATATCTACACGGTCATCTGTGTATAGATGGAAATATCAACACCGTCATCTCTACAAACATGGAAATATCTGCACCGCTATTTGTATAAACATGAAAATATCTACACCGCTGTCTGTATAAACATGGAAATATCTACACCGCTATCTGTATAAACATGGAAATATCTACACCGCTATCTCTATAAACATGGAAATATCTACACCGTGATCTGTATAAACATGGAAATATTTACACCGCTATCTGTATAAGCATGGAAATTTCTAAACCGTTATCTGTATAAATATGGAAATAACTACACCGCTATCTCTATAAACATGGAAATATCTACACCACCATCTGTATAAACATGGAAATACCTATACAGTCATCTGTGTAAACATGGAAATATCTACACCACCATCTGTATAAACATGGAAATATCTTCAATGCCATCTGTATACACATGGAAATACCTACAGGGCAATCTGTGTATAGATGGAAACATCAACACCGCCATCTGTACAAACATGGAAATATCTACACTGCTATCTCAATAAACATGGAAATATCTACACTGCGGTCTGTATAAACATGGAAATACCTACACTGGTATCTGTATAAACATAGAAATATCAACACAATGATCTGTATAAACATGGAAATATCTACACCGCTATCTGTATAAACATGGAAATATCTGCACCGCTATCTCTATAAACATGGAAATATCTACAAAGACATCTGTATAAACATGGAAATACCTACACAGTCATGTGTAGGAACATTTAAATATCTACACTGCCATCTGTATAAACAAAGAAATATCTACAAAGCCCTCTGTATATATATGGAAGTATCTGCATAGGCATCTGTGTAAACATGGAAATATCTGCACCGCTATCTGTATAAACATGGAAATACCTACACCGCTGTCTCTATAAACATGGAAATATGTACACCGCTATGTGTATAAACATGGAAATATCTCCACTGCTCTCTGTATAAACATGGAAATATCTCCACCGTTATCTGTATAAACATGGAAATATCTACAGCGCCATCTCTAAAAACATTGAAATATCTACACTGCCATCTGTAAAAACATGGAAATAACTACACCGCCAACTGTATAAGCATGGAAATATCTACACCACCATCTGTATAAACATGGAAATACCTACAATACCATCTGTATACACATGGAAATATCTACACAGACATCTGTATAAATATGGAAATAACTACACGGCCATCTGTATAAACATGCAAATATCTACACTGCCATCTGTAGAAAGATGGAAATATCTACACCGCTATCTCTATAAATATGGAAATATCTACACCGCCATCTCTATAAACATGAAAATATCTACACTGCCATCTCCATAAAGATGGAGGTATCTACTCTGCCATGTGTATAAACACGGAAATATCTACACCACTATCTGTGAAAACATGGGAATATCTACACCGCTATCTGTTTAAACATGGAAATATCTACACGGCCATCTGTGTATAGATGGAAATATCAACACCGCCATCTGTAGAAACATGGAAATATCTACACCGCTATCTCAATAAACATGGAAATATCTGCACTGCCATCTGTAAAAACATGGAAATACGTATACAGTCATCTGTATAAACATGGAAATATCTACAATGCCATCTGTATACACATGGAAATATCTACACAGCCATCTGTATACACATGGAAATATCAACACTGCTATCTCTATAAACATGGAAATATCTACACCGCCATCTCTATAAACATGCAATTATCTACACTGCCATCTCCATAAACATGGAACTAACTACTCTGCCATCTGTATAAACATGGAAACATCTAAACCGCCATCTGTGTGAATAAGGAAATATCTACAATGACATCTGTACAAAAATATAAATATCTGCACCGCGAGCTGTATAAACATGGAAATATCTACATCGCTATCTGTATAAACGTGGAAATACCGACACCGCTGTCGGTATAAACATGGAAATATCTACAACGCCATCTATATAAACATGGAAATATCTACACCGCTATGTCTATAAACATGGAAATACCTACACCGCTATCCCAATAAACATGGAAATATCTACACTGCTATCTGTATAAACATGGAAATATCTACACTGCTATCTGTATAAACATGGAAATATCTACACCGCGATCTGTATAAACATGGAAATATCTACAACACGATCTGTATAAACATGGAAATATCTTCACCACGATCTGTATAAACATGGAAATATCTACACCGCTATCTGTAAAAACATGGTAATATCTACACCACCATCTATATAAACATGGAAATATCTACACCACCATCTGTATAAACATGGAAATATCTACAATGCCATCTGTAGAAAGATGGAAATATCTACACCGCAATCTGTGTAAACATGGAAATATCTTCACCGATATCTGTAAAAACATGGAAATATCTACACCGCTATCTCTATAAACATGGAAATATCTACACCGCGATCTGTATAAACATGGAAATATCTACACCGCGATCTGTATAAACATGGAAATATCTACACCGCTATCTGTATAAACATGGAAATATCTACACAGCTATCACTATAAACATGGAAAATCTACACCGCCATCTGTATAAACATGGAAATACCTACAAAGTCATCTGTATAAACATGGAAATATCTACACAGCCATCTGTATAAACATGGAAATATCTACACAACCATCTGTATATACATGGAAATATCTACACCGCTATCTGTATAAACATGGAAATAACTACACCGCTATTAGTATAAACAAGGAAATATCTACACCGTGATCTGTATAAACATGGAAATATCTACACCGCTATCTCTATAAACATGGAAATATCTACACCCCTATCTGTATAAGCATGGAAATATCCACACCGCTATCTCTATAAACATGGAAAAATCAACACCGCTATCTCTATGAACATGGAAATATCTACACCGAAATCTCTATAAACATGGAAATATCTACACCACGATCAGAATAAACACGGAAATATCTGCACCGCTATCTGTATAAACATGGAAATATCTCCACTGCTATCTCTATAAACATCGAAATATCTACTCCGCCATCTGTATAAACATGGAAATACTTACAAAGTTATCTGTATAAACATGGAAATAACTACACCGCCATCTGTGTAACCATGGAAATATCTAAACAGCCATGTGTATATACATGGAAATAACTACACCGCTATCTATATAAACATGGAAATAACTACACCGCTATCTGTATAAACATGGAAATATCTACACCGCCATCTACATATCCATGGAAATATCTGCGCTGCCATCTGTATAAACATGGAAATATCTACACGGTCATCTGTGTATAGATGGAAATATCAACACCGTCATCTCTACAAACATGGAAATATCTGCACCGCTATTTGTATAAACATGAAAATATCTACACCGCTGTCTGTATAAACAGGGAAATATCTACACCGCTATCTGTATAAACATGGAAATATCTACACCGCTATCTCTATAAACATGGAAATATCTACACCGTGATCTGTATAAACATGGAAATATTTACACCGCTATCTGTATAAGCATGGAAATTTCTAAACCGTTATCTGTATAAATATGGAAATAACTACACCGCTATCTCTATAAACATGGAAATATCTACACCACCATCTGTATAAACATGGAAATACCTATACAGTCATCTGTGTAAACATGGAAATATCTACACCACCATCTGTATAAACATGGAAATATCTTCAATGCCATCTGTATACACATGGAAATACCTACAGGGCAATCTGTGTATAGATGGAAACATCAACACCGCCATCTGTACAAACATGGAAATATCTACACTGCTATCTCAATAAACATGGAAATATCTACACTGCGGTCTGTATAAACATGGAAATACCTACACTGGTATCTGTATAAACATAGAAATATCAACACAATGATCTGTATAAACATGGAAATATCTACACCGCTATCTGTATAAACATGGAAATATCTGCACCGCTATCTCTATAAACATGGAAATATCTACAAAGACATCTGTATAAACATGGAAATACCTACACAGTCATGTGTAGGAACATTTAAATATCTACACTGCCATCTGTATAAACAAAGAAATATCTACAAAGCCCTCTGTATATATATGGAAGTATCTGCATAGGCATCCGTGTAAACATGGAAATATCTGCACCGCTATCTGTATAAACATGGAAATACCTACACCGCTGTCTCTATAAACATGGAAATATGTACACCGCTATGTGTATAAACATGGAAATATCTCCACTGCTCTCTGTATAAACATGGAAATATCTCCACCGTTATCTGTATAAACATGGAAATATCTACAGCGCCATCTCTAAAAACATTGAAATATCTACACTGCCATCTGTAAAAACATGGAAATAACTACACCGCCAACTGTATAAGCATGGAAATATCTACACCACCATCTGTATAAACATGGAAATACCTACAATACCATCTGTATACACATGGAAATATCTACACAGACATCTGTATAAATATGGAAATAACTACACGGCCATCTGTATAAACATGCAAATATCTACACTGCCATCTGTAGAAAGATGGAAATATCTACACCGCTATCTCTATAAATATGGAAATATCTACACCGCCATCTCTATAAACATGAAAATATCTACACTGCCATCTCCATAAAGATGGAGGTATCTACTCTGCCATGTGTATAAACACGGAAATATCTACACCACTATCTGTGAAAACATGGGAATATCTACACCGCTATCTGTTTAAACATGGAAATATCTACACGGCCATCTGTGTATAGATGGAAATATCAACACCGCCATCTGTAGAAACATGGAAATATCTACACCGCTATCTCTATAAACATGGAAATATCTGCACTGCCATCTGTAAAAACATGGAAATACGTATACAGTCATCTGTATAAACATGGAAATATCTACAATGCCATCTGTATACACATGGAAATATCTACACAGCCATCTGTATACACATGGAAATATCTACACAGCCATCTGTATAAACATGCAAATATCAACACCGCCATCTCTATAAACATGCAATTATCTACACTGCCATCTCCATAAACATGGAACTAACTACTCTGCCATCTGTATAAACATGGAAACATCTAAACCGCCATCTGTGTGAATAAGGAAATATCTACAATGACATCTGTACAAAAATATAAATATCTGCACCGCGAGCTGTATAAACATGGAAATATCTACATCGCTATCTGTATAAACGTGGAAATACCGACACCGCTGTCGGTATAAACATGGAAATATCTACAACGCCATCTATATAAACATGGAAATATCTACACCGCTATGTCTATAAACATGGAAATACCTACACCGCTATCCCAATAAACATGGAAATATCTACACCGCTATCTGTATAAACATGGAAATATCTACACTGCTATCTGTATAAACATGGAAATATCTACACCGCGATCTGTATAAACATGGAAATATCTACAACACGATCTGTATAAACATGGAAATATCTTCACCACGATCTGTATAAACATGGAAATATCTACACCGCTATCTGTAAAAACATGGTAATATCTACACCACCATCTATATAAACATGGAAATATCTACACCACCATCTGTATAAACATGGAAATATCTACAATGCCATCTGTAGAAAGATGGAAATATCTACACCGCAATCTGTGTAAACATGGAAATATCTACACCGATATCTGTAAAAACATGGAAATATCTTCACCGCTATCTCTATAAACATGGAAATATCTACACCGTGATCTGTATAAACATGGAAATATCTACACCGCGATCTGTATAAACATGGAAATATCTACACCGCTATCTGTATAAACATGGAAATATCTACACAGCTATCACTATAAACATGGAAAATCTACACCGCCACCTGTATAAACATGGAAATACCTACAAAGTCATCTGTATAAACATGGAAATATCTACACAGCCATCTGTATAAACATGGAAATATCTACACAACCATCTGTATATACATGGAAATATCTACACCGCTATCTGTATAAACATGGAAATAACTACACCGCTATTAGTATAAACAAGGAAATATCTACACCGTGATCTGTATAAACATGGAAATATCTACACCGCTATCTCTATAAACATGGAAATATCTACACCCCTATCTGTATAAGCATGGAAATATCCACACCGCTATCTCTATAAACATGGAAAAATCAACACCGCTATCTCTATGAACATGGAAATATCTACACCGAAATCTCTATAAACATGGAAATATCTACACCACGATCAGAATAAACACGGAAATATCTGCACCGCTATCTGTATAAACATGGAAATATCTCCACTGCTATCTCTATAAACATCGAAATATCTACTCCGCCATCTGTATAAACATGGAAATACTTACAAAGTTATCTGTATAAACATGGAAATAACTACAACGCCATCTGTGTAACCATGGAAATATCTAAACAGCCATGTGTATATACATGGAAATAACTACACCGCTATCTATATAAACATGGAAATAACTACACCGCTATCTGTATAAACATGGAAATATCTACACCGCCATCTACATATCCATGGAAATATCTGCGCTGCCATCTGTATAAACATGGAAATATCTACACGGTCATCTGTGTATAGATGGAAATATCAACACCGTCATCTCTACAAACATGGAAATATCTGCACCGCTATTTGTATAAACATGAAAATATCTACACCGCTGTCTGTATAAACATGGAAATATCTACACCGCTATCTGTATAAACATGGAAATATCTACACCGCTATCTCTATAAACATGGAAATATCTACACCGTGATCTGTATAAACATGGAAATATTTACACCGCTATCTGTATAAGCATGGAAATTTCTAAACCGTTATCTGTATAAATATGGAAATAACTACACCGCTATCTCTATAAACATGGAAATATCTACACCACCATCTGTATAAACATGGAAATACCTATACAGTCATCTGTGTAAACATGGAAATATCTACACCACCATCTGTATAAACATGGAAATATCTTCAATGCCATCTGTATACACATGGAAATACCTACAGGGCAATCTGTGTATAGATGGAAACATCAACACCGCCATCTGTACAAACATGGAAATATCTACACTGCTATCTCAATAAACATGGAAATATCTACACTGCGGTCTGTATAAACATGGAAATACCTACACTGGTATCTGTATAAACATAGAAATATCAACACAATGATCTGTATAAACATGGAAATATCTACACCGCTATCTGTATAAACATGGAAATATCTGCACCGCTATCTCTATAAACATGGAAATATCTACAAAGACATCTGTATAAACATGGAAATACCTACACAGTCATGTGTAGGAACATTTAAATATCTACACTGCCATCTGTATAAACAAAGAAATATCTACAAAGCCCTCTGTATATATATGGAAGTATCTGCATAGGCATCTGTGTAAACATGGAAATATCTGCACCGCTATCTGTATAAACATGGAAATACCTACACCGCTGTCTCTATAAACATGGAAATATGTACACCGCTATGTGTATAAACATGGAAATATCTCCACTGCTCTCTGTATAAACATGGAAATATCTCCACCGTTATCTGTATAAACATGGAAATATCTACAGCGCCATCTCTAAAAACATTGAAATATCTACACTGCCATCTGTAAAAACATGGAAATAACTACACCGCCAACTGTATAAGCATGGAAATATCTACACCACCATCTGTATAAACATGGAAATACCTACAATACCATCTGTATACACATGGAAATATCTACACAGACATCTGTATAAATATGGAAATAACTACACGGCCATCTGTATAAACATGCAAATATCTACACTGCCATCTGTAGAAAGATGGAAATATCTACACCGCTATCTCTATAAATATGGAAATATCTACACCGCCATCTCTATAAACATGAAAATATCTACACTGCCATCTCCATAAAGATGGAGGTATCTACTCTGCCATGTGTATAAACACGGAAATATCTACACCACTATCTGTGAAAACATGGGAATATCTACACCGCTATCTGTTTAAACATGGAAATATCTACACGGCCATCTGTGTATAGATGGAAATATCAACACCGCCATCTGTAGAAACATGGAAATATCTACACCGCTATCTCTATAAACATGGAAATATCTGCACTGCCATCTGTAAAAACATGGAAATACGTATACAGTCATCTGTATAAACATGGAAATATCTACAATGCCATCTGTATACACATGGAAATATCTACACAGCCATCTGTATACACATGGAAATATCAACACTGCTATCTCTATAAACATGGAAATATCTACACCGCCATCTCTATAAACATGCAATTATCTACACTGCCATCTCCATAAACATGGAACTAACTACTCTGCCATCTGTATAAACATGGAAACATCTAAACCGCCATCTGTGTGAATAAGGAAATATCTACAATGACATCTGTACAAAAATATAAATATCTGCACCGCGAGCTGTATAAACATGGAAATATCTACATCGCTATCTGTATAAACGTGGAAATACCGACACCGCTGTCGGTATAAACATGGAAATATCTACAACGCCATCTATATAAACATGGAAATATCTACACCGCTATGTCTATAAACATGGAAATACCTACACCGCTATCCCAATAAACATGGAAATATCTACACTGCTATCTGTATAAACATGGAAATATCTACACTGCTATCTGTATAAACATGGAAATATCTACACCGCGATCTGTATAAACATGGAAATATCTACAACACGATCTGTATAAACATGGAAATATCTTCACCACGATCTGTATAAACATGGAAATATCTACACCGCTATCTGTAAAAACATGGTAATATCTACACCACCATCTATATAAACATGGAAATATCTACACCACCATCTGTATAAACATGGAAATATCTACAATGCCATCTGTAGAAAGATGGAAATATCTACACCGCAATCTGTGTAAACATGGAAATATCTTCACCGATATCTGTAAAAACATGGAAATATCTACACCGCTATCTCTATAAACATGGAAATATCTACACCGCGATCTGTATAAACATGGAAATATCTACACCGCGATCTGTATAAACATGGAAATATCTACACCGCTATCTGTATAAACATGGAAATATCTACACAGCTATCACTATAAACATGGAAAATCTACACCGCCATCTGTATAAACATGGAAATACCTACAAAGTCATCTGTATAAACATGGAAATATCTACACAGCCATCTGTATAAACATGGAAATATCTACACAACCATCTGTATATACATGGAAATATCTACACCGCTATCTGTATAAACATGGAAATAACTACACCGCTATTAGTATAAACAAGGAAATATCTACACCGTGATCTGTATAAACATGGAAATATCTACACCGCTATCTCTATAAACATGGAAATATCTACACCCCTATCTGTATAAGCATGGAAATATCCACACCGCTATCTCTATAAACATGGAAAAATCAACACCGCTATCTCTATGAACATGGAAATATCTACACCGAAATCTCTATAAACATGGAAATATCTACACCACGATCAGAATAAACACGGAAATATCTGCACCGCTATCTGTATAAACATGGAAATATCTCCACTGCTATCTCTATAAACATCGAAATATCTACTCCGCCATCTGTATAAACATGGAAATACTTACAAAGTTATCTGTATAAACATGGAAATAACTACACCGCCATCTGTGTAACCATGGAAATATCTAAACAGCCATGTGTATATACATGGAAATAACTACACCGCTATCTATATAAACATGGAAATAACTACACCGCTATCTGTATAAACATGGAAATATCTACACCGCCATCTACATATCCATGGAAATATCTGCGCTGCCATCTGTATAAACATGGAAATATCTACACGGTCATCTGTGTATAGATGGAAATATCAACACCGTCATCTCTACAAACATGGAAATATCTGCACCGCTATTTGTATAAACATGAAAATATCTACACCGCTGTCTGTATAAACAGGGAAATATCTACACCGCTATCTGTATAAACATGGAAATATCTACACCGCTATCTCTATAAACATGGAAATATCTACACCGTGATCTGTATAAACATGGAAATATTTACACCGCTATCTGTATAAGCATGGAAATTTCTAAACCGTTATCTGTATAAATATGGAAATAACTACACCGCTATCTCTATAAACATGGAAATATCTACACCACCATCTGTATAAACATGGAAATACCTATACAGTCATCTGTGTAAACATGGAAATATCTACACCACCATCTGTATAAACATGGAAATATCTTCAATGCCATCTGTATACACATGGAAATACCTACAGGGCAATCTGTGTATAGATGGAAACATCAACACCGCCATCTGTACAAACATGGAAATATCTACACTGCTATCTCAATAAACATGGAAATATCTACACTGCGGTCTGTATAAACATGGAAATACCTACACTGGTATCTGTATAAACATAGAAATATCAACACAATGATCTGTATAAACATGGAAATATCTACACCGCTATCTGTATAAACATGGAAATATCTGCACCGCTATCTCTATAAACATGGAAATATCTACAAAGACATCTGTATAAACATGGAAATACCTACACAGTCATGTGTAGGAACATTTAAATATCTACACTGCCATCTGTATAAACAAAGAAATATCTACAAAGCCCTCTGTATATATATGGAAGTATCTGCATAGGCATCCGTGTAAACATGGAAATATCTGCACCGCTATCTGTATAAACATGGAAATACCTACACCGCTGTCTCTATAAACATGGAAATATGTACACCGCTATGTGTATAAACATGGAAATATCTCCACTGCTCTCTGTATAAACATGGAAATATCTCCACCGTTATCTGTATAAACATGGAAATATCTACAGCGCCATCTCTAAAAACATTGAAATATCTACACTGCCATCTGTAAAAACATGGAAATAACTACACCGCCAACTGTATAAGCATGGAAATATCTACACCACCATCTGTATAAACATGGAAATACCTACAATACCATCTGTATACACATGGAAATATCTACACAGACATCTGTATAAATATGGAAATAACTACACGGCCATCTGTATAAACATGCAAATATCTACACTGCCATCTGTAGAAAGATGGAAATATCTACACCGCTATCTCTATAAATATGGAAATATCTACACCGCCATCTCTATAAACATGAAAATATCTACACTGCCATCTCCATAAAGATGGAGGTATCTACTCTGCCATGTGTATAAACACGGAAATATCTACACCACTATCTGTGAAAACATGGGAATATCTACACCGCTATCTGTTTAAACATGGAAATATCTACACGGCCATCTGTGTATAGATGGAAATATCAACACCGCCATCTGTAGAAACATGGAAATATCTACACCGCTATCTCTATAAACATGGAAATATCTGCACTGCCATCTGTAAAAACATGGAAATACGTATACAGTCATCTGTATAAACATGGAAATATCTACAATGCCATCTGTATACACATGGAAATATCTACACAGCCATCTGTATACACATGGAAATATCTACACAGCCATCTGTATAAACATGCAAATATCAACACCGCCATCTCTATAAACATGCAATTATCTACACTGCCATCTCCATAAACATGGAACTAACTACTCTGCCATCTGTATAAACATGGAAACATCTAAACCGCCATCTGTGTGAATAAGGAAATATCTACAATGACATCTGTACAAAAATATAAATATCTGCACCGCGAGCTGTATAAACATGGAAATATCTACATCGCTATCTGTATAAACGTGGAAATACCGACACCGCTGTCGGTATAAACATGGAAATATCTACAACGCCATCTATATAAACATGGAAATATCTACACCGCTATGTCTATAAACATGGAAATACCTACACCGCTATCCCAATAAACATGGAAATATCTACACCGCTATCTGTATAAACATGGAAATATCTACACTGCTATCTGTATAAACATGGAAATATCTACACCGCGATCTGTATAAACATGGAAATATCTACAACACGATCTGTATAAACATGGAAATATCTTCACCACGATCTGTATAAACATGGAAATATCTACACCGCTATCTGTAAAAACATGGTAATATCTACACCACCATCTATATAAACATGGAAATATCTACACCACCATCTGTATAAACATGGAAATATCTACAATGCCATCTGTAGAAAGATGGAAATATCTACACCGCAATCTGTGTAAACATGGAAATATCTACACCGATATCTGTAAAAACATGGAAATATCTTCACCGCTATCTCTATAAACATGGAAATATCTACACCGTGATCTGTATAAACATGGAAATATCTACACCGCGATCTGTATAAACATGGAAATATCTACACCGCTATCTGTATAAACATGGAAATATCTACACAGCTATCACTATAAACATGGAAAATCTACACCGCCACCTGTATAAACATGGAAATACCTACAAAGTCATCTGTATAAACATGGAAATATCTACACAGCCATCTGTATAAACATGGAAATATCTACACAACCATCTGTATATACATGGAAATATCTACACCGCTATCTGTATAAACATGGAAATAACTACACCGCTATTAGTATAAACAAGGAAATATCTACACCGTGATCTGTATAAACATGGAAATATCTACACCGCTATCTCTATAAACATGGAAATATCTACACCCCTATCTGTATAAGCATGGAAATATCCACACAGCTATCTCTATAAACATGGAAAAATCAACACCGCTATCTCTATGAACATGGAAATATCTACACCGAAATCTCTATAAACATGGAAATATCTACACCACGATCAGAATAAACACGGAAATATCTGCACCGCTATCTGTATAAACATGGAAATATCTCCACTGCTATCTCTATAAACATCGAAATATCTACTCCGCCATCTGTATAAACATGGAAATACTTACAAAGTTATCTGTATAAACATGGAAATAACTACACCGCCATCTGTGTAACCATGGAAATATCTAAACAGCCATGTGTATATACATGGAAATAACTACACCGCTATCTATATAAACATGGAAATAACTACACCGCTATCTGTATAAACATGGAAATATCTACACCGCCATCTACATATCCATGGAAATATCTGCGCTGCCATCTGTATAAACATGGAAATATCTACACGGTCATCTGTGTATAGATGGAAATATCAACACCGTCATCTCTACAAACATGGAAATATCTGCACCGCTATTTGTATAAACATGAAAATATCTACACCGCTGTCTGTATAAACAGGGAAATATCTACACCGCTATCTGTATAAACATGGAAATATCTACACCGCTATCTCTATAAACATGGAAATATCTACACCGTGATCTGTATAAACATGGAAATATTTACACCGCTATCTGTATAAGCATGGAAATTTCTAAACCGTTATCTGTATAAATATGGAAATAACTACACCGCTATCTCTATAAACATGGAAATATCTACACCACCATCTGTATAAACATGGAAATACCTATACAGTCATCTGTGTAAACATGGAAATATCTACACCACCATCTGTATAAACATGGAAATATCTTCAATGCCATCTGTATACACATGGAAATACCTACAGGGCAATCTGTGTATAGATGGAAACATCAACACCGCCATCTGTACAAACATGGAAATATCTACACTGCTATCTCAATAAACATGGAAATATCTACACTGCGGTCTGTATAAACATGGAAATACCTACACTGGTATCTGTATAAACATAGAAATATCAACACAATGATCTGTATAAACATGGAAATATCTACACCGCTATCTGTATAAACATGGAAATATCTGCACCGCTATCTCTATAAACATGGAAATATCTACAAAGACATCTGTATAAACATGGAAATACCTACACAGTCATGTGTAGGAACATTTAAATATCTACACTGCCATCTGTATAAACAAAGAAATATCTACAAAGCCCTCTGTATATATATGGAAGTATCTGCATAGGCATCCGTGTAAACATGGAAATATCTGCACCGCTATCTGTATAAACATGGAAATACCTACACCGCTGTCTCTATAAACATGGAAATATGTACACCGCTATGTGTATAAACATGGAAATATCTCCACTGCTCTCTGTATAAACATGGAAATATCTCCACCGTTATCTGTATAAACATGGAAATATCTACAGCGCCATCTCTAAAAACATTGAAATATCTACACTGCCATCTGTAAAAACATGGAAATAACTACACCGCCAACTGTATAAGCATGGAAATATCTACACCAACATCTGTATAAACATGGAAATACCTACAATACCATCTGTATACACATGGAAATATCTACACAGACATCTGTATAAATATGGAAATAACTACACGGCCATCTGTATAAACATGCAAATATCTACACTGCCATCTGTAGAAAGATGGAAATATCTACACCGCTATCTCTATAAATATGGAAATATCTACACCGCCATCTCTATAAACATGAAAATATCTACACTGCCATCTCCATAAAGATGGAGGTATCTACTCTGCCATGTGTATAAACACGGAAATATCTACACCACTATCTGTGAAAACATGGGAATATCTACACCGCTATCTGTTTAAACATGGAAATATCTACACGGCCATCTGTGTATAGATGGAAATATCAACACCGCCATCTGTAGAAACATGGAAATATCTACACCGCTATCTCTATAAACATGGAAATATCTGCACTGCCATCTGTAAAAACATGGAAATACGTATACAGTCATCTGTATAAACATGGAAATATCTACAATGCCATCTGTATACACATGGAAATATCTACACAGCCATCTGTATACACATGGAAATATCTACACAGCCATCTGTATAAACATGCAAATATCAACACCGCCATCTCTATAAACATGCAATTATCTACACTGCCATCTCCATAAACATGGAACTAACTACTCTGCCATCTGTATAAACATGGAAACATCTAAACCGCCATCTGTGTGAATAAGGAAATATCTACAATGACATCTGTACAAAAATATAAATATCTGCACCGCGAGCTGTATAAACATGGAAATATCTACATCGCTATCTGTATAAACGTGGAAATACCGACACCGCTGTCGGTATAAACATGGAAATATCTACAACGCCATCTATATAAACATGGAAATATCTACACCGCTATGTCTATAAACATGGAAATACCTACACCGCTATCCCAATAAACATGGAAATATCTACACCGCTATCTGTATAAACATGGAAATATCTACACTGCTATCTGTATAAACATGGAAATATCTACACCGCGATCTGTATAAACATGGAAATATCTACAACACGATCTGTATAAACATGGAAATATCTTCACCACGATCTGTATAAACATGGAAATATCTACACCGCTATCTGTAAAAACATGGTAATATCTACACCACCATCTATATAAACATGGAAATATCTACACCACCATCTGTATAAACATGGAAATATCTACAATGCCATCTGTAGAAAGATGGAAATATCTACACCGCAATCTGTGTAAACATGGAAATATCTACACCGATATCTGTAAAAACATGGAAATATCTACACCGCTATCTCTATAAACATGGAAATATCTACACCGCGATCTGTATAAACATGGAAATATCTACACCGCGATCTGTATAAACATGGAAATATCTACACCGCTATCTGTATAAACATGGAAATATCTACACAGCTATCACTATAAACATGGAAAATCTACACCGCCATCTGTATAAACATGGAAATACCTACAAAGTCATCTGTATAAACATGGAAATATCTACACAGCCATCTGTATAAACATGGAAATATCTACACAACCATCTGTATATACATGGAAATATCTACACCGCTATCTGTATAAACATGGAAATAACTACACCGCTATTAGTATAAACAAGGAAATATCTACACCGTGATCTGTATAAACATGGAAATATCTACACCGCTATCTCTATAAACATGGAAATATCTACACCCCTATCTGTATAAGCATGGAAATATCCACACCGCTATCTCTATAAACATGGAAAAATCAACACCGCTATCTCTATGAACATGGAAATATCTACACCGAAATCTCTATAAACATGGAAATATCTACACCACGATCAGAATAAACACGGAAATATCTGCACCGCTATCTGTATAAACATGGAAATATCTCCACTGCTATCTCTATAAACATCGAAATATCTACTCCGCCATCTGTATAAACATGGAAATACTTACAAAGTTATCTGTATAAACATGGAAATAACTACACCGCCATCTGTGTAACCATGGAAATATCTAAACAGCCATGTGTATATACATGGAAATAACTACACCGCTATCTATATAAACATGGAAATAACTACACCGCTATCTGTATAAACATGGAAATATCTACACCGCCATCTACATATCCATGGAAATATCTGCGCTGCCATCTGTATAAACATGGAAATATCTACACGGTCATCTGTGTATAGATGGAAATATCAACACCGTCATCTCTACAAACATGGAAATATCTGCACCGCTATTTGTATAAACATGAAAATATCTACACCGCTGTCTGTATAAACATGGAAATATCTACACCGCTATCTGTATAAACATGGAAATATCTACACCGCTATCTCTATAAACATGGAAATATCTACACCGTGATCTGTATAAACATGGAAATATTTACACCGCTATCTGTATAAGCATGGAAATTTCTAAACCGTTATCTGTATAAATATGGAAATAACTACACCGCTATCTCTATAAACATGGAAATATCTACACCACCATCTGTATAAACATGGAAATACCTATACAGTCATCTGTGTAAACATGGAAATATCTACACCACCATCTGTATAAACATGGAAATATCTTCAATGCCATCTGTATACACATGGAAATACCTACAGGGCAATCTGTGTATAGATGGAAACATCAACACCGCCATCTGTACAAACATGGAAATATCTACACTGCTATCTCAATAAACATGGAAATATCTACACTGCGGTCTGTATAAACATGGAAATACCTACACTGGTATCTGTATAAACATAGAAATATCAACACAATGATCTGTATAAACATGGAAATATCTACACCGCTATCTGTATAAACATGGAAATATCTGCACCGCTATCTCTATAAACATGGAAATATCTACAAAGACATCTGTATAAACATGGAAATACCTACACAGTCATGTGTAGGAACATTAAAATATCTACACTGCCATCTGTATAAACAAAGAAATATCTACAAAGCCCTCTGTATATATATGGAAGTATGTGCATAGGCATCCGTGTAAACATGGAAATATCTGCACCGCTATCTGTATAAACATGGAAATACCTACACCGCTGTCTCTATAAACATGGAAATATGTACACCGCTGTGTGTATAAACATGGAAATATCTCCACTGCTCTCTGTATAAACATGGAAATATCTCCACCGTTATCTGTATAAACATGGAAATATCTACAGCGCCATCTCTAAAAACATTGAAATATCTACACTGCCATCTGTAAAAACATGGAAATAACTACACCGCCAACTGTATAAGCATGGAAATATCTACACCACCATCTGTATAAACATGGAAATACCTACAATACCATCTGTATACACATGGAAATATCTACACAGACATCTGTATAAATATGGAAATAACTACACGGCCATCTGTATAAACATGCAAATATCTACACTGCCATCTGTAGAAAGATGGAAATATCTACACCGCTATCTCTATAAATATGGAAATATCTACACCGCCATCTCTATAAACATGAAAATATCTACACTGCCATCTCCATAAAGATGGAGGTATCTACTCTGCCATGTGTATAAACACGGAAATATCTACACCACTATCTGTGAAAACATGGGAATATCTACACCGCTATCTGTTTAAACATGGAAATATCTACACGGCCATCTGTGTAAAGATGGAAATATCAACACCGCCATCTGTAGAAACATGGAAATATCTACACCGCTATCTCTATAAACATGGAAATATCTGCACTGCCATCTGTAAAAACATGGAAATACGTATACAGTCATCTGTATAAACATGGAAATATCTACAATGCCATCTGTATACACATGGAAATATCTACACAGCCATCTGTATAAACATGTAAATATCAACACTGCTATCTCTATAAACATGGAAATATCTACACCGCCATCTCTATAAACATGCAATTATCTACACTGCCATCTCCATAAACATGGAACTAACTACTCTGCCATCTGTATAAACATGGAAACATCTAAACCGCCATCTGTGTGAATTAGGAAATATCTACAATGACATCTGTACAAAAATATAAATATCTGCACCGCGAGCTGTATAAACATGGAAATATCTACATCGCTATCTGTATAATCGTGGAAATACCGACACCGCTGTCGGTATAAACATGGAAATATCTACAACGCCATCTATATAAACATGGAAATATCTACACCGCTATGTCTATAAACATGGAAATACCTACACCGCTATCCCAATAAACATGGAAATATCTACACCGCTATCTGTATAAACATGGAAATATCTACACTGCTATCTGTATAAACATGGAAATATCTACACCGCGATCTGTATAAACATGGAAATATCTACAACACGATCTGTATAAACATGGAAATATCTTCACCACGATCTGTATAAACATGGAAATATCTACACCGCTATCTGTAAAAACATGGTAATATCTACACCACCATCTATATAAACATGGAAATATCTACACCACCATCTGTATAAACATGGAAATATCTACAATGCCATCTGTAGAAAGATGGAAATATCTACACCGCAATCTGTGTAAACATGGAAATATCTACACCGATATCTGTAAAAACATGGAAATATCTACACCGCTATCTCTATAAACATGGAAATATCTACACCGCGATCTGTATAAACATGGAAATATCTACACCGCGATCTGTATAAACATGGAAATATCTACACCGCTATCTGTATAAACATGGAAATATCTACACAGCTATCACTATAAACATGGAAAATCTACACCGCCATCTGTATAAACATGGAAATACCTACAAAGTCATCTGTATAAACATGGAAATATCTACACAGCCATCTGTATAAACATGGAAATATCTACACAACCATCTGTATATACATGGAAATATCTACACCGCTATCTGTATAAACATGGAAATAACTACACCGCTATTAGTATAAACAAGGAAATATCTACACCGTGATCTGTATAAACATGGAAATATCTACACCGCTATCTCTATAAACATGGAAATATCTACACCCCTATCTGTATAAGCATGGAAATATCCACACCGCTATCTCTATAAACATGGAAAAATCAACACCGCTATCTCTATGAACATGGAAATATCTACACCGAAATCTCTATAAACATGGAAATATCTACACCACGATCAGAATAAACACGGAAATATCTGCACCGCTATCTGTATAAACATGGAAATATCTCCACTGCTATCTCTATAAACATCGAAATATCTACTCCGCCATCTGTATAAACATGGAAATACTTACAAAGTTATCTGTATAAACATGGAAATAACTACACCGCCATCTGTGTAACCATGGAAATATCTAAACAGCCATGTGTATATACATGGAAATAACTACACCGCTATCTATATAAACATGGAAATAACTACACCGCTATCTGTATAAACATGGAAATATCTACACCGCCATCTACATATCCATGGAAATATCTGCGCTGCCATCTGTATAAACATGGAAATATCTACACAGTCATCTGTGTATAGATGGAAATATCAACACCGTCATCTCTACAAACATGGAAATATCTGCACCGCTATTTGTATAAACATGAAAATATCTACACCGCTGTCTGTATAAACATGGAAATATCTACACCGCTATCTGTATAAACATGGAAATATCTACACCGCTATCTCTATAAACATGGAAATATCTACACCGTGATCTGTATAAACATGGAAATATTTACACCGCTATCTGTATAAGCATGGAAATTTCTAAACCGTTATCTGTATAAATATGGAAATAACTACACCGCTATCTCTATAAACATGGAAATATCTACACCACCATCTGTATAAACATGGAAATACCTATACAGTCATCTGTGTAAACATGGAAATATCTACACCACCATCTGTATAAACATGGAAATATCTTCAATGCCATCTGTATACACATGGAAATACCTACAGGGCAATCTGTGTATAGATGGAAACATCAACACCGCCATCTGTACAAACATGGAAATATCTACACTGCTATCTCAATAAACATGGAAATATCTACACTGCGGTCTGTATAAACATGGAAATACCTACACTGGTATCTGTATAAACATAGAAATATCAACACAATGATCTGTATAAACATGGAAATATCTACACCGCTATCTGTATAAACATGGAAATATCTGCACCGCTATCTCTATAAACATGGAAATATCTACAAAGACATCTGTATAAACATGGAAATACCTACACAGTCATGTGTAGGAACATTTAAATATCTACACTGCCATCTGTATAAACAAAGAAATATCTACAAAGCCCTCTGTATATATATGGAAGTATCTGCATAGGCATCTGTGTAAACATGGAAATATCTGCACCGCTATCTGTATAAACATGGAAATACCTACACTGCTGTCTCTATAAACATGGAAATATGTACACCGCTATGTGTATAAACATGGAAATATCTCCACTGCTCTCTGTATAAACATGGAAATATCTCCACCGTTATCTGTATAAACATGGAAATATCTACAGCGCCATCTCTAAAAACATTGAAATATCTACACTGCCATCTGTAAAAACATGGAAATAACTACACCGCCAACTGTATAAGCATGGAAATATCTACACCACCATCTGTATAAACATGGAAATACCTACAATACCATCTGTATACACATGGAAATATCTACACAGACATCTGTATAAATATGGAAATAACTACACGGCCATCTGTATAAACATGCAAATATCTACACTGCCATCTGTAGAAAGATGGAAATATCTACACCGCTATCTCTATAAATATGGAAATATCTACACCGCCATCTCTATAAACATGAAAATATCTACACTGCCATCTCCATAAAGATGGAGGTATCTACTCTGCCATGTGTATAAACACGGAAATATCTACACCACTATCTGTGAAAACATGGGAATATCTACACCGCTATCTGTTTAAACATGGAAATATCTACACGGCCATCTGTGTATAGATGGAAATATCAACACCGCCATCTGTAGAAACATGGAAATATCTACACCGCTATCTCTATAAACATGGAAATATCTGCACTGCCATCTGTAAA
This sequence comes from Pan paniscus, assembly GCF_029289425.2. NCBI lineage: Eukaryota > Metazoa > Chordata > Mammalia > Primates > Hominidae > Pan > Pan paniscus. The sequence continues at coordinate 998,314 of NC_073259.2, forward strand.
AACATGGAAATACGTATACAGTCATCTGTATAAACATGGAAATATCTACAATGCCATCTGTATACACATGGAAATATCTACACAGCCATCTGTATACACATGGAAATATCTACACAGCCATCTGTATAAACATGTAAATATCAAAACCGCCATCTCTATAAACATGCAATTATCTACACTGCCATCTCCATAAACATGGAACTAACTACTCTGCCATCTGTATAAACATGGAAACATCTAAACCGCCATCTGTGTGAATAAGGAAATATCTACAATGACATCTGTACAAAAATATAAATATCTGCACCGCGAGCTGTATAAACATGGAAATATCTACATCGCTATCTGTATAAACGTGGAAATACCGACACCGCTGTCGGTATAAACATGGAAATATCTACAACGCCATCTATATAAACATGGAAATATCTACACCGCTATGTCTATAAACATGGAAATACCTACACCGCTATCCCAATAAACATGGAAATATCTACACCGCTATCTGTATAAACATGGAAATATCTACACTGCTATCTGTATAAACATGGAAATATCTACACCGCGATCTGTATAAACATGGAAATATCTACAACACGATCTGTATAAACATGGAAATATCTTCACCACGATCTGTATAAACATGGAAATATCTACACCGCTATCTGTAAAAACATGGAAATATCTACACCACCATCTATATAAACATGGAAATATCTACACCACCATCTGTATAAACATGGAAATATCTACAATGCCATCTGTAGAAAGATGGAAATATCTACACCGCAATCTGTGTAAACATGGAAATATCTACACCGATATCTGTAAAAACATGTAAATATCTACACCGCTATCTCTATAAACATGGAAATATCTACACCGCGATCTGTATAAACATGGAAATATCTACACCGCGATCTGTATAAACATGGAAATATCTACACCGCTATCTGTATAAACATGGAAATATCTACACAGCTATCACTATAAACATGGAAAATCTACACCGCCATCTGTATAAACATGGAAATACCTACAAAGTCATCTGTATAAACATGGAAATATCTACACAGCCATCTGTATAAACATGGAAATATCTACACAACCATCTGTATATACATGGAAATATCTACACCGCTATCTGTATAAACATGGAAATAACTACACCGCTATTAGTATAAACAAGGAAATATCTACACCGTGATCTGTATAAACATGGAAATATCTACACCGCTATCTCTATAAACATGGAAATATCTACACCCCTATCTGTATAAGCATGGAAATATCCACACCGCTATCTCTATAAACATGGAAAAATCAACACCGCTATCTCTATGAACATGGAAATATCTACACCGAAATCTCTATAAACATGGAAATATCTACACCACGATCAGAATAAACACGGAAATATCTGCACCGCTATCTGTATAAACATGGAAATATCTCCACTGCTATCTCTATAAACATCGAAATATCTACTCCGCCATCTGTATAAACATGGAAATACTTACAAAGTTATCTGTATAAACATGGAAATAACTACACCGCCATCTGTGTAACCATGGAAATATCTAAACAGCCATGTGTATATACATGGAAATAATTACACCGCTATCTATATAAACATGGAAATAACTACACCGCTATCTGTATAAACATGGAAATATCTACACCGCCATCTACATATCCATGGAAATATCTGCGCTGCCATCTGTATAAACATGGAAATATCTACACAGTCATCTGTGTATAGATGGAAATATCAACACCGTCATCTCTACAAACATGGAAATATCTGCACCGCTATTTGTATAAACATGAAAATATCTACACCGCTGTCTGTATAAACATGGAAATATCTACACCGCTATCTGTATAAACATGGAAATATCTACACCGCTATCTCTATAAACATGGAAATATCTACACCGTGATCTGTATAAACATGGAAATATTTACACCGCTATCTGTATAAGCATGGAAATTTCTAAACCGTTATCTGTATAAATATGGAAATAACTACACCGCTATCTCTATAAACATGGAAATATCTACACCACCATCTATATAAACATGGAAATACCTATACAGTCATCTGTGTAAACATGGAAATATCTACACCACCATCTGTATAAACATGGAAATATCTTCAATGCCATCTGTATACACATGGAAATACCTACAGGGCAATCTGTGTATAGATGGAAACATCAACACCGCCATCTGTACAAACATGGAAATATCTACACTGCTATCTCAATAAACATGGAAATATCTACACTGCGGTCTGTATAAACATGGAAATACCTACACTGGTATCTGTATAAACATAGAAATATCAACACAATGATCTGTATAAACATGGAAATATCTACACCGCTATCTGTATAAACATGGAAATATCTGCACCGCTATCTCTATAAACATGGAAATATCTACAAAGACATCTGTATAAACATGGAAATACCTACACAGTCATGTGTAGGAACATTTAAATATCTACACTGCCATCTGTATAAACAAAGAAATATCTACAAAGCCCTCTGTATATATATGGAAGTATCTGCATAGGCATCTGTGTAAACATGGAAATATCTGCACCGCTATCTGTATAAACATGGAAATACCTACACCGCTGTCTCTATAAACATGGAAATATGTACACCGCTATGTGTATAAACATGGAAATATCTCCACTGCTCTCTGTATAAACATGGAAATATCTCCACCGTTATCTGTATAAACATGGAAATATCTACAGCGCCATCTCTAAAAACATTGAAATATCTACACTGCCATCTGTAAAAACATGGAAATAACTACACCGCCAACTGTATAAGCATGGAAATATCTACACCACCATCTGTATAAACATGGAAATACCTACCATACCATCTGTATACACATGGAAATATCTACACAGACATCTGTATAAATATGGAAATAACTACACGGCCATCTGTATAAACATGCAAATATCTACACTGCCATCTGTAGAAAGATGGAAATATCTACACCGCTATCTCTATAAATATGGAAATATCTACACCGCCATCTCTATAAACATGAAAATATCTACACTGCCATCTCCATAAAGATGGAGGTATCTACTCTGCCATGTGTATAAACACGGAAATATCTACACCACTATCTGTGAAAACATGGGAATATCTACACCGCTATCTGTTTAAACATGGAAATATCTACACGGCCATCTGTGTATAGATGGAAATATCAACACCGCCATCTGTAGAAACATGGAAATATCTACACCGCTATCTCTATAAACATGGAAATATCTGCACTGCCATCTGTAAAAACATGGAAATACGTATACAGTCATCTGTATAAACATGGAAATATCTACAATGCCATCTGTATACACATGGAAATATCTACACAGCCATCTGTATACACATGGAAATATCTACACAGCCATCTGTATAAACATGTAAATATCAACACCGCCATCTCTATAAACATGCAATTATCTACACTGCCATCTCCATAAACATGGAACTAACTACTCTGCCATCTGTATAAACATGGAAACATCTAAACCGCCATCTGTGTGAATAAGGAAATATCTACAATGACATCTGTACAAAAATATAAATATCTGCACCGCGAGCTGTATAAACATGGAAATATCTACATCGCTATCTGTATAAACGTGGAAATACCGACACCGCTGTCGGTATAAACATGGAAATATCTACAACGCCATCTATATAAACATGGAAATATCTACACCGCTATGTCTATAAACATGGAAATACCTACACCGCTATCCCAATAAACATGGAAATATCTACACCGCTATCTGTATAAACATGGAAATATCTACACTGCTATCTGTATAAACATGGAAATATCTACACCGCGATCTGTATAAACATGGAAATATCTACAACACGATCTGTATAAACATGGAAATATCTTCACCACGATCTGTATAAACATGGAAATATCTACACCGCTATCTGTAAAAACATGGTAATATCTACACCACCATCTATATAAACATGGAAATATCTACACCACCATCTGTATAAACATGGAAATATCTACAATGCCATCTGTAGAAAGATGGAAATATCTACACCGCAATCTGTGTAAACATGGAAATATCTACACCGATATCTGTAAAAACATGGAAATATCTACACCGCTATCTCTATAAACATGGAAATATCTACACCGCGATCTGTATAAACATGGAAATATCTACACCGCGATCTGTATAAACATGGAAATATCTACACCGCTATCTGTATAAACATGGAAATATCTACAGAGCTATCACTATAAACATGGAAAATCTACACCGCCATCTGTATAAACATGGAAATACCTACAAAGTCATCTGTATAAACATGGAAATATCTACACAGCCATCTGTATAAACATGGAAATATCTACACAACCATCTGTATATACATGGAAATATCTACACCGCTATCTGTATAAACATGGAAATAACTACACCGCTATTAGTATAAACAAGGAAATATCTACACCGTGATCTGTATAAACATGGAAATATCTACACCGCTATCTCTATAAACATGGAAATATCTACACCCCTATCTGTATAAGCATGGAAATATCCACACCGCTATCTCTATAAACATGGAAAAATCAACACCGCTATCTCTATGAACATGGAAATATCTACACCGAAATCTCTATAAACATGGAAATATCTACACCACGATCAGAATAAACACGGAAATATCTGCACCGCTATCTGTATAAACATGGAAATATCTCCACTGCTATCTCTATAAACATCGAAATATCTACTCCGCCATCTGTATAAACATGGAAATACTTACAAAGTTATCTGTATAAACATGGAAATAACTACACCGCCATCTGTGTAACCATGGAAATATCTAAACAGCCATGTGTATATACATGGAAATAACTACACCGCTATCTATATAAACATGGAAATAACTACACCGCTATCTGTATAAACATGGAAATATCTACAACGCCATCTATATAAACATGGAAATATCTACACCGCTATGTCTATAAACATGGAAATACCTACACCGCTATCCCAATAAACATGGAAATATCTACACCGCTATCTGTATAAACATGGAAATATCTACACTGCTATCTGTATAAACATGGAAATATCTACACCGCGATCTGTATAAACATGGAAATATCTACAACACGATCTGTATAAACATGGAAATATCTTCACCACGATCTGTATAAACATGGAAATATCTACACCGCTATCTGTAAAAACATGGTAATATCTACACCACCATCTATATAAACATGGAAATATCTACACCACCATCTGTATAAACATGGAAATATCTACAATGCCATCTGTAGAAAGATGGAAATATCTACACCGCAATCTGTGTAAACATGGAAATATCTACACCGATATCTGTAAAAACATGGAAATATCTACACCGCTATCTCTATAAACATGGAAATATCTACACCGCGATCTGTATAAACATGGAAATATCTACACCGCGATCTGTATAAACATGGAAATATCTACACCGCTATCTGTATAAACATGGAAATATCTACACAGCTATCACTATAAACATGGAAAATCTACACCGCCATCTGTATAAACATGGAAATACCTACAAAGTCATCTGTATAAACATGGAAATATCTACACAGCCATCTGTATAAACATGGAAATATCTACACAACCATCTGTATATACATGGAAATATCTACACCGCTATCTGTATAAACATGGAAATAACTACACCGCTATTAGTATAAACAAGGAAATATCTACACCGTGATCTGTATAAACATGGAAATATCTACACCGCTATCTCTATAAACATGGAAATATCTACACCCCTATCTGTATAAGCATGGAAATATCCACACCGCTATCTCTATAAACATGGAAAAATCAACACCGCTATCTCTATGAACATGGAAATATCTACACCGAAATCTCTATAAACATGGAAATATCTACACCACGATCAGAATAAACACGGAAATATCTGCACCGCTATCTGTATAAACATGGAAATATCTCCACTGCTATCTCTATAAACATCGAAATATCTACTCCGCCATCTGTATAAACATGGAAATACTTACAAAGTTATCTGTATAAACATGGAAATAACTACACCGCCATCTGTGTAACCATGGAAATATCTAAACAGCCATGTGTATATACATGGAAATAACTACACCGCTATCTATATGAACATGGAAATAACTACACCGCTATCTGTATAAACATGGAAATATCTACACCGCCATCTACATATCCATGGAAATATCTGCGCTGCCATCTGTATAAACATGGAAATATCTACACGGTCATCTGTGTATAGATGGAAATATCAACACCGTCATCTCTACAAACATGGAAATATCTGCACCGCTATTTGTATAAACATGAAAATATCTACACCGCTGTCTGTATAAACATGGAAATACCTACACCGCTATCTGTATAAACATGGAAATATCTACACCGCTATCTCTATAAACATGGAAATATCTACACCGTGATCTGTATAAACATGGAAATATTTACACCGCTATCTGTATAAGCATGGAAATTTCTAAACCGTTATCTGTATAAATATGGAAATAACTACACCGCTATCTCTATAAACATGGAAATATCTACACCACCATCTGTATAAACATGGAAATACCTATACAGTCATCTGTGTAAACATGGAAATATCTACACCACCATCTGTATAAACATGGAAATATCTTCAATGCCATCTGTATACACATGGAAATACCTACAGGGCAATCTGTGTATAGATGGAAACATCAACACCGCCATCTGTACAAACATGGAAATATCTACACTGCTATCTCAATAAACATGGAAATATCTACACTGCGGTCTGTATAAACATGGAAATACCTACACTGGTATCTGTATAAACATAGAAATATCAACACAATGATCTGTATAAACATGGAAATATCTACACCGCTATCTGTATAAGCATGGAAATATCTGCACCGCTATCTCTATAAACATGGAAATATCTACAAAGACATCTGTATAAACATGGAAATATCTACACAGTCATGTGTAGGAACATTTAAATATCTACACTGCCATCTGTATAAACAAAGAAATATCTACAAAGCCCTCTGTATATATATGGAAGTATCTGCATAGGCATCCGTGTAAACATGGAAATATCTGCACCGCTATCTGTATAAACATGGAAATACCTACACCGCTGTCTCTATAAACATGGAAATATGTACACCGCTATGTGTATAAACATGGAAATATCCCCACTGCTCTCTGTATAAACATGGAAATATCTCCACCGTTATCTGTATAAACATGGAAATATCTACAGCGCCATCTCTAAAAACATTGAAATATCTACACTGCCATCTGTAAAAACATGGAAATAACTACACCGCCAACTGTATAAGCATGGAAATATCTACACCACCATCTGTATAAACATGGAAATACCTACAATACCATCTGTATACACATGGAAATATCTACACAGACATCTGTATAAATATGGAAATAACTACACGGCCATCTGTATAAACATGCAAATATCTACACTGCCATCTGTAGAAAGATGGAAATATCTACACCGCTATCTCTATAAATATGGAAATATCTACACCGCCATCTCTATAAACATGAAAATATCTACACTGCCATCTCCATAAAGATGGAGGTATCTACTCTGCCATGTGTATAAACACGGAAATATCTACACCACTATCTGTGAAAACATGGGAATATCTACACCGCTATCTGTTTAAACATGGAAATATCTACACGGCCATCTGTGTATAGATGGAAATATCAACACCGCCATCTGTAGAAACATGGAAATATCTACACCGCTATCTCTATAAACATGGAAATATCTGCACTGCCATCTGTAAAAACATGGAAATACGTATACAGTCATCTGTATAAACATGGAAATATCTACAATGCCATCTGTATACACATGGAAATATCTACACAGCCATCTGTATAAACATGGAAATATCAACACTGCTATCTCTATAAACATGGAAATATCTACACCGCCATCTCTATAAACATGCAATTATCTACACTGCCATCTCCATAAACATGGAACTAACTACTCTGCCATCTGTATAAACATGGAAACATCTAAACCGCCATCTGTGTGAATAAGGAAATATCTACAATGACATCTGTACAAAAATATAAATATCTGCACCGCGAGCTGTATAAACATGGAAATATCTACATCGCTATCTGTATAAACGTGGAAATACCGACACCGCTGTCGGTATAAACATGGAAATATCTACAACGCCATCTATATAAACATGGAAATATCTACACCGCTATGTCTATAAACATGGAAATACCTACACCGCTATCCCAATAAACATGGAAATATCTACACCGCTATCTGTATAAACATGGAAATATCTACACTGCTATCTGTATAAACATGGAAATATCTACACCGCGATCTGTATAAACATGGAAATATCTACAACACGATCTGTATAAACATGGAAATATCTTCACCACGATCTGTATAAACATGGAAATATCTACACCGCTATCTGTAAAAACATGGTAATATCTACACCACCATCTATATAAACATGGAAATATCTACACCACCATCTGTATAAACATGGAAATATCTACAATGCCATCTGTAGAAAGATGGAAATATCTACACCGCAATCTGTGTAAACATGGAAATATCTACACCGATATCTGTAAAAACATGGAAATATCTACACCGCTATCTCTATAAACATGGAAATATCTACACCGCGATCTGTATAAACATGGAAATATCTACACCGCGATCTGTATAAACATGGAAATATCTACACCGCTATCTGTATAAACATGGAAATATCTACACAGCTATCACTATAAACATGGAAAATCTACACCGCCATCTGTATAAACATGGAAATACCTACAAAGTCATCTGTATAAACATGGAAATATCTACACAGCCATCTGTATATACATGGAAATATCAACACCGCTATCTGTATAAACATGGAAATAACTACACCGCTATTAGTATAAACAAGGAAATATCTACACCGTGATCTGTATAAACATGGAAATATCTACACCGCTATCTCTATAAACATGGAAATATCTACACCCCTATCTGTATAAGCATGGAAATATCCACACCGCTATCTCTATAAACATGGAAAAATCAACACCGCTATCTCTATGAACATGGAAATATCTACACCGAAATCTCTATAAACATGGAAATATCTACACCACGATCAGAATAAACACGGAAATATCTGCACCGCTATCTGTATAAACATGGAAATATCTCCACTGCTATCTCTATAAACATCGAAATATCTACTCCGCCATCTGTATAAACATGGAAATACTTACAAATTTATCTGTATAAACATGGAAATAACTACACCGCCATCTGTGTAACCATGGAAATATCTAAACAGCCATGTGTATATACATGGAAATAACTACACCGCTATCTATATAAACATGGAAATAACTACACCGCTATCTGTATAAACATGGAAATATCTACACCGCCATCTACATATCCATGGAAATATCTGCGCTGCCATCTGTATAAACATGGAAATATCTACACGGTCATCTGTGTATAGATGGAAATATCAACACCGTCATCTCTACAAACATGGAAATATCTGCACCGCTATTTGTATAAACATGAAAATATCTACACCGCTGTCTGTATAAACATGGAAATATCTACACCGCTATCTGTATAAACATGGAAATATCTACACCGCTATCTCTATAAACATGGAAATATCTACACCGTGATCTGTATAAACATGGAAATATTTACACCGCTATCTGTATAAGCATGGAAATTTCTAAACCGTTATCTGTATAAATATGGAAATAACTACACCGCTATCTCTATAAACATGGAAATATCTACACCACCATCTGTATAAACATGGAAATACCTATACAGTCATCTGTGTAAACATGGAAATATCTACACCACCATCTGTATAAACATGGAAATATCTTCAATGCCATCTGTATACACATGGAAATACCTACAGGGCAATCTGTGTATAGATGGAAACATCAACACCGCCATCTGTACAAACATGGAAATATCTACACTGCTATCTCAATAAACATGGAAATATCTACACTGCGGTCTGTATAAACATGGAAATACCTACACTGGTATCTGTATAAACATAGAAATATCAACACAATGATCTGTATAAACATGGAAATATCTACACCGCTATCTGTATAAACATGGAAATATCTGCACCGCTATCTCTATAAACATGGAAATATCTACAAAGACATCTGTATAAACATGGAAATACCTACACAGTCATGTGTAGGAACATTTAAATATCTACACTGCCATCTGTATAAACAAAGAAATATCTACAAAGCCCTCTGTATATATATGGAAGTATCTGCATAGGCATCCGTGTAAACATGGAAATATCTGCACCGCTATCTGTATAAACATGGAAATACCTACACCGCTGTCTCTATAAACATGGAAATATGTACACCGCTATGTGTATAAACATGGAAATATCTCCACTGCTCTCTGTATAAACATGGAAATATCTCCACCGTTATCTGTATAAACATGGAAATATCTACAGCGCCATCTCTAAAAACATTGAAATATCTACACTGCCATCTGTAAAAACATGGAAATAACTACACCGCCAACTGTATAAGCATGGAAATATCTACACCACCATCTGTATAAACATGGAAATACCTACAATACGATCTGTATACACATGGAAATATCTACACAGACATCTGTATAAATATGGAAATAACTACACGGCCATCTGTATAAACATGCAAATATCTACACTGCCATCTGTAGAAAGATGGAAATATCTACACCGCTATCTCTATAAATATGGAAATATCTACACCGCCATCTCTATAAACATGAAAATATCTACACTGCCATCTCCATAAAGATGGAGGTATCTACTCTGCCATGTGTATAAACACGGAAATATCTACACCACTATCTGTGAAAACATGGGAATATCTACACCGCTATCTGTTTAAACATGGAAATATCTACACGGCCATCTGTGTATAGATGGAAATATCAACACCGCCATCTGTAGAAACATGGAAATATCTACACCGCTATCTCTATAAACATGGAAATATCTGCACTGCCATCTGTAAAAACATGGAAATACGTATACAGTCATCTGTATAAACATGGAAATATCTACAATGCCATCTGTATACACATGGAAATATCTACACAGCCATCTGTATAAACATGTAAATATCAACACTGCTATCTCTATAAACATGGAAATATCTACACCGCCATCTCTATAAACATGCAATTATCTACACTGCCATCTCCATAAACATGGAACTAACTACTCTGCCATCTGTATAAACATGGAAACATCTAAACCGCCATCTGTGTGAATAAGGAAATATCTACAATGACATCTGTACAAAAATATAAATATCTGCACCGCGAGCTGTATAAACATGGAAATATCTACATCGCTATCTGTATAAACGTGGAAATACCGACACCGCTGTCGGTATAAACATGGAAATATCTACAACGCCATCTATATAAACATGGAAATATCTACACCGCTATGTCTATAAACATGGAAATACCTACACCGCTATCCCAATAAACATGGAAATATCTACACCGCTATCTGTATAAACATGGAAATATCTACACTGCTATCTGTATAAACATGGAAATATCTACACCGCGATCTGTATAAACATGGAAATATCTACAACACGATCTGTATAAACATGGAAATATCTTCACCACGATCTGTATAAACATGGAAATATCTACACCGCTATCTGTAAAAACATGGTAATATCTACACCACCATCTATATAAACATGGAAATATCTACACCACCATCTGTATAAACATGGAAATATCTACAATGCCATCTGTAGAAAGATGGAAATATCTACACCGCAATCTGTGTAAACATGGAAATATCTACACCGATATCTGTAAAAACATGGAAATATCTACACCGCTATCTCTATAAACATGGAAATATCTACACCGCGATCTGTATAAACATGGAAATATCTACACCGCGATCTGTATAAACATGGAAATATCTACACCGCTATCTGTATAAACATGGAAATATCTACACAGCTATCACTATAAACATGGAAAATCTACACCGCCATCTGTATAAACATGGAAATACCTACAAAGTCATCTGTATAAACATGGAAATATCTACACAGCCATCTGTATAAACATGGAAATATCTACACAACCATCTGTATATACATGGAAATATCTACACCGCTATCTGTATAAACATGGAAATAACTACACCGCTATTAGTATAAACAAGGAAATATCTACACCGTGATCTGTATAAACATGGAAATATCTACACCGCTATCTCTATAAACATGGAAATATCTACACCCCTATCTGTATAAGCATGGAAATATCCACACCGCTATCTCTATAAACATGGAAAAATCAACACCGCTATCTCTATGAACATGGAAATATCTACACCGAAATCTCTATAAACATGGAAATATCTACACCACGATCAGAATAAACACGGAAATATCTGCACCGCTATCTGTATAAACATGGAAATATCTCCACTGCTATCTCTATAAACATCGAAATATCTACTCCGCCATCTGTATAAACATGGAAATACTTACAAAGTTATCTGTATAAACATGGAAATAACTACACCGCCATCTGTGTAACCATGGAAATATCTAAACAGCCATGTGTATATACATGGAAATAACTACACCGCTATCTATATGAACATGGAAATAACTACACCGCTATCTGTATAAACATGGAAATATCTACACCGCCATCTACATATCCATGGAAATATCTGCGCTGCCATCTGTATAAACATGGAAATATCTACACGGTCATCTGTGTATAGATGGAAATATCAACACCGTCATCTCTACAAACATGGGAATATCTGCACCGCTATTTGTATAAACATGAAAATATCTACACCGCTGTCTGTATAAACATGGAAATACCTACACCGCTATCTGTATAAACATGGAAATATCTACACCGCTATCTCTATAAACATGGAAATATCTACACCGTGATCTGTATAAACATGGAAATATTTACACCGCTATCTGTATAAGCATGGAAATTTCTAAACCGTTATCTGTATAAATATGGAAATAACTACACCGCTATCTCTATAAACATGGAAATATCTACACCACCATCTGTATAAACATGGAAATACCTATACAGTCATCTGTGTAAACATGGAAATATCTACACCACCATCTGTATAAACATGGAAATATCTTCAATGCCATCTGTATACACATGGAAATACCTACAGGGCAATCTGTGTATAGATGGAAACATCAACACCGCCATCTGTACAAACATGGAAATATCTACACTGCTATCTCAATAAACATGGAAATATCTACACTGCGGTCTGTATAAACATGGAAATACCTACACTGGTATCTGTATAAACATAGAAATATCAACACAATGATCTGTATAAACATGGAAATATCTACACCGCTATCTGTATAAACATGGAAATATCTGCACCGCTATCTCTATAAACATGGAAATATCTACAAAGACATCTGTATAAACATGGAAATACCTACACAGTCATGTGTAGGAACATTTAAATATCTACACTGCCATCTGTATAAACAAAGAAATATCTACAAAGCCCTCTGTATATATATGGAAGTATCTGCATAGGCATCCGTGTAAACATGGAAATATCTGCACCGCTATCTGTATAAACATGGAAATACCTACACCGCTGTCTCTATAAACATGGAAATATGTACACCGCTATGTGTATAAACATGGAAATATCTCCACTGCTCTCTGTATAAACATGGAAATATCTCCACCGTTATCTGTATAAACATGGAAATATCTACAGCGCCATCTCTAAAAACATTGAAATATCTACACTGCCATCTGTAAAAACATGGAAATAACTACACCGCCAACTGTATAAGCATGGAAATATCTACACCACCATCTGTATAAACATGGAAATACCTACAATACCATCTGTATACACATGGAAATATCTACACAGACATCTGTATAAATATGGAAATAACTACACGGCCATCTGTATAAACATGCAAATATCTACACTGCCATCTGTAGAAAGATGGAAATATCTACACCGCTATCTCTATAAATATGGAAATATCTACACCGCCATCTCTATAAACATGAAAATATCTACACTGCCATCTCCATAAAGATGGAGGTATCTACTCTGCCATGTGTATAAACACGGAAATATCTACACCACTATCTGTGAAAACATGGGAATATCTACACCGCTATCTGTTTAAACATGGAAATATCTACACGGCCATCTGTGTATAGATGGAAATATCAACACCGCCATCTGTAGAAACATGGAAATATCTACACCGCTATCTCTATAAACATGGAAATATCTGCACTGCCATCTGTAAAAACATGGAAATACGTATACAGTCATCTGTATAAACATGGAAATATCTACAATGCCATCTGTATACACATGGAAATATCTACACAGCCATCTGTATACACATGGAAATATCAACACTGCTATCTCTATAAACATGGAAATATCTACACCGCCATCTCTATAAACATGCAATTATCTACACTGCCATCTCCATAAACATGGAACTAACTACTCTGCCATCTGTATAAACATGGAAACATCTAAACCGCCATCTGTGTGAATAAGGAAATATCTACAATGACATCTGTACAAAAATATAAATATCTGCACCGCGAGCTGTATAAACATGGAAATATCTACATCGCTATCTGTATAAACGTGGAAATACCGACACCGCTGTCGGTATAAACATGGAAATATCTACAACGCCATCTATATAAACATGGAAATATCTACACCGCTATGTCTATAAACATGGAAATACCTACACCGCTATCCCAATAAACATGGAAATATCTACACCGCTATCTGTATAAACATGGAAATATCTACACTGCTATCTGTATAAACATGGAAATATCTACACCGCGATCTGTATAAACATGGAAATATCTACAACACGATCTGTATAAACATGGAAATATCTTCACCACGATCTGTATAAACATGGAAATATCTACACCGCTATCTGTAAAAACATGGTAATATCTACACCACCATCTATATAAACATGGAAATATCTACACCACCATCTGTATAAACATGGAAATATCTACAATGCCATCTGTAGAAAGATGGAAATATCTACACCGCAATCTGTGTAAACATGGAAATATCTACACCGATATCTGTAAAAACATGGAAATATCTACACCGCTATCTCTATAAACATGGAAATATCTACACCGCGATCTGTATAAACATGGAAATATCTACACCGCGATCTGTATAAACATGGAAATATCTACACCGCTATCTGTATAAACATGGAAATATCTACACAGCTATCACTATAAACATGGAAAATCTACACCGCCATCTGTATAAACATGGAAATACCTACAAAGTCATCTGTATAAACATGGAAATATCTACACAGCCATCTGTATAAACATGGAAATATCTACACAACCATCTGTATATACATGGAAATATCTACACCGCTATCTGTATAAACATGGAAATAACTACACCGCTATTAGTATAAACAAGGAAATATCTACACCGTGATCTGTATAAACATGGAAATATCTACACCGCTATCTCTATAAACATGGAAATATCTACACCCCTATCTGTATAAGCATGGAAATATCCACACCGCTATCTCTATAAACATGGAAAAATCAACACCGCTATCTCTATGAACATGGAAATATCTACACCGAAATCTCTATAAACATGGAAATATCTACACCACGATCAGAATAAACACGGAAATATCTGCACCGCTATCTGTATAAACATGGAAATATCTCCACTGCTATCTCTATAAACATCGAAATATCTACTCCGCCATCTGTATAAACATGGAAATACTTACAAAGTTATCTGTATAAACATGGAAATAACTACACCGCCATCTGTGTAACCATGGAAATATCTAAACAGCCATGTGTATATACATGGAAATAACTACACCGCTATCTATATAAACATGGAAATAACTACACCGCTATCTGTATAAACATGGAAATATCTACACCGCCATCTACATATCCATGGAAATATCTGCGCTGCCATCTGTATAAACATGGAAATATCTACACGGTCATCTGTGTATAGATGGAAATATCGACACCGTCATCTCTACAAACATGGAAATATCTGCACCGCTATTTGTATAAACATGAAAATATCTACACCGCTGTCTGTATAAACATGGAAATACCTACACCGCTATCTGTATAAACATGGAAATATCTACACCGCTATCTCTATAAACATGGAAATATCTACACCGTGATCTGTATAAACATGGAAATATTTACACCGCTATCTGTATAAGCATGGAAATTTCTAAACCGTTATCTGTATAAATATGGAAATAACTACACCGCTATCTCTATAAACATGGAAATATCTACACCACCATCTGTATAAACATGGAAATACCTATACAGTCATCTGTGTAAACATGGAAATATCTACACCACCATCTGTATAAACATGGAAATATCTTCAATGCCATCTGTATACACATGGAAATACCTACAGGGCAATCTGTGTATAGATGGAAACATCAACACCGCCATCTGTACAAACATGGAAATATCTACACTGCTATCTCAATAAACATGGAAATATCTACACTGCGGTCTGTATAAACATGGAAATACCTACACTGGTATCTGTATAAACATAGAAATATCAACACAATGATCTGTATAAACATGGAAATATCTACACCGCTATCTGTATAAACATGGAAATATCTGCACCGCTATCTCTATAAACATGGAAATATCTACAAAGACATCTGTATAAACATGGAAATACCTACACAGTCATGTGTAGGAACATTTAAATATCTACACTGCCATCTGTATAAACAAAGAAATATCTACAAAGCCCTCTGTATATATATGGAAGTATCTGCATAGGCATCCGTGTAAACATGGAAATATCTGCACCGCTATCTGTATAAACATGGAAATACCTACACCGCTGTCTCTATAAACATGGAAATATGTACACCGCTATGTGTATAAACATGGAAATATCCCCACTGCTCTCTGTATAAACATGGAAATATCTCCACCGTTATCTGTATAAACATGGAAATATCTACAGCGCCATCTCTAAAAACATTGAAATATCTACACTGCCATCTGTAAAAACATGGAAATAACTACACCGCCAACTGTATAAGCATGGAAATATCTACACCACCATCTGTATAAACATGGAAATACCTACAATACCATCTGTATACACATGGAAATATCTACACAGACATCTGTATAAATATGGAAATAACTACACGGCCATCTGTATAAACATGCAAATATCTACACTGCCATCTGTAGAAAGATGGAAATATCTACACCGCTATCTCTATAAATATGGAAATATCTACACCGCCATCTCTATAAACATGAAAATATCTACACTGCCATCTCCATAAAGATGGAGGTATCTACTCTGCCATGTGTATAAACACGGAAATATCTACACCACTATCTGTGAAAACATGGGAATATCTACACCGCTATCTGTTTAAACATGGAAATATCTACACGGCCATCTGTGTATAGATGGAAATATCAACACCGCCATCTGTAGAAATATGGAAATATCTACACCGCTATCTCTATAAACATGGAAATATCTGCACTGCCATCTGTAAAAACATGGAAATACGTATACAGTCATCTGTATAAACATGGAAATATCTACAATGCCATCTGTATACACATGGAAATATCTACACAGCCATCTGTATAAACATGGAAATATCAACACTGCTATCTCTATAAACATGGAAATATCTACACCGCCATCTCTATAAACATGCAATTATCTACACTGCCATCTCCATAAACATGGAACTAACTACTCTGCCATCTGTATAAACATGGAAACATCTAAACCGCCATCTGTGTGAATAAGGAAATATCTACAATGACATCTGTACAAAAATATAAATATCTGCACCGCGAGCTGTATAAACATGGAAATATCTACATCGCTATCTGTATAAACGTGGAAATACCGACACCGCTGTCGGTATAAACATGGAAATATCTACAACGCCATCTATATAAACATGGAAATATCTACACCGCTATGTCTATAAACATGGAAATACCTACACCGCTATCCCAATAAACATGGAAATATCTACACCGCTATCTGTATAAACATGGAAATATCTACACTGCTATCTGTATAAACATGGAAATATCTACACCGCGATCTGTATAAACATGGAAATATCTACAACACGATCTGTATAAACATGGAAATATCTTCACCACGATCTGTATAAACATGGAAATATCTACACCGCTATCTGTAAAAACATTGGAATATCTACACCACCATCTATATAAACATGGAAATATCTACACCACCATCTGTATAAACATGGAAATATCTACAATGCCATCTGTAGAAAGATGGAAATATCTACACCGCAATCTGTGTAAACATGGAAATATCTACACCGATATCTGTAAAAACATGGAAATATCTACACCGCTATCTCTATAAACATGGAAATATCTACACCGCGATCTGTATAAACATGGAAATATCTACACCGCGATCTGTATAAACATGGAAATATCTACACCGCTATCTGTATAAACATGGAAATATCTACACAGCTATCACTATAAACATGGAAAATCTACACCGCCATCTGTATAAACATGGAAATACCTACAAAGTCATCTGTATAAACATGGAAATATCTACACAGCCATCTGTATAAACATGGAAATATCTACACAACCATCTGTATATACATGGAAATATCTACACCGCTATCTGTATAAACATGGAAATAACTACACCGCTATTAGTATAAACAAGGAAATATCTACACCGTGATCTGTATAAACATGGAAATATCTACACCGCTATCTCTATAAACATGGAAATATCTACACCCCTATCTGTATAAGCATGGAAATATCCACACCGCTATCTCTATAAACATGGAAAAATCAACACCGCTATCTCTATGAACATGGAAATATCTACACCGAAATCTCTATAAACATGGAAATATCTACACCACGATCAGAATAAACACGGAAATATCTGCACCGCTA
This sequence comes from Pan paniscus, assembly GCF_029289425.2. Classification (NCBI taxonomy): domain Eukaryota; kingdom Metazoa; phylum Chordata; class Mammalia; order Primates; family Hominidae; genus Pan; species Pan paniscus. The sequence goes on from NC_073259.2 coordinate 1,017,627, forward strand.
TCTGTATAAACATGGAAATATCTCCACTGCTATCTCTATAAACATCGAAATATCTACTCCGCCATCTGTATAAACATGGAAATACTTACAAAGTTATCTGTATAAACATGGAAATAACTACACCGCCATCTGTGTAACCATGGAAATATCTAAACAGCCATGTGTATATACATGGAAATAACTACACCGCTATCTATATAAACATGGAAATAACTACACCGCTATCTGTATAAACATGGAAATATCTACACCGCCATCTACATATCCATGGAAATATCTGCGCTGCCATCTGTATAAACATGGAAATATCTACACGGTCATCTGTGTATAGATGGAAATATCGACACCGTCATCTCTACAAACATGGAAATATCTGCACTGCTATTTGTATAAACATGAAAATATCTACACCGCTGTCTGTATAAACATGGAAATATCTACACCGCTATCTGTATAAACATGGAAATATCTACACCGCTATCTCTATAAACATGGAAATATCTACACCGTGATCTGTATAAACATGGAAATATTTACACCGCTATCTGTATAAGCATGGAAATTTCTAAACCGTTATCTGTATAAATATGGAAATAACTACACCGCTATCTCTATAAACATGGAAATATCTACACCACCATCTGTATAAACATGGAAATACCTATACAGTCATCTGTGTAAACATGGAAATATCTACACCACCATCTGTATAAACATGGAAATATCTTCAATGCCATCTGTATACACATGGAAATACCTACAGGGCAATCTGTGTATAGATGGAAACATCAACACCGCCATCTGTACAAACATGGAAATATCTACACTGCTATCTCAATAAACATGGAAATATCTACACTGCGGTCTGTATAAACATGGAAATACCTACACTGGTATCTGTATAAACATAGAAATATCAACACAATGATCTGTATAAACATGGAAATATCTACACCGCTATCTGTATAAACATGGAAATATCTGCACCGCTATCTCTATAAACATGGAAATATCTACAAAGACATCTGTATAAACATGGAAATACCTACACAGTCATGTGTAGGAACATTTAAATATCTACACTGCCATCTGTATAAACAAAGAAATATCTACAAAGCCCTCTGTATATATATGGAAGTATCTGCATAGGCATCCGTGTAAACATGGAAATATCTGCACCGCTATCTGTATAAACATGGAAATACCTACACCGCTGTCTCTATAAACATGGAAATATGTACACCGCTATGTGTATAAACATGGAAATATCCCCACTGCTCTCTGTATAAACATGGAAATATCTCCACCGTTATCTGTATAAACATGGAAATATCTACAGCGCCATCTCTAAAAACATTGAAATATCTACACTGCCATCTGTAAAAACATGGAAATAACTACACCGCCAACTGTATAAGCATGGAAATATCTACACCACCATCTGTATAAACATGGAAATACCTACAATACCATCTGTATACACATGGAAATATCTACACAGACATCTGTATAAATATGGAAATAACTACACGGCCATCTGTATAAACATGCAAATATCTACACTGCCATCTGTAGAAAGATGGAAATATCTACACCGCTATCTCTATAAATATGGAAATATCTACACCGCCATCTCTATAAACATGAAAATATCTACACTGCCATCTCCATAAAGATGGAGGTATCTACTCTGCCATGTGTATAAACACGGAAATATCTACACCACTATCTGTGAAAACATGGGAATATCTACACCGCTATCTGTTTAAACATGGAAATATCTACACGGCCATCTGTGTATAGATGGAAATATCAACACCGCCATCTGTAGAAACATGGAAATATCTACACCGCTATCTCTATAAACATGGAAATATCTGCACTGCCATCTGTAAAAACATGGAAATACGTATACAGTCATCTGTATAAACATGGAAATATCTACAATGCCATCTGTATACACATGGAAATATCTACACAGCCATCTGTATAAACATGTAAATATCAACACTGCTATCTCTATAAACATGGAAATATCTACACCGCCATCTCTATAAACATGCAATTATCTACACTGCCATCTCCATAAACATGGAACTAACTACTCTGCCATCTGTATAAACATGGAAACATCTAAACCGCCATCTGTGTGAATAAGGAAATATCTACAATGACATCTGTACAAAAATATAAATATCTGCACCGCGAGCTGTATAAACATGGAAATATCTACATCGCTATCTGTATAAACGTGGAAATACCGACACCGCTGTCGGTATAAACATGGAAATATCTACAACGCCATCTATATAAACATGGAAATATCTACACCGCTATGTCTATAAACATGGAAATACCTACACCGCTATCCCAATAAACATGGAAATATCTACACCGCTATCTGTATAAACATGGAAATATCTACACTGCTATCTGTATAAACATGGAAATATCTACACCGCGATCTGTATAAACATGGAAATATCTACAACACGATCTGTATAAACATGGAAATATCTTCACCACGATCTGTATAAACATGGAAATATCTACACCGCTATCTGTAAAAACATGGTAATATCTACACCACCATCTATATAAACATGGAAATATCTACACCACCATCTGTATAAACATGGAAATATCTACAATGCCATCTGTAGAAAGATGGAAATATCTACACCGCAATCTGTGTAAACATGGAAATATCTACACCGATATCTGTAAAAACATGGAAATATCTACACCGCTATCTCTATAAACATGGAAATATCTACACCGCGATCTGTATAAACATGGAAATATCTACACCGCGATCTGTATAAACATGGAAATATCTACACCGCTATCTGTATAAACATGGAAATATCTACACAGCTATCACTATAAACATGGAAAATCTACACCGCCATCTGTATAAACATGGAAATACCTACAAAGTCATCTGTATAAACATGGAAATATCTACACAGCCATCTGTATAAACATGGAAATATCTACACAACCATCTGTATATACATGGAAATATCTACACCGCTATCTGTATAAACATGGAAATAACTACACCGCTATTAGTATAAACAAGGAAATATCTACACCGTGATCTGTATAAACATGGAAATATCTACACCGCTATCTCTATAAACATGGAAATATCTACACCCCTATCTGTATAAGCATGGAAATATCCACACCGCTATCTCTATAAACATGGAAAAATCAACACCGCTATCTCTATGAACATGGAAATATCTACACCGAAATCTCTATAAACATGGAAATATCTACACCACGATCAGAATAAACACGGAAATATCTGCACCGCTATCTGTATAAACATGGAAATATCTCCACTGCTATCTCTATAAACATCGAAATATCTACTCCGCCATCTGTATAAACATGGAAATACTTACAAAGTTATCTGTATAAACATGGAAATAACTACACCGCCATCTGTGTAACCATGGAAATATCTAAACAGCCATGTGTATATACATGGAAATAACTACACCGCTATCTATATAAACATGGAAATAACTACACCGCTATCTGTATAAACATGGAAATATCTACACCGCCATCTACATATCCATGGAAATATCTGCGCTGCCATCTGTACAAACATGGAAATATCTACACGGTCATCTGTGTATAGATGGAAATATCGACACCGTCATCTCTACAAACATGGAAATATCTGCACCGCTATTTGTATAAACATGAAAATATCTACACCGCTGTCTGTATAAACATGGAAATATCTACACCGCTATCTGTATAAAGAAGGAAATATCTACACCGCTATCTCTATAAACATGGAAATATCTACACCGTGATCTGTATAAACATGGAAATATTTACACCGCTATCAGTATAAGCATGGAAATTTCTAAACCGTTATCTGTATAAATATGGAAATAACTACACCGCTATCTCTATAAACATGGAAATATCTACACCACCATCTGTATAAACATGGAAATACCTATACAGTCATCTGTGTAAACATGGAAATATCTACACCACCATCTGTATAAACATGGAAATATCTTCAATGCCATCTGTATACACATGGAAATACCTACAGGGCAATCTGTGTATAGATGGAAACATCAACACCGCCATCTGTACAAACATGGAAATATCTACACTGCTATCTCAATAAACATGGAAATATCTGCACTGCGGTCTGTATAAACATGGAAATACCTACACTGGTATCTGTATAAACATAGAAATATCAACACAATGATCTGTATAAACATGGAAATATCTACACCGCTATCTGTATAAGCATGGAAATATCTGCACCGCTATCTCTATAAACATGGAAATATCTACAAAGACATCTGTATAAACATGGAAATATCTACACAGTCATGTGTAGGAACATTTAAATATCTACACTGCCATCTGTATAAACAAAGAAATATCTACAAAGCCCTCTGTATATATATGGAAGTATCTGCATAGGCATCCGTGTAAACATGGAAATATCTGCACCGCTATCTGTATAAACATGGAAATACCTACACCGCTGTCTCTATAAACATGGAAATATGTACACCGCTATGTGTATAAACATGGAAATATCCCCACTGCTCTCTGTATAAACATGGAAATATCTCCACCGTTATCTGTATAAACATGGAAATATCTACAGCGCCATCTCTAAAAACATTGAAATATCTACACTGCCATCTGTAAAAACATGGAAATAACTACACCGCCAACTGTATAAGCATGGAAATATCTACACCACCATCTGTATAAACATGGAAATACCTACAATACCATCTGTATACACATGGAAATATCTACACAGACATCTGTATAAATATGGAAATAACTACACGGCCATCTGTATAAACATGCAAATATCTACACTGCCATCTGTAGAAAGATGGAAATATCTACACCGCTATCTCTATAAATATGGAAATATCTACACCGCCATCTCTATAAACATGAAAATATCTACACTGCCATCTCCATAAAGATGGAGGTATCTACTCTGCCATGTGTATAAACACGGAAATATCTACACCACTATCTGTGAAAACATGGGAATATCTACACCGCTATCTGTTTAAACATGGAAATATCTACACGGCCATCTGTGTATAGATGGAAATATCAACACCGCCATCTGTAGAAACATGGAAATATCTACACCGCTATCTCTATAAACATGGAAATATCTGCACTGCCATCTGTAAAAACATGGAAATACGTATACAGTCATCTGTATAAACATGGAAATATCTACAATGCCATCTGTATACACATGGAAATATCTACACAGCCATCTGTATAAACATGTAAATATCAACACTGCTATCTCTATAAACATGGAAATATCTACACCGCCATCTCTATAAACATGCAATTATCTACACTGCCATCTCCATAAACATGGAACTAACTACTCTGCCATCTGTATAAACATGGAAACATCTAAACCGCCATCTGTGTGAATAAGGAAATATCTACAATGACATCTGTACAAAAATATAAATATCTGCACCGCGAGCTGTATAAACATGGAAATATCTACATCGCTATCTGTATAAACGTGGAAATACCGACACCGCTGTCGGTATAAACATGGAAATATCTACAACGCCATCTATATAAACATGGAAATATCTACACCGCTATGTCTATAAACATGGAAATACCTACACCGCTATCCCAATAAACATGGAAATATCTACACCGCTATCTGTATAAACATGGAAATATCTACACTGCTATCTGTATAAACATGGAAATATCTACACCGCGATCTGTATAAACATGGAAATATCTACAACACGATCTGTATAAACATGGAAATATCTTCACCACGATCTGTATAAACATGGAAATATCTACACCGCTATCTGTAAAAACATGGTAATATCTACACCACCATCTATATAAACATGGAAATATCTACACCACCATCTGTATAAACATGGAAATATCTACAATGCCATCTGTAGAAAGATGGAAATATCTACACCGCAATCTGTGTAAACATGGAAATATCTACACCGATATCTGTAAAAACATGGAAATATCTACACCGCTATCTCTATAAACATGGAAATATCTACACCGCGATCTGTATAAACATGGAAATATCTACACCGCGATCTGTATAAACATGGAAATATCTACACCGCTATCTGTATAAACATGGAAATATCTACACAGCTATCACTATAAACATGGAAAATCTACACCGCCATCTGTATAAACATGGAAATACCTACAAAGTCATCTGTATAAACATGGAAATATCTACACAGCCATCTGTATAAACATGGAAATATCTACACAACCATCTGTATATACATGGAAATATCTACACCGCTATCTGTATAAACATGGAAATAACTACACCGCTATTAGTATAAACAAGGAAATATCTACACCGTGATCTGTATAAACATGGAAATATCTACACCGCTATCTCTATAAACATGGAAATATCTACACCCCTATCTGTATAAGCATGGAAATATCCACACCGCTATCTCTATAAACATGGAAAAATCAACACCGCTATCTCTATGAACATGGAAATATCTACACCGAAATCTCTATAAACATGGAAATATCTACACCACGATCAGAATAAACACGGAAATATCTGCACCGCTATCTGTATAAACATGGAAATATCTCCACTGCTATCTCTATAAACATCGAAATATCTACTCCGCCATCTGTATAAACATGGAAATACTTACAAAGTTATCTGTATAAACATGGAAATAACTACACCGCCATCTGTGTAACCATGGAAATATCTAAACAGCCATGTGTATATACATGGAAATAACTACACCGCTATCTATATAAACATGGAAATAACTACACCGCTATCTGTATAAACATGGAAATATCTACACCGCCATCTACATATCCATGGAAATATCTGCGCTGCCATCTGTACAAACATGGAAATATCTACACGGTCATCTGTGTATAGATGGAAATATCGACACCGTCATCTCTACAAACATGGAAATATCTGCACCGCTATTTGTATAAACATGAAAATATCTACACCGCTGTCTGTATAAACATGGAAATATCTACACCGCTATCTGTATAAAGAAGGAAATATCTACACCGCTATCTCTATAAACATGGAAATATCTACACCGTGATCTGTATAAACATGGAAATATTTACACCGCTATCAGTATAAGCATGGAAATTTCTAAACCGTTATCTGTATAAATATGGAAATAACTACACCGCTATCTCTATAAACATGGAAATATCTACACCACCATCTGTATAAACATGGAAATACCTATACAGTCATCTGTGTAAACATGGAAATATCTACACCACCATCTGTATAAACATGGAAATATCTTCAATGCCATCTGTATACACATGGAAATACCTACAGGGCAATCTGTGTATAGATGGAAACATCAACACCGCCATCTGTACAAACATGGAAATATCTACACTGCTATCTCAATAAACATGGAAATATCTGCACTGCGGTCTGTATAAACATGGAAATACCTACACTGGTATCTGTATAAACATAGAAATATCAACACAATGATCTGTATAAACATGGAAATATCTACACCGCTATCTGTATAAGCATGGAAATATCTGCACCGCTATCTCTATAAACATGGAAATATCTACAAAGACATCTGTATAAACATGGAAATATCTACACAGTCATGTGTAGGAACATTTAAATATCTACACTGCCATCTGTATAAACAAAGAAATATCTACAAAGCCCTCTGTATATATATGGAAGTATCTGCATAGGCATCCGTGTAAACATGGAAATATCTGCACCGCTATCTGTATAAACATGGAAATACCTACACCGCTGTCTCTATAAACATGGAAATATGTACACCGCTATGTGTATAAACATGGAAATATCTCCACTGCTCTCTGTATAAACATGGAAATATCTCCACCGTTATCTGTATAAACATGGAAATATCTACAGCACCATCTCTAAAAACATTGAAATATCTACACTGCCATCTGTAAAAACATGGAAATAACTACACCGCCAACTGTATAAGCATGGAAATATCTACACCACCATCTGTATAAACATGGAAATACCTACAATACCATCTGTATACACATGGAAATATCTACACAGACATCTGTATAAATATGGAAATAACTACACGGCCATCTGTATAAACATGCAAATATCTACACTGCCATCTGTAGAAAGATGGAAATATCTACACCGCTATCTCTATAAATATGGAAATATCTACACCGCCATCTCTATAAACATGAAAATATCTACACTGCCATCTCCATAAAGATGGAGGTATCTACTCTGCCATGTGTATAAACACGGAAATATCTACACCACTATCTGTGAAAACATGGGAATATCTACACCGCTATCTGTTTAAACATGGAAATATCTACACGGCCATCTGTGTATAGATGGAAATATCAACACCGCCATCTGTAGAAACATGGAAATATCTACACCGCTATCTCTATAAACATGGAAATATCTGCACTGCCATCTGTAAAAACATGGAAATACGTATACAGTCATCTGTATAAACATGGAAATATCTACAATGCCATCTGTATACACATGGAAATATCTACACAGCCATCTGTATAAACATGTAAATATCAACACTGCTATCTCTATAAACATGGAAATATCTACACCGCCATCTCTATAAACATGCAATTATCTACACTGCCATCTCCATAAACATGGAACTAACTACTCTGCCATCTGTATAAACATGGAAACATCTAAACCGCCATCTGTGTGAATAAGGAAATATCTACAATGACATCTGTACAAAAATATAAATATCTGCACCGCGAGCTGTATAAACATGGAAATATCTACATCGCTATCTGTATAAACGTGGAAATACCGACACCGCTGTCGGTATAAACATGGAAATATCTACAACGCCATCTATATAAACATGGAAATATCTACACCGCTATGTCTATAAACATGGAAATACCTACACCGCTATCCCAATAAACATGGAAATATCTACACCGCTATCTGTATAAACATGGAAATATCTACACTGCTATCTGTATAAACATGGAAATATCTACACCGCGATCTGTATAAACATGGAAATATCTACAACGCGATCTGTATAAACATGGAAATATCTTCACCACGATCTGTATAAACATGGAAATATCTACACCGCTATCTGTAAAAACATGGTAATATCTGCACCACCATCTATATAAACATGGAAATATCTACACCACCATCTGTATAAACATGGAAATATCTACAATGCCATCTGTAGAAAGATGGAAATATCTACACCGCAATCTGTGTAAACATGGAAATATCTACACCGATATCTGTAAAAACATGGAAATATCTACACCGCTATCTCTATAAACATGGAAATATCTACACCGCGATCTGTATAAACATGGAAATATCTACACCGCGATCTGTATAAACATGGAAATATCTACACCGCTATCTGTATAAACATGGAAATATCTACACAGCTATCACTATAAACATGGAAAATCTACACCGCCATCTGTATAAACATGGAAATACCTACAAAGTCATCTGTATAAACATGGAAATATCTACACAGCCATCTGTATAAACATGGAAATATCTACACAACCATCTGTATATACATGGAAATATCTACACCGCTATCTGTATAAACATGGAAATAACTACACCGCTATTAGTATAAACAAGGAAATATCTACACCGTGATCTGTATAAACATGGAAATATCTACACCGCTATCTCTATAAACATGGAAATATCTACACCCCTATCTGTATAAGCATGGAAATATCCACACCGCTATCTCTATAAACATGGAAAAATCAACACCGCTATCTCTATGAACATGGAAATATCTACACCGAAATCTCTATAAACATGGAAATATCTACACCACGATCAGAATAAACACGGAAATATCTGCACCGCTATCTGTATAAACATGGAAATATCTCCACTGCTATCTCTATAAACATCGAAATATCTACTCCGCCATCTGTATAAACATGGAAATACTTACAAAGTTATCTGTATAAACATGGAAATAACTACACCGCCATCTGTGTAACCATGGAAATATCTAAACAGCCATGTGTATATACATGGAAATAACTACACCGCTATCTATATAAACATGGAAATAACTACACCGCTATCTGTATAAACATGGAAATATCTACACCGCCATCTACATATCCATGGAAATATCTGCGCTGCCATCTGTATAAACATGGAAATATCTACACGGTCATCTGTGTATAGATGGAAATATCAACACCGTCATCTCTACAAACATGGAAATATCTGCACCGCTATTTGTATAAACATGAAAATATCTACACCGCTGTCTGTATAAACATGGAAATATCTACACCGCTATCTGTATAAACATGGAAATATCTACACCGCTATCTCTATAAACATGGAAATATCTACACCGTGATCTGTATAAACATGGAAATATTTACACCGCTATCTGTATAAGCATGGAAATTTCTAAACCGTTATCTGTTTAAATATGGAAATAACTACACCGCTATCTCTATAAACATGGAAATATCTACACCACCATCTGTATAAACATGGAAATACCTATACAGTCATCTGTGTAAACATGGAAATATCTACACCACCATCTGTATAAACATGGAAATATCTTCAATGCCATCTGTATACACATGGAAATACCTACAGGGCAATCTGTGTATAGATGGAAACATCAACACCGCCATCTGTACAAACATGGAAATATCTACACTGCTATCTCAATAAACATGGAAATATCTACACTGCGGTCTGTATAAACATGGAAATACCTACACTGGTATCTGTATAAACATAGAAATATCAACACAATGATCTGTATAAACATGGAAATATCTACACCGCTATCTGTATAAACATGGAAATATCTGCACCGCTATCTCTATAAACATGGAAATATCTACAAAGACATCTGTATAAACATGGAAATACCTACACAGTCATGTGTAGGAACATTTAAATATCTACACTGCCATCTGTATAAACAAAGAAATATCTACAAAGCCCTCTGTATATATATGGAAGTATCTGCATAGGCATCCGTGTAAACATGGAAATATCTGCACCGCTATCTGTATAAACATGGAAATACCTACACCGCTGTCTCTATAAACATGGAAATATGTACACCGCTATGTGTATAAACATGGAAATATCTCCACTGCTCTCTGTATAAACATGGAAATATCTCCACCGTTATCTGTATAAACATGGAAATATCTACAGCGCCATCTCTAAAAACATTGAAATATCTACACTGCCATCTGTAAAAACATGGAAATAACTACACCGCCAACTGTATAAGCATGGAAATATCTACACCACCATCTGTATAAACATGGAAATACCTACAATACCATCTGTATACACATGGAAATATCTACACAGACATCTGTATAAATATGGAAATAACTACACGGCCATATGTATAAACATGCAAATATCTACACTGCCATCTGTAGAAAGATGGAAATATCTACACCGCTATCTCTATAAATATGGAAATATCTACACCGCCATCTCTATAAACATGAAAATATCTACACTGCCATCTCCATAAAGATGGAGGTATCTACTCTGCCATGTGTATAAACACGGAAATATCTACACCACTATCTGTGAAAACATGGGAATATCTACACCGCTATCTGTTTAAACATGGAAATATCTACACGGCCATCTGTGTATAGATGGAAATATCAACACCGCCATCTGTAGAAACATGGAAATATCTACACCGCTATCTCTATAAACATGGAAATATCTGCACTGCCATCTGTAAAAACATGGAAATACGTATACAGTCATCTGTATAAACATGGAAATATCTACAATGCCATCTGTGTACGCATGGAAATATCTACACAGCCATCTGTATAAACATGGAAATATCAACACTGCTATCTCTATAAACATGGAAATATCTACACCGCCATCTCTATAAACATGCAATTATCTACACTGCCATCTCCATAAACATGGAACTAACTACTCTGCCATCTGTATAAACATGGAAACATCTAAACCGCCATCTGTGTGAATAAGGAAATATCTACAATGACATCTGTACAAAAATATAAATATCTGCACCGCGAGCTGTATAAACATGGAAATATCTACATCGCTATCTGTATAAACGTGGAAATACCGACACCGCTGTCGGTATAAACATGGAAATATCTACAACGCCATCTATATAAACATGGAAATATCTACACCGCTATGTCTATAAACATGGAAATACCTACACCGCTATCCCAATAAACATGGAAATATCTACACCGCTATCTGTATAAACATGGAAATATCTACACTGCTATCTGTATAAACATGGAAATATCTACACCGCGATCTGTATAAACATGGAAATATCTACAACGCGATCTGTATAAACATGGAAATATCTTCACCACGATCTGTATAAACATGGAAATATCTACACCGCTATCTGTAAAAACATGGTAATATCTACACCACCATCTATATAAACATGGAAATATCTACACCACCATCTGTATAAACATGGAAATATCTACAATGCCATCTGTAGAAAGATGGAAATATCTACACCGCAATCTGTGTAAACATGGAAATATCTACACCGATATCTGTAAAAACATGGAAATATCTACACCGCTATCTCTATAAACATGGAAATATCTACACCGCGATCTGTATAAACATGGAAATATCTACACCGCGATCTGTATAAACATGGAAATATCTACACCGCTATCTGTATAAACATGGAAATATCTACACAGCTATCACTATAAACATGGAAAATCTACACCGCCATCTGTATAAACATGGAAATACCTACAAAGTCATCTGTATAAACATGGAAATATCTACACAGCCATCTGTATAAACATGGAAATATCTACACAACCATCTGTATATACATGGAAATATCTACACCGCTATCTGTATAAACATGGAAATAACTACACCGCTATTAGTATAAACAAGGAAATATCTACACCGTGATCTGTATAAACATGGAAATATCTACACCGCTATCTCTATAAACATGGAAATATCTACACCCCTATCTGTATAAGCATGGAAATATCCACACCGCTATCTCTATAAACATGGAAAAATCAACACCGCTATCTCTATGAACATGGAAATATCTACACCGAAATCTCTATAAACATGGAAATATCTACACCACGATCAGAATAAACACGGAAATATCTGCACCGCTATCTGTATAAACATGGAAATATCTCCACTGCTATCTCTATAAACATCGAAATATCTACTCCGCCATCTGTATAAAGATGGAAATACTTACAAAGTTATCTGTATAAACATGGAAATAACTACACCGCCATCTGTGTAACCATGGAAATATCTAAACAGCCATGTGTATATACATGGAAATAACTACACCGCTATCTATATAAACATGGAAATAACTACACCGCTATCTGTATAAACATGGAAATATCTACACCGCCATCTACATATCCATGGAAATATCTGCGCTGCCATCTGTATAAACATGGAAATATCTACACGGTCATCTGTGTATAGATGGAAATATCAACACCGTCATCTCTACAAACATGGAAATATCTGCACCGCTATTTGTATAAACATGAAAATATCTACACCGCTGTCTGTATAAACATGGAAATATCTACACCGCTATCTGTATAAACATGGAAATATCTACACCGCTATCTCTATAAACATGGAAATATCTACACCGTGATCTGTATAAACATGGAAATATTTACACCGCTATCTGTATAAGCATGGAAATTTCTAAACCGTTATCTGTATAAATATGGAAATAACTACACCGCTATCTCTATAAACATGGAAATATCTACACCACCATCTGTATAAACATGGAAATACCTATACAGTCATCTGTGTAAACATGGAAATATCTACACCACCATCTGTATAAACATGGAAATATCTTCAATGCCATCTGTATACACATGGAAATACCTACAGGGCAATCTGTGTATAGATGGAAACATCAACACCGCCATCTGTACAAACATGGAAATATCTACACTGCTATCTCAATAAACATGGAAATATCTACACTGCGGTCTGTATAAACATGGAAATACCTACACTGGTATCTGTATAAACATAGAAATATCAACACAATGATCTGTATAAACATGGAAATATCTACACCGCTATCTGTATAAACATGGAAATATCTGCACCGCTATCTCTATAAACATGGAAATATCTACAAAGACATCTGTATAAACATGGAAATACCTACACAGTCATGTGTAGGAACATTTAAATATCTACACTGCCATCTGTATAAACAAAGAAATATCTACAAAGCCCTCTGTATATATATGGAAGTATCTGCATAGGCATCCGTGTAAACATGGAAATATCTGCACCGCTATCTGTATAAACATGGAAATACCTACACCGCTGTCTCTATAAACATGGAAATATGTACACCGCTATGTGTATAAACATGGAAATATCTCCACTGCTCTCTGTATAAACATGGAAATATCTCCACCGTTATCTGTATAAACATGGAAATATCTACAGCGCCATCTCTAAAAACATTGAAATATCTACACTGCCATCTGTAAAAACATGGAAATAACTACACCGCCAACTGTATAAGCATGGAAATATCTACACCACCATCTGTATAAACATGGAAATACCTACAATACCATCTGTATACACATGGAAATATCTACACAGACATCTGTATAAATATGGAAATAACTACACGGCCATATGTATAAACATGCAAATATCTACACTGCCATCTGTAGAAAGATGGAAATATCTACACCGCTATCTCTATAAATATGGAAATATCTACACCGCCATCTCTATAAACATGAAAATATCTACACTGCCATCTCCATAAAGATGGAGGTATCTACTCTGCCATGTGTATAAACACGGAAATATCTACACCACTATCTGTGAAAACATGGGAATATCTACACCGCTATCTGTTTAAACATGGAAATATCTACACGGCCATCTGTGTAAAGATGGAAATATCAACACCGCCATCTGTAGAAACATGGAAATATCTACACCGCTATCTCTATAAACATGGAAATATCTGCACTGCCATCTGTAAAAACATGGAAATACGTATACAGTCATCTGTATAAACATGGAAATATCTACAATGCCATCTGTATACACACGGAAATATCTACACAGCCATCTGTATAAACATGTAAATATCAACACTGCTATCTCTATAAACATGGAAATATCTACACCGCCATCTCTATAAACATGCAATTATCTACACTGCCATCTCCATAAACATGGAACTAACTACTCTGCCATCTGTATAAACATGGAAACATCTAAACCGCCATCTGTGTGAATTAGGAAATATCTACAATGACATCTGTACAAAAATATAAATATCTGCACCGCGAGCTGTATAAACATGGAAATATCTACATCGCTATCTGTATAATCGTGGAAATACCGACACCGCTGTCGGTATAAACATGGAAATATCTACAACGCCATCTATATAAACATGGAAATATCTACACCGCTATGTCTATAAACATGGAAATACCTACACCGCTATCACAATAAACATGGAAATATCTACACCGCTATCTGTATAAACATGGAAATATCTACACTGCTATCTGTATAAACATGGAAATATCTACACCGCGATCTGTATAAACATGGAAATATCTACAACACGATCTGTATAAACATGGAAATATCTTCACCACGATCTGTATAAACATGGAAATATCTACACCGCTATCTGTAAAAACATGGTAATATCTACACCACCATCTATATAAACATGGAAATATCTACACCACCATCTGTATAAACATGGAAATATCTACAATGCCATCTGTAGAAAGATGGAAATATCTACACCGCAATCTGTGTAAACATGGAAATATCTACACCGATATCTGTAAAAACATGGAAATATCTACACCGCTATCTCTATAAACATGGAAATATCTACACCGCGATCTGTATAAACATGGAAATATCTACACCGCGATCTGTATAAACATGGAAATATCTACACCGCTATCTGTATAAACATGGAAATATCTACACAGCTATCACTATAAACATGGAAAATCTACACCGCCATCTGTATAAACATGGAAATACCTACAAAGTCATCTGTATAAACATGGAAATATCTACACAGCCATCTGTATAAACATGGAAATATCTACACAACCATCTGTATATACATGGAAATATCTACACCGCTATCTGTATAAACATGGAAATAACTACACCGCTATTAGTATAAACAAGGAAATATCTACACCGTGATCTGTATAAACATGGAAATATCTACACCGCTATCTCTATAAACATGGAAATATCTACACCCCTATCTGTATAAGCATGGAAATATCCACACCGCTATCTCTATAAACATGGAAAAATCAACACCGCTATCTCTATGAACATGGAAATATCTACACCGAAATCTCTATAAACATGGAAATATCTACACCACGATCAGAATAAACACGGAAATATCTGCACCGCTATCTGTATAAACATGGAAATATCTCCACTGCTATCTCTATAAACATTGAAATATCTACTCCGCCATCTGTATAAACATGGAAATACTTACAAAGTTATCTGTATAAACATGGAAATAACTACACCGCCATCTGTGTAACCATGGAAATATCTAAACAGCCATGTGTATATACATGGAAATAACTACACCGCTATCTATATAAACATGGAAATAACTACACCGCTATCTGTATAAACATGGAAATATCTACACCGCCATCTACATATCCATGGAAATATCTGCGCTGCCATCTGTATAAACATGGAAATATCTACACGGTCATCTGTGTATAGATGGAAATATCAACACCGTCATCTCTACAAACATGGAAATATCTGCACCGCTATTTGTATAAACATGAAAATATCTACACCGCTGTCTGTATAAACATGGAAATATCTACACCGCTATCTGTATAAACATGGAAATATCTACACCGCTATCTCTATAAACATGGAAATATCTACACCGTGATCTGTATAAACATGGAAATATTTACACCGCTATCTGTATAAGCATGGAAATTTCTAAACCGTTATCTGTATAAATATGGAAATAACTACACCGCTATCTCTATAAACATGGAAATATCTACACCACCATCTGTATAAACATGGAAATACCTATACAGTCATCTGTGTAAACATGGAAATATCTTCACCACCATCTGTATAAACATGGAAATATCTTCAATGCCATCTGTATACACATGGAAATACCTACAGGGCAATCTGTGTATAGATGGAAACATCAACACCGCCATCTGTACAAACATGGAAATATCTACACTGCTATCTCAATAAACATGGAAATATCTACACTGCGGTCTGTATAAACATGGAAATACCTACACTGGTATCTGTATAAACATAGAAATATCAACACAATGATCTGTATAAACATGGAAATATCTACACCGCTATCTGTATAAACATGGAAATATCTGCACCGCTATCTCTATAAACATGGAAATATCTACAAAGACATCTGTATAAACATGGAAATACCTACACAGTCATGTGTAGGAACATTTAAATATCTACACTGCCATCTGTATAAACAAAGAAATATCTACAAAGCCCTCTGTATATATATGGAAGTATCTGCATAGGCATCCGTGTAAACATGGAAATATCTGCACCGCTATCTGTATAAACATGGAAATACCTACACCGCTGTCTCTATAAACATGGAAATATGTACACCGCTATGTGTATAAACATGGAAATATCTCCACTGCTCTCTGTATAAACATGGAAATATCTCCACCGTTATCTGTATAAACATGGAAATATCTACAGCGCCATCTCTAAAAACATTGAAATATCTACACTGCCATCTGTAAAAACATGGAAATAACTACACCGCCAACTGTATAAGCATGGAAATATCTACACCACCATCTGTATAAACATGGAAATACCTACAATACCATCTGTATACACATGGAAATATCTACACAGACATCTGTATAAATATGGAAATAACTACACGGCCATCTGTATAAACATGCAAATATCTACACTGCCATCTGTAGAAAGATGGAAATATCTACACCGCTATCTCTATAAATATGGAAATATCTACACCGCCATCTCTATAAACATGAAAATATCTACACTGCCATCTCCATAAAGATGGAGGTATCTACTCTGCCATGTGTATAAACACGGAAATATCTACACCACTATCTGTGAAAACATGGGAATATCTACACCGCTATCTGTTTAAACATGGAAATATCTACACGGCCATCTGTGTATAGATGGAAATATCAACACCGCCATCTGTAGAAACATGGAAATATCTACACCGCTATCTCTATAAACATGGAAATATCTGCACTGCCATCTGTAAAAACATGGAAATACGTATACAGTCATCTGTATAAACATGGAAATATCTACAATGCCATCTGTATACACATGGAAATATCTACACAGCCATCTGTATAAACATGTAAATATCAACACTGCTATCTCTATAAACATGGAAGTATCTACACCGCCATCTCTATAAACATGCAATTATCTACACTGCCATCTCCATAAACATGGAACTAACTACTCTGCCATCTGTATAAACATGGAAACATCTAAACCGCCATCTGTGTGAATAAGGAAATATCTACAATGACATCTGTACAAAAATATAAATATCTGCACCGCGAGCTGTATAAACATGGAAATATCTACATCGCTATCTGTATAAACGTGGAAATACCGACACCGCTGTCGGTATAAACATGGAAATATCTACAACGCCATCTATATAAACATGGAAATATCTACACCGCTATGTCTATAAACATGGAAATACCTACACCGCTATCCCAATAAACATGGAAATATCTACACCGCTATCTGTATAAACATGGAAATATCTACACTGCTATCTGTATAAACATGGAAATATCTACACCGCGATCTGTATAAACATGGAAATATCTACAACACGATCTGTATAAACATGGAAATATCTTCACCACGATCTGTATAAACATGGAAATATCTACACCGCTATCTGTAAAAACATGGTAATATCTACACCACCATCTATATGAACATGGAAATATCTACACCACCATCTGTATAAACATGGAAATATCTACAATGCCATCTGTAGAAAGATGGAAATATCTACACCGCAATCTGTGTAAACATGGAAATATCTACACCGATATCTGTAAAAACATGGAAATATCTACACCGCTATCTCTATAAACATGGAAATATCTACACCGCGATCTGTATAAACATGGAAATATCTACACCGCGATCTGTATAAACATGGAAATATCTACACCGCTATCTGTATAAACATGGAAATATCTACACAGCTATCACTATAAACATGGAAAATCTACACCGCCATCTGTATAAACATGGAAATACCTACAAAGTCATCTGTATAAACATGGAAATATCTACACAGCCATCTGTATAAACATGGAAATATCTACACAACCATCTGTATATACATGGAAATATCTACACCGCTATCTGTATAAACATGGAAATAACTACACCGCTATTAGTATAAACAAGGAAATATCTACACCGTGATCTGTATAAACATGGAAATATCTACACCGCTATCTCTATAAACATGGAAATATCTACACCCCTATCTGTATAAGCATGGAAATATCCACACCGCTATCTCTATAAACATGGAAAAATCAACACCGCTATCTCTATGAACATGGAAATATCTACACCGAAATCTCTATAAACATGGAAATATCTACACCACGATCAGAATAAACACGGAAATATCTGCACCGCTATCTGTATAAACATGGAAATATCTCCACTGCTATCTCTATAAACATCGAAATATCTACTCCGCCATCTGTATAAACATGGAAATACTTACAAAGTTATCTGTATAAACATGGAAATAACTACACCGCCATCTGTGTAACCATGGAAATATCTAAACAGCCATGTGTATATACATGGAAATAACTACACCGCTATCTATATAAACATGGAAATAACTACACCGCTATCTGTATAAACATGGAAATATCTACACCGCCATCTACATATCCATGGAAATATCTGCGCTGCCATCTGTATAAACATGGAAATATCTACACGGTCATCTGTGTATAGATGGAAATATCAACACCGTCATCTCTACAAACATGGAAATATCTGCACCGCTATTTGTATAAACATGAAAATATCTACACCGCTGTCTGTATAAACATGGAAATATCTACACCGCTATCTGTATAAACATGGAAATATCTACACCGCTATCTCTATAAACATGGAAATATCTACACCGTGATCTGTATAAACATGGAAATATTTACACCGCTATCTGTATAAGCATGGAAATTTCTAAACCGTTATCTGTATAAATATGGAAATAACTACAGCGCTATCTCTATAAACATGGAAATATCTACACCACCATCTGTATAAACATGGAAATACCTATACAGTCATCTGTGTAAACATGGAAATATCTACACCACCATCTGTATAAACATGGAAATATCTTCAATGCCATCTGTATACACATGGAAATACCTACAGGGCAATCTGTGTATAGATGGAAACATCAACACCGCCATCTGTACAAACATGGAAATATCTACACTGCTATCTCAATAAACATGGAAATATCTACACTGCGGTCTGTATAAACATGGAAATACCTACACTGGTATCTGTATAAACATAGAAATATCAACACAATGATCTGTATAAACATGGAAATATCTACACCGCTATCTGTATAAACATGGAAATATCTGCACCGCTATCTCTATAAACATGGAAATATCTACAAAGACATCTGTATAAACATGGAAATACCTACACAGTCATGTGTAGGAACATTTAAATATCTACACTGCCATCTGTATAAACAAAGAAATATCTACAAAGCCCTCTGTATATATATGGAAGTATCTGCATAGGCATCTGTGTAAACATGGAAATATCTGCACCGCTATCTGTATAAACATGGAAATACCTACACCGCTGTCTCTATAAACATGGAAATATGTACACCGCTATGTGTATAAACATGGAAATATCCCCACTGCTCTCTGTATAAACATGGAAATATCTCCACCGTTATCTGTATAAACATGGAAATATCTACAGCGCCATCTCTAAAAACATTGAAATATCTACACTGCCATCTGTAAAAACATGGAAATAACTACACCGCCAACTGTATAAGCATGGAAATATCTACACCACCATCTGTATAAACATGGAAATACCTACAATACCATCTGTATACACATGGAAATATCTACACAGACATCTGTATAAATATGGAAATAACTACACGGCCATCTGTATAAACATGCAAATATCTACACTGCCATCTGTAGAAAGATGGAAATATCTACACCGCTATCTCTATAAATATGGAAATATCTACACCGCCATCTCTATAAACATGAAAATATCTACACTGCCATCTCCATAAAGATGGAGGTATCTACTCTGCCATGTGTATAAACACGGAAATATCTACACCACTATCTGTGAAAACATGGGAATATCTACACCGCTATCTGTTTAAACATGGAAATATCTACACGGCCATCTGTGTATAGATGGAAATATCAACACCGCCATCTGTAGAAACATGGAAATATCTACACCGCTATCTCTATAAACATGGAAATATCTGCACTGCCATCTGTAAAAACATGGAAATACGTATACAGTCATCTGTATAAACATGGAAATATCTACAATGCCATCTGTATACACATGGAAATATCTACACAGCCATCTGTATAAACATGTAAATATCAACACTGCTATCTCTATAAACATGGAAGTATCTACACCGCCATCTCTATAAACATGCAATTATCTACACTGCCATCTCCATAAACATGGAACTAACTACTCTGCCATCTGTATAAACATGGAAACATCTAAACCGCCATCTGTGTGAATAAGGAAATATCTACAATGACATCTGTACAAAAATATAAATATCTGCACCGCGAGCTGTATAAACATGGAAATATCTACATCGCTATCTGTATAAACGTGGAAATACCGACACCGCTGTCGGTATAAACATGGAAATATCTACAACGCCATCTATATAAACATGGAAATATCTACACCGCTATGTCTATAAACATGGAAATACCTACACCGCTATCCCAATAAACATGGAAATATCTACACCGCTATCTGTATAAACATGGAAATATCTACACTGCTATCTGTATAAACATGGAAATATCTACACCGCGATCTGTATAAACATGGAAATATCTACAACACGATCTGTATAAACATGGAAATATCTTCACCACGATCTGTATAAACATGGAAATATCTACACCGCTATCTGTAAAAACATGGTAATATCTACACCACCATCTATATAAACATGGAAATATCTACACCACCATCTGTATAAACATGGAAATATCTACAATGCCATCTGTAGAAAGATGGAAATATCTACACCGCAATCTGTGTAAACATGGAAATATCTACACCGATATCTGTAAAAACATGGAAATATCTACACCGCTATCTCTATAAACATGGAAATATCTACACCGCGATCTGTATAAACATGGAAATATCTACACCGTGATCTGTATAAACATGGAAATATCTACACCGCTATCTGTATAAACATGGAAATATCTACACAGCTATCACTATAAACATGGAAAATCTACACCGCCATCTGTATAAACATGGAAATACCTACAAAGTCATCTGTATAAACATGGAAATATCTACACAGCCATCTGTATAAACATGGGAATATCTACACAACCATCTGTATATACATGGAAATATCTACACCGCTATCTGTATAAACATGGAAATAACTACACCGCTATTAGTATAAACAAGGAAATATCTACACCGTGATCTGTATAAACATGGAAATATCTACACCGCTATCTCTATAAACATGGAAATATCTACACCCCTATCTGTATAAGCATGGAAATATCCACACCGCTATCTCTATAAACATGGAAAAATCAACACCGCTATCTCTATGAACATGGAAATATCTACACCGAAATCTCTATAAACATGGAAATATCTACACCACGATCAGAATAAACACGGAAATATCTGCACCGCTATCTGTATAAACATGGAAATATCTCCACTGCTATCTCTATAAACATCGAAATATCTACTCCGCCATCTGTATAAACATGGAAATACTTACAAAGTTATCTGTATAAACATGGAAATAACTACACCGCCATCTGTGTAACCATGGAAATATCTAAACAGCCATGTGTATATACATGGAAATAACTACACCGCTATCTATATAAACATGGAAATAACTACACCGCTATCTGTATAAACATGGAAATATCTACACCGCCATCTACATATCCATGGAAATATCTGCGCTGCCATCTGTATAAACATGGAAATATCTACACGGTCATCTGTGTATAGATGGAAATATCAACACCGTCATCTCTACAAACATGGAAATATCTGCACCGCTATTTGTATAAACATGAAAATATCTACACCGCTGTCTGTATAAACATGGAAATATCTACACCTCTATCTGTATAAACATGGAAATATCTACACCGCTATCTCTATAAACATGGAAATATCTACACCGTGATCTGTATAAACATGGAAATATTTACACCGCTATCTGTATAAGCATGGAAATTTCTAAACCGTTATCTGTATAAATATGG
Source organism: Pan paniscus (assembly GCF_029289425.2). Taxonomy (NCBI): domain Eukaryota; kingdom Metazoa; phylum Chordata; class Mammalia; order Primates; family Hominidae; genus Pan; species Pan paniscus. Next base: position 1,041,507 of record NC_073259.2, read on the forward strand.
AAATAACTACACCGCTATCTCTATAAACATGGAAATATCTACACCACCATCTGTATAAACATGGAAATACCTATACAGTCATCTGTGTAAACATGGAAATATCTACACCACCATCTGTATAAACATGGAAATATCTTCAATGCCATCTGTATACACATGGAAATACCTACAGGGCAATCTGTGTATAGATGGAAACATCAACACCGCCATCTGTACAAACATGGAAATATCTACACTGCTATCTCAATAAACATGGAAATATCTACACTGCGGTCTGTATAAGCATGGAAATACCTACACTGGTATCTGTATAAACATAGAAATATCAACACAATGATCTGTATAAACATGGAAATATCTACACCGCTATCTGTATAAACATGGAAATATCTGCACCGCTATCTCTATAAACATGGAAATATCTACAAAGACATCTGTATAAACATGGAAATACCTACACAGTCATGTGTAGGAACATTTAAATATCTACACTGCCATCTGTATAAACAAAGAAATATCTACAAAGCCCTCTGTATATATATGGAAGTATCTGCATAGGCATCCGTGTAAACATGGAAATATCTGCACCGCTATCTGTATAAACATGGAAATACCTACACCGCTGTCTCTATAAACATGGAAATATGTACACCGCTATGTGTATAAACATGGAAATATCCCCACTGCTCTCTGTATAAACATGGAAATATCTCCACCGTTATCTGTATAAACATGGAAATATCTACAGCGCCATCTCTAAAAACATTGAAATATCTACACTGCCATCTGTAAAAACATGGAAATAACTACACCGCCAACTGTATAAGCATGGAAATATCTACACCACCATCTGTATAAACATGGAAATACCTACAATACCATCTGTATACACATGGAAATATCTACACAGACATCTGTATAAATATGGAAATAACTACACGGCCATCTGTATAAACATGCAAATATCTACACTGCCATTTGTAGAAAGATGGAAATATCTACACCGCTATCTCTATAAATATGGAAATATCTACACCGCCATCTCTATAAACATGAAAATATCTACACTGCCATCTCCATAAAGATGGAGGTATCTACTCTGCCATGTGTATAAACACGGAAATATCTACACCACTATCTGTGAAAACATGGGAATATCTACACCGCTATCTGTTTAAACATGGAAATATCTACACGGCCATCTGTGTATAGATGGAAATATCAACACCGCCATCTGTAGAAACATGGAAATATCTACACCGCTATCTCTATAAACATGGAAATATCTGCACTGCCATCTGTAAAAACATGGAAATACGTATACAGTCATCTGTATAAACATGGAAATATCTACAATGCCATCTGTATACACATGGAAATATCTACACAGCCATCTGTATAAACATGTAAATATCAACACTGCTATCTCTATAAACAGGGAAGTATCTACACCGCCATCTCTATAAACATGCAATTATCTACACTGCCATCTCCATAAACATGGAACTAACTACTCTGCCATCTGTATAAACATGGAAACATCTAAACCGCCATCTGTGTGAATAAGGAAATATCTACAATGACATCTGTACAAAAATATAAATATCTGCACCGCGAGCTGTATAAACATGGAAATATCTACATCGCTATCTGTATAAACGTGGAAATACCGACACCGCTGTCGGTATAAACATGGAAATATCTACAACGCCATCTATATAAACATGGAAATATCTACACCGCTATGTCTATAAACATGGAAATACCTACACCGCTATCCCAATAAACATGGAAATATCTACACCGCTATCTGTATAAACATGGAAATATCTACACTGCTATCTGTATAAACATGGAAATATCTACACCGCGATCTGTATAAACATGGAAATATCTACAACACGATCTGTATAAACATGGAAATATCTTCACCACGATCTGTATAAACATGGAAATATCTACACCGCTATCTGTAAAAACATGGTAATATCTACACCACCATCTATATAAACATGGAAATATCTACACCACCATCTGTATAAACATGGAAATATCTACAATGCCATCTGTAGAAAGATGGAAATATCTACACCGCAATCTGTGTAAACATGGAAATATCTACACCGATATCTGTAAAAACATGGAAATATCTACACCGCTATCTCTATAAACATGGAAATATCTACACCGCGATCTGTATAAACATGGAAATATCTACACCGCGATCTGTATAAACATGGAAATATCTACACCGCTATCTGTATAAACATGGAAATATCTACACAGCTATCACTATAAACATGGAAAATCTACACCGCCATCTGTATAAACATGGAAATACCTACAAAGTCATCTGTATAAACATGGAAATATCTACACAGCCATCTGTATAAACATGGGAATATCTACACAACCATCTGTATATACATGGAAATATCTACACCGCTATCTGTATAAACATGGAAATAACTACACCGCTATTAGTATAAACAAGGAAATATCTACACCGTGATCTGTATAAACATGGAAATATCTACACCGCTATCTCTATAAACATGGAAATATCTACACCCCTATCTGTATAAGCATGGAAATATCCACACCGCTATCTCTATAAACATGGAAAAATCAACACCGCTATCTCTATGAACATGGAAATATCTACACCGAAATCTCTATAAACATGGAAATATCTACACCACGATCAGAATAAACACGGAAATATCTGCACCGCTATCTGTATAAACATGGAAATATCTCCACTGCTATCTCTATAAACATCGAAATATCTACTCCGCCATCTGTATAAACATGGAAATACTTACAAAGTTATCTGTATAAACATGGAAATAACTACACCGCCATCTGTGTAACCATGGAAATATCTAAACAGCCATGTGTATATACATGGAAATAACTACACCGCTATCTATATAAACATGGAAATAACTACACCGCTATCTGTATAAACATGGAAATATCTACACCGCCATCTACATATCCATGGAAATATCTGCGCTGCCATCTGTATAAACATGGAAATATCTACACGGTCATCTGTGTATAGATGGAAATATCAACACCGTCATCTCTACAAACATGGAAATATCTGCACCGCTATTTGTATAAACATGAAAATATCTACACCGCTGTCTGTATAAACATGGAAATATCTACACCGCTATCTGTATAAACATGGAAATATCTACACCGCTATCTCTATAAACATGGAAATATCTACACCGTGATCTGTATAAACATGGAAATATTTACACCGCTATCTGTATAAGCATGGAAATTTCTAAACCGTTATCTGTATAAATATGGAAATAACTACACCGCTATCTCTATAAACATGGAAATATCTACACCACCATCTGTATAAACATGGAAATACCTATACAATCATCTGTGTAAACATGGAAATATCTACACCACCATCTGTATAAACATGGAAATATCTTCAATGCCATCTGTATACACATGGAAATACCTACAGGGCAATCTGTGTATAGATGGAAACATCAACACCGCCATCTGTACAAACATGGAAATATCTACACTGCTATCTCAATAAACATGGAAATATCTACACTGCGGTCTGTATAAGCATGGAAATACCTACACTGGTATCTGTATAAACATAGAAATATCAACACAATGATCTGTATAAACATGGAAATATCTACACCGCTATCTGTATAAACATGGAAATATCTGCACCGCTATCTCTATAAACATGGAAATATCTACAAAGACATCTGTATAAACATGGAAATACCTACACAGTCATGTGTAGGAACATTTAAATATCTACACTGCCATCTGTATAAACAAAGAAATATCTACAAAGCCCTCTGTATATATATGGAAGTATCTGCATAGGCATCCGTGTAAACATGGAAATATCTGCACCGCTATCTGTATAAACATGGAAATACCTACACCGCTGTCTCTATAAACATGGAAATATGTACACCGCTATGTGTATAAACATGGAAATATCTCCACTGCTCTCTGTATAAACATGGAAATATCTCCACCGTTATCTGTATAAACATGGAAATATCTACAGCGCCATCTCTAAAAACATTGAAATATCTACACTGCCATCTGTAAAAACATGGAAATAACTACACCGCCAACTGTATAAGCATGGAAATATCTACACCACCATCTGTATAAACATGGAAATACCTACAATACCATCTGTATACACATGGAAATATCTACACAGACATCTGTATAAATATGGAAATAACTACACGGCCATCTGTATAAACATGCAAATATCTACACTGCCATCTGTAGAAAGATGGAAATATCTACACCGCTATCTCTATAAATATGGAAATATCTACACCGCCATCTCTATAAACATGAAAATATCTACACTGCCATCTCCATAAAGATGGAGGTATCTACTCTGCCATGTGTATAAACACGGAAATATCTACACCACTATCTGTGAAAACATGGGAATATCTACACCGCTATCTGTTTAAACATGGAAATATCTACACGGCCATCTGTGTATAGATGGAAATATCAACACCGCCATCTGTAGAAACATGGAAATATCTACACCGCTATCTCTATAAACATGGAAATATCTGCACTGCCATCTGTAAAAACATGGAAATACGTATACAGTCATCTGTATAAACATGGAAATATCTACAATGCCATCTGTATACACATGGAAATATCTACACAGCCATCTGTATAAACATGTAAATATCAACACTGCTATCTCTATAAACATGGAAGTATCTACACCGCCATCTCTATAAACATGCAATTATCTACACTGCCATCTCCATAAACATGGAACTAACTACTCTGCCATCTGTATAAACATGGAAACATCTAAACCGCCATCTGTGTGAATAAGGAAATATCTACAATGACATCTGTACAAAAATATAAATATCTGCACCGCGAGCTGTATAAACATGGAAATATCTACATCGCTATCTGTATAAACGTGGAAATACCGACACCGCTGTCGGTATAAACATGGAAATATCTACAACGCCATCTATATAAACATGGAAATATCTACACCGCTATGTCTATAAACATGGAAATACCTACACCGCTATCCCAATAAACATGGAAATATCTACACCGCTATCTGTATAAACATGGAAATATCTACACTGCTATCTGTATAAACATGGAAATATCTACACCGCGATCTGTATAAACATGGAAATATCTACAACACGATCTGTATAAACATGGAAATATCTTCACCACGATCTGTATAAACATGGAAATATCTACACCGCTATCTGTAAAAACATGGTAATATCTACACCACCATCTATATAAACATGGAAATATCTACACCACCATCTGTATAAACATGGAAATATCTACAATGCCATCTGTAGAAAGATGGAAATATCTACACCGCAATCTGTGTAAACATGGAAATATCTACACCGATATCTGTAAAAACATGGAAATATCTACACCGCTATCTCTATAAACATGGAAATATCTACACCGCGATCTGTATAAACATGGAAATATCTACACCGCGATCTGTATAAACATGGAAATATCTACACCGCTATCTGTATAAACATGGAAATATCTACACAGCTATCACTATAAACATGGAAAATCTACACCGCCATCTGTATAAACATGGAAATACCTACAAAGTCATCTGTATAAACATGGAAATATCTACACAGCCATCTGTATAAACATGGAAATATCTACACAACCATCTGTATATACATGGAAATATCTACACCGCTATCTGTATAAACATGGAAATAACTACACCGCTATTAGTATAAACAAGGAAATATCTACACCGTGATCTGTATAAACATGGAAATATCTACACCGCTATCTCTATAAACATGGAAATATCTACACCCCTATCTGTATAAGCATGGAAATATCCACACCGCTATCTCTATAAACATGGAAAAATCAACACCGCTATCTCTATGAACATGGAAATATCTACACCGAAATCTCTATAAACATGGAAATATCTACACCACGATCAGAATAAACACGGAAATATCTGCACCGCTATCTGTATAAACATGGAAATATCTCCACTGCTATCTCTATAAACATCGAAATATCTACTCCGCCATCTGTATAAACATGGAAATACTTACAAAGTTATCTGTATAAACATGGAAATAACTACACCGCCATCTGTGTAACCATGGAAATATCTAAACAGCCATGTGTATACACATGGAAATAACTACACCGCTATCTATATAAACATGGAAATAACTACACCGCTATCTGTATAAACATGGAAATATCTACACCGCCATCTACATATCCATGGAAATATCTGCGCTGCCATCTGTATAAACATGGAAATATCTACACGGTCATCTGTGTATAGATGGAAATATCAACACCGTCATCTCTACAAACATGGAAATATCTGCACCGCTATTTGTATAAACATGAAAATATCTACACCGCTGTCTGTATAAACATGGAAATATCTACACCGCTATCTGTATAAACATGGAAATATCTACACCGCTATCTCTATAAACATGGAAATATCTACACCGTGATCTGTATAAACATGGAAATATTTACACCGCTATCTGTATAAGCATGGAAATTTCTAAACCGTTATCTGTATAAATATGGAAATAACTACACCGCTATCTCTATAAACATGGAAATATCTACACCACCATCTGTATAAACATGGAAATACCTATACAGTCATCTGTGTAAACATGGAAATATCTACACCACCATCTGTATAAACATGGAAATATCTTCAATGCCATCTGTATACACATGGAAATACCTACAGGGCAATCTGTGTATAGATGGAAACATCAACACCGCCATCTGTACAAACATGGAAATATCTACACTGCTATCTCAATAAACATGGAAATATCTACACTGCGGTCTGTATAAGCATGGAAATACCTACACTGGTATCTGTATAAACATAGAAATATCAACACAATGATCTGTATAAACATGGAAATATCTACACCGCTATCTCTATAAACATGGAAATATCTACACCCCTATCTGTATAAGCATGGAAATATCCACACCGCTATCTCTATAAACATGGAAAAATCAACACCGCTATCTCTATGAACATGGAAATATCTACACCGAAATCTATATAAACATGGAAATATCTACACCACGATCAGAATAAACACGGAAATATCTGCACCGCTATCTGTATAAACATGGAAATATCTCCACTGCTATCTCTATAAACATCGAAATATCTACTCCGCCATCTGTATAAACATGGAAATACTTACAAAGTTATCTGTATAAACATGGAAATAACTACACCGCCATCTGTGTAACCATGGAAATATCTAAACAGCCATGTGTATATACATGGAAATAACTACACCGCTATCTATATAAACATGGAAATAACTACACCGCTATCTGTATAAACATGGAAATATCTACACCGCCATCTACATATCCATGGAAATATCTGCGCTGCCATCTGTATAAACATGGAAATATCTACACGGTCATCTGTGTATAGATGGAAATATCAACACCGTCATCTCTACAAACATGGAAATATCTGCACCGCTATTTGTATAAACATGAAAATATCTACACCGCTGTCTGTATAAACATGGAAATATCTACACCGCTATCTGTATAAACATGGAAATATCTACACCGCTATCTCTATAAACATGGAAATATCTACACCGTGATCTGTATAAACATGGAAATATTTACACCGCTATCTGTATAAGCATGGAAATTTCTAAACCGTTATCTGTATAAATATGGAAATAACTACACCGCTATCTCTATAAACATGGAAATATCTACACCACCATCTGTATAAACATGGAAATACCTATACAGTCATCTGTGTAAACATGGAAATATCTACACCACCATCTGTATAAACATGGAAATATCTTCAATGCCATCTGTATACACATGGAAATACCTACAGGGCAATCTGTGTATAGATGGAAACATCAACACCGCCATCTGTACAAACATGGAAATATCTACACTGCTATCTCAATAAACATGGAAATATCTACACTGCGGTCTGTATAAGCATGGAAATACCTACACTGGTATCTGTATAAACATAGAAATATCAACACAATGATCTGTATAAACATGGAAATATCTACACCGCTATCTGTATAAACATGGAAATATCTGCACCGCTATCTCTATAAACATGGAAATATCTACAAAGACATCTGTATAAACATGGAAATACCTACACAGTCATGTGTAGGAACATTTAAATATCTACACTGCCATCTGTATAAACAAAGAAATATCTACAAAGCCCTCTGTATATATATGGAAGTATCTGCATAGGCATCTGTGTAAACATGGAAATATCTGCACCGCTATCTGTATAAACATGGAAATACCTACACCGCTGTCTCTATAAACATGGAAATATGTACACCGCTATGTGTATAAACATGGAAATATCTCCACTGCTCTCTGTATAAACATGGAAATATCTCCACCGTTATCTGTATAAACATGGAAATATCTACAGCGCCATCTCTAAAAACATTGAAATATCTACACTGCCATCTGTAAAAACATGGAAATAACTACACCGCCAACTGTATAAGCATGGAAATATCTACACCACCATCTGTATAAACATGGAAATACCTACAATACCATCTGTATACACATGGAAATATCTACACAGACATCTGTATAAATATGGAAATAACTACACGGCCATCTGTATAAACATGCAAATATCTACACTGCCATCTGTAGAAAGATGGAAATATCTACACCGCTATCTCTATAAATATGGAAATATCTACACCGCCATCTCTATAAACATGAAAATATCTACACTGCCATCTCCATAAAGATGGAGGTATCTACTCTGCCATGTGTATAAACACGGAAATATCTACACCACTATCTGTGAAAACATGGGAATATCTACACCGCTATCTGTTTAAACATGGAAATATCTACACGGCCATCTGTGTATAGATGGAAATATCAACACCGCCATCTGTAGAAACATGGAAATATCTACACCGCTATCTCTATAAACATGGAAATATCTGCACTGCCATCTGTAAAAACATGGAAATACGTATACAGTCATCTGTATAAACATGGAAATATCTACAATGCCATCTGTATACACATGGAAATATCTACACAGCCATCTGTATAAACATGTAAATATCAACACTGCTATCTCTATAAACAGGGAAGTATCTACACCGCCATCTCTATAAACATGCAATTATCTACACTGCCATCTCCATAAACATGGAACTAACTACTCTGCCATCTGTATAAACATGGAAACCTCTAAACCGCCATCTGTGTGAATAAGGAAATATCTACAATGACATCTGTACAAAAATATAAATATCTGCACCGCGAGCTGTATAAACATGGAAATATCTACATCGCTATCTGTATAAACGTGGAAATACCGACACCGCTGTCGGTATAAACATGGAAATATCTACAACGCCATCTATATAAACATGGAAATATCTACACCGCTATGTCTATAAACATGGAAATACCTACACCGCTATCCCAATAAACATGGAAATATCTACACCGCTATCTGTATAAACATGGAAATATCTACACTGCTATCTGTATAAACATGGAAATATCTACACCGCGATCTGTATAAACATGGAAATATCTACAACACGATCTGTATAAACATGGAAATATCTTCACCACGATCTGTATAAACATGGAAATATCTACACCGCTATCTGTAAAAACATGGTAATATCTACACCACCATCTATATAAACATGGAAATATCTACACCACCATCTGTATAAACATGGAAATATCTACAATGCCATCTGTAGAAAGATGGAAATATCTACACCGCAATCTGTGTAAACATGGAAATATCTACACCGATATCTGTAAAAACATGGAAATATCTACACCGCTATCTCTATAAACATGGAAATATCTACACCGCGATCTGTATAAACATGGAAATATCTACACCGCGATCTGTATAAACATGGAAATATCTACACCGCTATCTGTATAAACATGGAAATATCTACACAGCTATCACTATAAACATGGAAAATCTACACCGCCATCTGTATAAACATGGAAATACCTACAAAGTCATCTGTATAAACATGGAAATATCTACACAGCCATCTGTATAAACATGGAAATATCTACACAACCATCTGTATATACATGGAAATATCTACACCGCTATCTGTATAAACATGGAAATAACTACACCGCTATTAGTATAAACAAGGAAATATCTACACCGTGATCTGTATAAACATGGAAATATCTACACCGCTATCTCTATAAACATGGAAATATCTACACCCCTATCTGTATAAGCATGGAAATATCCACACCGCTATCTCTATAAACATGGAAAAATCAACACCGCTATCTCTATGAACATGGAAATATCTACACCGAAATCTCTATAAACATGGAAATATCTACACCACGATCAGAATAAACACGGAAATATCTGCACCGCTATCTGTATAAACATGGAAATATCTCCACTGCTATCTCTATAAACATCGAAATATCTACTCCGCCATCTGTATAAACATGGAAATACTTACAAAGTTATCTGTATAAACATGGAAATAACTACACCGCCATCTGTGTAACCATGGAAATATCTAAACAGCCATGTGTATATACATGGAAATAACTACACCGCTATCTATATAAACATGGAAATAACTACACCGCTATCTGTATAAACATGGAAATATCTACACCGCCATCTACATATCCATGGAAATATCTGCGCTGCCATCTGTATAAACATGGAAATATCTACACGGTCATCTGTGTATAGATGGAAATATCAACACCGTCATCTCTACAAACATGGAAATATCTGCACCGCTATTTGTATAAACATGAAAATATCTACACCGCTGTCTGTATAAACATGGAAATATCTACACCGCTATCTGTATAAACATGGAAATATCTACACCGCTATCTCTATAAACATGGAAATATCTACACCGTGATCTGTATAAACATGGAAATATTTACACCGCTATCTGTATAAGCATGGAAATTTCTAAACCGTTATCTGTATAAATATGGAAATAACTACACCGCTATCTCTATAAACATGGAAATATCTACACCACCATCTGTATAAACATGGAAATACCTATACAGTCATCTGTGTAAACATGGAAATATCTACACCACCATCTGTATAAACATGGAAATATCTTCAATGCCATCTGTATACACATGGAAATACCTACAGGGCAATCTGTGTATAGATGGAAACATCAACACCGCCATCTGTACAAACATGGAAATATCTACACTGCTATCTCAATAAACATGGAAATATCTACACTGCGGTCTGTATAAACATGGAAATACCTACACTGGTATCTGTATAAACATAGAAATATCAACACAATGATCTGTATAAACATGGAAATATCTACACCGCTATCTGTATAAACATGGAAATATCTGCACCGCTATCTCTATAAACATGGAAAAATCAACACCGCTATCTCTATGAACATGGAAATATCTACACCGAAATCTCTATAAACATGGAAATATCTACACCACGATCAGAATAAACACGGAAATATCTGCACCGCTATCTGTATAAACATGGAAATATCTCCACTGCTATCTCTATAAACATCGAAATATCTACTCCGCCATCTGTATAAACATGGAAATACTTACAAAGTTATCTGTATAAACATGGAAATAACTACACCGCCATCTGTGTAAACATGGAAATATCTAAACAGCCATGTGTATATACATGGAAATAACTACACCGCTATCTATATAAACATGGAAATAACTACACCGCTATCTGTATAAACATGGAAATATCTACACCGCCATCTACATATCCATGGAAATATCTGCGCTGCCATCTGTATAAACATGGAAATATCTACACGGTCATCTGTGTATAGATGGAAATATCAACACCGTCATCTCTACAAACATGGAAATATCTGCACCGCTATTTGTATAAACATGAAAATATCTACACCGCTGTCTGTATAAACATGGAAATATCTACACCGCTATCTGTATAAACATGGAAATATCTACACCGCTATCTCTATAAACATGGAAATATCTACACCGTGATCTGTATAAACATGGAAATATTTACACCGCTATCTGTATAAGCATGGAAATTTCTAAACCGTTGTCTGTATAAATATGGAAATAACTACACCGCTATCTCTATAAACATGGAAATATCTACACCACCATCTGTATAAACATGGAAATACCTATACAGTCATCTGTGTAAACATGGAAATATCTACACCACCATCTGTATAAACATGGAAATATCTTCAATGCCATCTGTATACACATGGAAATACCTACAGGGCAATCTGTGTATAGATGGAAACATCAACACCGCCATCTGTACAAACATGGAAATATCTACACTGCTATCTCAATAAACATGGAAATATCTACACTGCGGTCTGTATAAACATGGAAATACCTACACTGGTATCTGTATAAACATAGAAATATCAACACAATGATCTGTATAAACATGGAAATATCTACACCGCTATCTGTATAAACATGGAAATATCTGCACCGCTATCTCTATAAACATGGAAATATCTACAAAGACATCTGTATAAACATGGAAGTACCTACACAGTCATGTGTAGGAACATTTAAATATCTACACTGCCATCTGTATAAACAAAGAAATATCTACAAAGCCCTCTGTATATATATGGAAGTATCTGCATAGGCATCTGTGTAAACATGGAAATATCTGCACCGCTATCTGTATAAACATGGAAATACCTACACCGCTGTCTCTATAAACATGGAAATATGTACACCGCTATGTGTATAAACATGGAAATATCTCCACTGCTCTCTGTATAAACATGGAAATATCTCCACCGTTATCTGTATAAACATGGAAATATCTACAGCGCCATCTCTAAAAACATTGAAATATCTACACTGCCATCTGTAAAAACATGGAAATAACTACACCGCCAACTGTATAAGCATGGAAATATCTACACCACCATCTGTATAAACATGGAAATACCTACAATACCATCTGTATACACATGGAAATATCTACACAGACATCTGTATAAATATGGAAATAACTACACGGCCATCTGTATAAACATGCAAATATCTACACTGCCATCTGTAGAAAGATGGAAATATCTACACCGCTATCTCTATAAATATGGAAATATCTACACCGCCATCTCTATAAACATGAAAATATCTACACTGCCATCTCCATAAAGATGGAGGTATCTACTCTGCCATGTGTATAAACACGGAAATATCTACACCACTATCTGTGAAAACATGGGAATATCTACACCGCTATCTGTTTAAACATGGAAATATCTACACGGCCATCTGTGTATAGATGGAAATATCAACACCGCCATCTGTAGAAACATGGAAATATCTACACCGCTATCTCTATAAACATGGAAATATCTGCACTGCCATCTGTAAAAACATGGAAATACGTATACAGTCATCTGTATAAACATGGAAATATCTCCAATGCCATCTGTATACACATGGAAATATCTACACAGCCATCTGTATAAACATGTAAATATCAACACTGCTATCTCTATAAACATGGAAATATCTACACCGCCATCTCTATAAACATGCAATTATCTACACTGCCATCTCCATAAACATGGAACTAACTACTCTGCCATCTGTATAAACATGGAAACATCTAAACCGCCATCTGTGTGAATAAGGAAATATCTACAATGACATCTGTACAAAAATATAAATATCTGCACCGCGAGCTGTATAAACATGGAAATATCTACATCGCTATCTGTATAAACGTGGAAATACCGACACCGCTGTCGGTATAAACATGGAAATATCTACAACGCCATCTATATAAACATGGAAATATCTACACCGCTATGTCTATAAACATGGAAATACCTACACCGCTATCCCAATAAACATGGAAATATCAACACCGCTATCTGTATAAACATGGAAATATCTACACTGCTATCTGTATAAACATGGAAATATCTACACCGCGATCTGTATAAACATGGAAATATCTACAACACGATCTGTATAAACATGGAAATATCTTCACCACGATCTGTATAAACATGGAAATATCTACACCGCTATCTGTAAAAACATGGTAATATCTACACCACCATCTATATAAACATGGAAATATCTACACCACCATCTGTATAAACATGGAAATATCTACAATGCCATCTGTAGAAAGATAGAAATATCTACACCGCAATCTGTGTAAACATGGAAATATCTACACCGATATCTGTAAAAACATGGAAATATCTACACCGCTATCTCTATAAACATGGAAATATCTACACCGCGATCTGTATAAACATGGAAATATCTACACCGCTATCTGTATAAACATGGAAATATCTACACAGCTATCACTATAAACATGGAAAATCTACACCGCCATCTGTATAAACATGGAAATACCTACAAAGTCATCTGTATAAACATGGAAATATCTACACAGCCATCTGTATAAACATGGAAATATCTACACAACCATCTGTATATACATGGAAATATCTACACCGCTATCTGTATAAACATGGAAATAACTACACCGCTATTAGTATAAACAAGGAAATATCTACACCGTGATCTGTATAAACATGGAAATATCTACACCGCTATCTCTATAAACATGGAAATATCTACACCCCTATCTGTATAAGCATGGAAATATCCACACCGCTATCTCTATAAACATGGAAAAATCAACACCGCTATCTCTATGAACATGGAAATATCTACACCGAAATCTCTATAAACATGGAAATATCTACACCACGATCAGAATAAACACGGAAATATCTGCACCGCTATCTGTATAAACATGGAAATATCTCCACTGCTATCTCTATAAACATCGAAATATCTACTCCGCCATCTGTATAAACATGGAAATACTTACAAAGTTATCTGTATAAACATGGAAATAACTACACCGCCATCTGTGTAACCATGGAAATATCTAAACAGCCATGTGTATATACATGGAAATAACTACACCGCTATCTATATAAACATGGAAATAACTACACCGCTATCTGTATAAACATGGAAATATCTACACCGCCATCTACATATCCATGGAAATATCTGCGCTGCCATCTGTATAAACATGGAAATATCTACACGGTCATCTGTGTATAGATGGAAATATCAACACCGTCATCTCTACAAACATGGAAATATCTGCACCGCTATTTGTATAAACATGAAAATATCTACACCGCTGTCTGTATAAACATGGAAATATCTACATCGCTATCTGTATAAACGTGGAAATACCGACACCGCTGTCGGTACAAACATGGAAATATCTACAACGCCATCTATATAAACATGGAAATATCTACACCGCTATGTCTATAGACATGGAAATACCTACCCCGCTATCTCTATAAACATGGAAATATCTACACCGCTATCTGTATAAACATGGAAATATCTACACCGCTATCTGTATAAACATGGAAATATCTACACCACGATCTGTATGAACATGGAAATATCTACACCACGATCTGTATAAACATGGATATATCTTCACCACGATCTGTATAAACATGGAAATATCTGCACCGCTATCTGTATAAACATGGTAATATCTACACCACCATCTATATAAACATGGAAATATCTACACCACCATCTGTATAAACATGGAAAGATCTACAATGCCATCTGTAGAAAGATGGAAATATTTACACCGCAATCTGTGTAAACATGGAAATATCTACACCGATATCTGTAAAAACATGGAAATATCTACACCGCTATCTCTATAAACATGGAAATATCTACACCGCGATCTGTATAAACATGGAAATATCTACACCGCAATCTGTATAAACATGGAAATATCTACACCGCTATATGTATAAACATGGAAATATCTACACAGCTATCAATATAAACATGAAAAATCTACACCGCCATCTGTATAAACATGGAAATACCTACAAAGTCATCTGTATAAACATGGAAATATCTACAAAGCCATCTGTATAAACATGGAAAAATCTACACAACCATCTGTATATACATGGAAATATCTACACCGCTATCTGTATAAACATGGAAATAACTACACCGCTATTAGTATAAACAAGGAAATATCTACACCGTGATCTGTAAAAAAATGGAAATATCTACACCGCTATCTCTATAAACATGGAAATATCTACACCCCTATCTGTATAAGCATGGAAATATCCACACCGCTATCTCTATAAACATGGAAAAATCAACACCGCTATCTCTATGAACATGGAAATATCTACACCGAAATCTCTATAAACATGGAAATATCTACACCACGATCAGAATAAACACGGAAATATCTGCACCGCTATCTGTATAAACATGGAAATATCTCCACTGCTATCTCTATAAACATCGAAATATCTACTCCGCCATCTGTATAAACATGGAAATACTTACAAAGTTATCTGTATAAACATGGAAATAACTACACCGCCATCTGTGTAACCATGGAAATATCTAAACAGCCATGTGTATATACATGGAAATAACTACACCGCTATCTATATAAACATGGAAATAACTACACCGCTATCTGTATAAACATGGAAATATCTACACCGCCATCTACATATCCATGGAAATATCTGCGCTGCCATCTGTATAAACATGGAAATATCTACACGGTCATCTGTGTATAGATGGAAATATCAACACCGTCATCTCTACAAACATGGAAATATCTGCACCGCTATTTGTATAAACATGAAAATATCTACACCGCTGTCTGTATAAACATGGAAATATCTACATCGCTATCTGTATAAACGTGGAAATACCGACACCGCTGTCGGTACAAACATGGAAATATCTACAACGCCATCTATATAAACATGGAAATATCTACACCGCTATGTCTATAGACATGGAAATACCTACCCCGCTATCTCTATAAACATGGAAATATCTACACCGCTATCTGTATAAACATGGAAATATCTTCACCGCTATCTGTATAAACATGGAAATATCTACACCACGATCTGTATGAACATGGAAATATCTACACCACGATCTGTATAAACATGGATATATCTTCACCACGATCTGTATAAACATGGAAATATCTGCACCGCTATCTGTATAAACATGGTAATATCTACACCACCATCTATATAAACATGGAAATATCTACACCACCATCTGTATAAACATGGAAAGATCTACAATGCCATCTGTAGAAAGATGGAAATATTTACACCGCAATCTGTGTAAACATGGAAATATCTACACCGATATCTGTAAAAACATGGAAATATCTACACCGCTATCTCTATAAACATGGAAATATCTACACCGCGATCTGTATAAACATGGAAATATCTACACCGCGATCTGTATAAACATGGAAATATCTACACCGCTATATGTATAAACATGGAAATATCTACACAGCTATCAATATAAACATGAAAAATCTACACCGCCATCTGTATAAACATGGAAATACCTACAAAGTCATCTGTATAAACATGGAAATATCTACAAAGCCATCTGTATAAACATGGAAAAATCTACACAACCATCTGTATATACATGGAAATATCTACACCGCTATCTGTATAAACATGGAAATAACTACACCGCTATTAGTATAAACAAGGAAATATCTACACCGTGATCTGTAAAAAAATGGAAATATCTACACCGCTATCTCTATAAACATGGAAATATCTACATCCCTATCTGTATAAGCATGGAAATATCCACAACGCTATCTCTATAAACGTGGAAAAATCAACACCGCTATCTCTATGAACATGGAAATATCTACACCGCCATCTCTATAAACATGGAAATATCTATACCACGATCAGTATAAACATGGAAACATCTACACCGCTATCTGTATAAACATGGAAATATCTCCACTGCTATCTCTATAAACATCGAAATATCTACACCGCCATCTGTATAAACATGGAAATACTTACAAAGTTATCTGTATAAACATGGAAATATCTACACTGCCATCTGTATAAACATGGAAATATCTACACAGCCATGTGTATATACATGGAAATATCTACACCGCTATCTATATAAACATGGAAATAACTACACCGCTATCTGTATAAACATGGAAATATCTACACCACCATCTACATATCCATGGAAATATCTGCACCGCCATCTGTATAAACATGGAAATATCTACACAGTCATCTGTGTATAGATGGAAATATCAACACCGCCATCTGTACAAACATGGAAATATCTGCACCGCTATCTGTATAACCATGGAAATATCTACACCGCGGTCTGTATAAACATGGAAATATCTACACCGCTATCTGTATAAACATGGAAATATCTACAATGCTATCTCTATAAACATGGAAATATCTACACCGTGATCTATATAAACATGGAAAAATTTACACCGCTATCTGTATAAACATGGAAATTTCTACACCGTTATCTGAATAAATATGGAAATATTTACACCGCTATCTGTGTAAACATGGAAATATCTACACCGCTATCTGTATAAACATGGAAATATCTACACCGCGATCTGTATAAACATGGAAATATCTACACCACGATCTGTACAAACATGGAAATATCTTCACCACAATCTGTATAAACATGGAAATATCTACACCGCTACCTGCATAAACATGGTAATATCTACACCACCATCTATATAAACATGGAAATATCTACACCGCCATCTGCATAAACATGGAAATATCTACAATGCCATCTGTAGAAAGATGGAAATATCTACACCGCAATCTGTGTAAACATGGAAATATCTACACCGCGAACTGTATAAACATGGAAATATCTTCACCACAATCTGTATAAACATGGAAATATCTACACCGCTACCTGTATAAACATGATAATATCTACACCACCATCTATATAAACATGGAAATATCTACACCGCCATCTGTATAAACATGGAAATATCTACAATGTCATCTGTAGAAAGTTGGAAATATCTACACCGCAATCTTTGTAAACATGGAACTATCTACACCGCTTTCTGTAAACACATGGAAATATCTACACCGCTATCTGTATAAACATGGAAATATCAACACCGCGATCTGTATAAACATGGAAATATCTACACCGTGATATGTATAAACATGGAAATATCTACACCGCTATCTGTATAAACATGGAAATACCTACACAGCTATCAATATAAACATGGAAAATCTACACCGCCATCAGTATAAACATGGAAATACCTACAAAGTCATCTGTATAAACATGGAAATATCTACACAGCCATCTGTATAAACATGGAAATATCTACACAGCCATCTGTATATACATGGAAATATCTACACCGCTATCTGTATAGACATGGAAATTACTACACCGCTATTAGTATAAACAAGGAAATATCTACAACGTGATCTGTTAAAAATGGAAATATCTACACCGCTATCTCCATAAACATGGAAATAGCTACACCCCTATCTGTATAAGCATGGAAATATCCACACCGCTATCTCTATAAACGTGGAAAAATCAACACCGCTATCTCTATGAACATGGAAATATCTACACCGCCATCTCTATAAACATGGAAATATCTACACCACGATCAGTATAAACATGGAAACATCTACACCGCTATCTGTATAAACATGGAAATATCTCCACTGCTATCTCTATAAACATCGAAATATCTACACCGCCATCTGTATAAACATGGAAATACTTACAAAGTTATCTGTATAAACATGGAAATATCTACACCGCCATCTGTATAAACATGGAAATATCTACACAGCCATGTGTATATACATGGAAATATCTACACCGCTATCTATATAAACATGGAAATAACTACACCGCTAACTGTATAAACATGGAAATATCTACACCACCATCTACATATCCATGGAAGTATCTGCGCCGCCACCTGTATAAATATGGAAATATCTACACGGTCATCTGTGTATAGATGGAAATATCAACACCGCCATCTGTACAAACATGGAAATATCTGCACTGCTATCTGTATAACCATGGAAATATCTACACCGCGGCCTGTATGAACATGGAAATATCTACACTGCTATCTGTATAAACATGGAAATATCTACACCGCAATCTCTATAAAGATGGAAATATCTACACCGTGATCTGTATAAACATGGAAATATCTTCCCCACAATCTGTATAAACATGGAAATATGCACACCGCTACCTGCATAAACATGGTAATATCTACACCACCATCTATATAAACATGGAAATATCTACACCGCCATCTGCATAAACATGGAAATATCTACAATGCCATATGTAGAAAGATGGAAATATCTACACCGCAATCTGTGTAAACATGGAAATATCTACACCGCGATCTGTATAAACATGGAAATATCTTCACCACAATCTGTATAAACATGGAAATACCTACACTGCTACCTTTATAAACATGGTAATATCTTCGCCACCATCTATATAAACATGGAAAAATTTACACCGCTATCTGTATAAACATGGAAATTTCTACACCGTTATCTGTATAAATATGGAAATATCTACACCGTTACCTGTATAAACATGGAACTACCTACACCGCTATCTGTAAACACATGGAAATATCTACACCGCTATCTGTATAAACATGGAAATATCTACACCGCGATCTGTATAAACATGGAAATATCTACACCGTGATCTGTATAAACATGGAAATATCTACACCGCTATCTGTATAAACATGGAAATATCTTCACCGCCATCTGTATAAACATGGAAATACCTATACAGTCATCTGTGTAAACATGGAAATATCTACACCACCATCTGTATAAACATGGAAATATCTTCAATGCCATCTGAATACACATGGAAATACCTACACGGCAATCTGTGTATAGATGGAAACATCAACACCTCCATCTGTACAAACATGGAAATATCTACACTGCTATCTCTATAAACATGGAAATATCTACACTGCGGTCTGTATAAACATGGAAATACCTACACTGGTATCTGTATAAACTTAGAAATATCAACACAATGATCTGTATAAACATGGAAATATCTACACCGCTATCTGTATAAACATGGAAATATCTGCACCGCTATCTCTATAAACATGGAATATCTACAAAGACATCTGTATAAACATGGAAATACCTACACAGTCATGTGTAGGAACATTTAAATATCTACACTGCCATCTGTATAAACAAAGAAATATCTACAAAGCCCTCTGTATATATATGGAAATATCTGCATAGGCATCTGTGTAAACATGGAAATATCTGCACCGCTATCTGTATAAACATGCAAATATCTACACTGCCATCTGTAGAAAGATGGAAATATCTGCACCGCTATCTGTATAAACATGGAAATACCTACACCGCTGTCTCTATAAACATGGAAATATGTACACCGCTATGTGTATAAACATGGAAATATCTCCACTGCTCTCTGTATAAACATGGAAATATCTCCACCGTTATCTGTATAAACATGGAAATATCTACAGCGCCATCTCTAAAAACATTGAAATATCTACACTGCCATCTGTAAAAACATGGAAATAACTACACCGCCAACTGTATAAGCATGGAAATATCTACACCACCATCTGTATAAACATGGAAATACCTACAATACCATCTGTATACACATGGAAATATCTACACAGACATCTGTATAAATATGGAAATAACTACACGGCCATCTGTATAAACATGCAAATATCTACACTGCCATCTGTAGAAAGATGGAAATATCTACACCGCTATCTCTATAAATATGGAAATATCTACACCGCCATCTCTATAAACATGAAAATATCTACACTGCCATCTCCATAAAGATGGAGGTATCTACTCTGCCATGTGTATAAACACGGAAATATCTACACCACTATCTGTGAAAACATGGGAATATCTACACCGCTATCTGTTTAAACATGGAAATATCTACACGGCCATCTGTGTATAGATGGAAATATCAACACCGCCATCTGTAGAAACATGGAAATATCTACACCGCTATCTCTATAAACATGGAAATATCTGCACTGCCATCTGTAAAAACATGGAAATACGTATACAGTCATCTGTATAAACATGGAAATATCTACAATGCCATCTGTATACACATGGAAATATCTACACAGCCATCTGTATAAACATGGAAATATCAACACTGCTATCTCTATAAACATGGAAATATCTACACCGCCATCTCTATAAACATGCAATTATCTACACTGCCATCTCCATAAACATGGAACTAACTACTCTGCCATCTGTATAAACATGGAAACATCTAAACCGCCATCTGTGTGAATAAGGAAATATCTACAATGACATCTGTACAAAAATATAAATATCTGCACCGCGAGCTGTATAAACATGGAAATATCTACATCGCTATCTGTATAAACGTGGAAATACCGACACCGCTGTCGGTATAAACATGGAAATATCTACAACGCCATCTATATAAACATGGAAATATCTACACCGCTATGTCTATAAACATGGAAATACCAACACCGCTATCCCAATAAACATGGAAATATCTACACCGCTATCTGTATAAACATGGAAATATCTACACTGCTATCTGTATAAACATGGAAATATCTACACCGCGATCTGTATAAACATGGAAATATCTACAACACGATCTGTATAAACATGGAAATATCTTCACCACGATCTGTATAAACATGGAAATATCTACACCGCTATCTGTAAAAACATGGTAATATCTACACCACCATCTATATAAACATGGAAATATCTACACCACCATCTGTATAAACATGGAAATATCTACAATGCCATCTGTAGAAAGATGGAAATATCTACATCGCAATCTGTGTAAACATGGAAATATCTACACCGATATCTGTAAAAACATGGAAATATCTACACCGCTATCTCTATAAACATGGAAATATCTACACCGTGATCTGTATAAACATGGAAATATCTACACCGCTATCTGTAGAAACATGGAAATATCTACACCGCTATCTCTATAAACATGGAAATATCTACACCGTGATCTGTATAAACATGGAAATATTTACACCGCTATCTGTATAAGCATGGAAATTTCTAAACCGTTATCTGTATAAATATGGAAATAACTACACCGCTATCTCTATAAACATGGAAATATCTACACCACCATCTGTATAAACATGGAAATACCTATACAGTCATCTGTGTAAACATGGAAATATCTACACCACCATCTGTATAAACATGGAAATATCTTCAATGCCATCTGTATACACATGGAAATACCTACAGGGCAATCTGTGTATAGATGGAAACATCAACACCGCCATCTGTACAAACATGGAAATATCTACACTGCTATCTCAATAAACATGGAAATATCTACACTGCGGTCTGTATAAACATGGAAATACCTACACTGGTATCTGTATAAACATAGAAATATCAACACAATGATCTGTATAAACATGGAAATATCTACACCGCTATCTGTATAAACATGGAAATATCTGCACCGCTATCTCTATAAACATGGAAATATCTACAAAGACATCTGTATAAACATGGAAATACCTACACAGTCATGTGTAGGAACATTTAAATATCTACACTGCCATCTGTATAAACAAAGAAATATCTACAAAGCCCTCTGTATATATATGGAAGTATCTGCATAGGCATCTGTGTAAACATGGAAATATCTGCACCGCTATCTGTATAAACATGGAAATACCTACACCGCTGTCTCTATAAACATGGAAATATGTACACCGCTATGTGTATAAACATGGAAATATCTCCACTGCTCTCTGTATAAACATGGAAATATCTCCACCGTTATCTGTATAAACATGGAAATATCTACAGCGCCATCTCTAAAAACATTGAAATATCTACACTGCCATCTGTAAAAACATGGAAATAACTACACCGCCAACTGTATAAGCATGGAAATATCTACACCACCATCTGTATAAACATGGAAATACCTACAATACCATCTGTATACACATGGAAATATCTACACAGACATCTGTATAAATATGGAAATAACTACACGGCCATCTGTATAAACATGCAAATATCTACACTGCCATCTGTAGAAAGATGGAAATATCTACACCGCTATCTCTATAAATATGGAAATATCTACACCGCCATCTCTATAAACATGAAAATATCTACACTGCCATCTCCATAAAGATGGAGGTATCTACTCTGCCATGTGTATAAACACGGAAATATCTACACCACTATCTGTGAAAACATGGGAATATCTACACCGCTATCTGTTTAAACATGGAAATATCTACACGGCCATCTGTGTATAGATGGAAATATCAACACCGCCATCTGTAGAAACATGGAAATATCTACACCGCTATCTCTATAAACATGGAAATATCTGCACTGCCATCTGTAAAAACATGGAAATACGTATACAGTCATCTGTATAAACATGGAAATATCTACAATGCCATCTGTATACACATGGAAATATCTACACAGCCATCTGTATACACATGGAAATATCTACACAGCCATCTGTACAAACATTTAAATATCAACACCGCCATCTCTATAAACATGCAATTATCTACACTGCCATCTCCATAAACATGGAACTAACTACTCTGCCATCTGTATAAACATGGAAACATCTAAACCGCCATCTGTGTGAATAAGGAAATATCTACAATGACATCTGTACAAAAATATAAATATCTGCACCGCGAGCTGTATAAACATGGAAATATCTACATCGCTATCTGTATAAACGTGGAAATACCGACACCGCTGTCGGTATAAACATGGAAATATCTACAACGCCATCTATATAAACATGGAAATATCTACACCGCTATGTCTATAAACATGGAAATACCTACACCGCTATCCCAATAAACATGGAAATATCTACACCGCTATCTGTATAAACATGGAAATATCTACACTGCTATCTGTATAAACATGGAAATATCTACACCGCGATCTGTATAAACATGGAAATATCTACAACACGATCTGTATAAACATGGAAATATCTTCACCACGATCTGTATAAACATGGAAATATCTACACCGCTATCTGTAAAAACATGGTAATATCTACACCACCATCTATATAAACATGGAAATATCTACACCACCATCTGTATAAACATGGAAATATCTACAATGCCATCTGTAGAAAGATGGAAATATCTACACCGCAATCTGTGTAAACATGGAAATATCTACACCGATATCTGTAAAAACATGGAAATATCTACACCGCTATCTCTATAAACGTGGAAATATCTACACCGCGATCTGTATAAACATGGAAATATCTACACCGCGATCTGTATAAACATGGAAATATCTACACCGCTATCTGTATAAACATGGAAATATCTACACAGCTATCACTATAAACATGGAAAATCTACACCGCCATCTGTATAAACATGGAAATACCTACAAAGTCATCTGTATAAACATGGAAATATCTACACAGCCATCTGTATAAACATGGAAATATCTACACAACCATCTGTATATACATGGAAATATCTACACCGCTATCTGTATAAACATGGAAATAACTACACCGCTATTAGTATAAACAAGGAAATATCTACACCGTGATCTGTATAAACATGGAAATATCTACACCGCTATCTCTATAAACATGGAAATATCTACACCCCTATCTGTATAAGCATGGAAATATCCACACCGCTATCTCTATAAACATGGAAAAATCAACACCGCTATCTCTATGAACATGGAAATATCTACACCGAAATCTCTATAAACATGGAAATATCTACACCACGATCAGAATAAACACGGAAATATCTGCACCGCTATCTGTATAAACATGGAAATATCTCCACTGCTATCTCTATAAACATCGAAATATCTACTCCGCCATCTGTATAAACATGGAAATACTTACAAAGTTATCTGTATAAACATGGAAATAACTACACCGCCATCTGTGTAACCATGGAAATATCTAAACAGCCATGTGTATATACATGGAAATAACTACACCGCTATCTATATAAACATGGAAATAACTACACCGCTATCTGTATAAACATGGAAATATCTACACCGCCATCTACATATCCATGGAAATATCTGCGCTGCCATCTGTATAAACATGGAAATATCTACACGGTCATCTGTGTATAGATGGAAATATCAACACCGTCATCTCTACAAACATGGAAATATCTGCACCGCTATTTGTATAAACATGAAAATATCTACACCGCTGTCTGTATAAACATGGAAATATCTACACCGCTATCTGTATAAACATGGAAATATCTACACCACTATCTCTATAAACATGGAAATATCTACACCGTGATCTGTATAAACATGGAAATATTTACACCGCTATCTGTATAAGCATGGAAATTTCTAAACCGTTATCTGTATAAATATGGAAATAACTACACCGCTATCTCTATAAACATGGAAATATCTACACCACCATCTGTATAAACATGGAAATACCTATACAGTCATCTGTGTAAACATGGAAATATCTACACCACCATCTGTATAAACATGGAAATATCTTCAATGCCATCTGTATACACATGGAAATACCTACAGGGCAATCTGTGTATAGATGGAAACATCAACACCGCCATCTGTACAAACTTGGAAATATCTACACTGCTATCTCAATAAACATGGAAATATCTACACTGCGGTCTGTATAAACATGGAAATACCTACACTGGTATCTGTATAAACATAGAAATATCAACACAATGATCTGTATAAACATGGAAATATCTACACCGCTATCTGTATAAACATGGAAATATCTGCACCGCTATCTCTATAAACATGGAAATATCTACAAAGACATCTGTATAAACATGGAAATACCTACACAGTCATGTGTAGGAACATTTAAATATCTACACTGCCATCTGTATAAACAAAGAAATATCTACAAAGCCCTCTGTATATATATGGAAGTATCTGCATAGGCATCTGTGTAAACATGGAAATATCTGCACCGCTATCTGTATAAACATGGAAATACCTACACCGCTGTCTCTATAAACATGGAAATATGTACACCGCTATGTGTATAAACATGGAAATATCTCCACTGCTCTCTGTATAAACATGGAAATATCTCCACCGTTATCTGTATAAACATGGAAATATCTACAGCGCCATCTCTAAAAACATTGAAATATCTACACTGCCATCTGTAAAAACATGGAAATAACTACACTGCCAACTGTATAAGCATGGAAATATCTACACCACCATCTGTATAAACATGGAAATACCTACAATACCATCTGTATACACATGGAAATATCTACACAGACATCTGTATAAATATGGAAATAACTACACGGCCATCTGTATAAACATGCAAATATCTACACTGCCATCTGTAGAAAGATGGAAATATCTACACCGCTATCTCTATAAATATGGAAATATCTACACCGCCATCTCTATAAACATGAAAATATCTACACTGCCATCTCCATAAAGATGGAGGTATCTACTCTGCCATGTGTATAAACACGGAAATATCTACACCACTATCTGTGAAAACATGGGAATATCTACACCGCTATCTGTTTAAACATGGAAATATCTACACGGCCATCTGTGTATAGATGGAAATATCAACACCGCCATCTGTAGAAACATGGAAATATCTACACCGCTATCTCTATAAACATGGAAATATCTGCACTGCCATCTGTAAAAACATGGAAATACGTATACAGTCATCTGTATAAACATGGAAATATCTACAATGCCATCTGTATACACATGGAAATATCTACACAGCCATCTGTATACACATGGAAATATCTACACAGCCATCTGTATAAACATGTAAATATCAACACCGCCATCTCTATAAACATGCAATTATCTACACTGCCATCTCCATAAACATGGAACTAACTACTCTGCCATCTGTATAAACATGGAAACATCTAAACCGCCATCTGTGTGAATAAGGAAATATCTACAATGACATCTGTACAAAAATATAAATATCTGCACCGCGAGCTGTATAAACATGGAAATATCTACATCGCTATCTGTATAAACGTGGAAATACCGACACCGCTGTCGGTATAAACATGGAAATATCTACAACGCCATCTATATAAACATGGAAATATCTACACCGCTATGTCTATAAACATGGAAATACCTACACCGCTATCCCAATAAACATGGAAATATCTACACCGCTATCTGTATAAACATGGAAATATCTACACTGCTATCTGTATAAACATGGAAATATCTACACCGCGATCTGTATAAACATGGAAATATCTACAACACGATCTGTATAAACATGGAAATATCTTCACCACGATCTGTATAAACATGGAAATATCTACACCGCTATCTGTAAAAACATGGTAATATCTACACCACCATCTATATAAACATGGAAATATCTACACCACCATCTGTATAAACATGGAAATATCTACAATGCCATCTGTAGAAAGATGGAAATATCTACACCGCAATCTGTGTAAACATGGAAATATCTACACCGATATCTGTAAAAACATGGAAATATCTACACCGCTATCTCTATAAACGTGGAAATATCTACACCGCGATCTGTATAAACATGGAAATATCTACACCGCGATCTGTATAAACATGGAAATATCTACACCGCTATCTGTATAAACATGGAAATATCTACACAGATATCACTATAAACATGGAAAATCTACACCGCGATCTGTATAAACATGGAAATACCTACAAAGTCATCTGTATAAACATGGAAATATCTACACAGCCATCTGTATAAACATGGAAATATCTACACCGCTATCTCTATAAACATGGAAATATCTACACCGTGATCTGTATAAACATGGAAATATTTACACCGCTATCTGTATAAGCATGGAAATTTCTAAACCGTTATCTGTATAAATATGGAAATAACTACACCGCTATCTCTATAAACATGGAAATATCTACACCACCATCTGTATAAACATGGAAATACCTATACAGTCATCTGTGTAAACATGGAAATATCTACACCACCATCTCTATAAACATGGAAATATCTACAATGCCATCTGTATACACATGGAAATACCTACAGGGCAATCTGTGTATAGATGGAAACATCAACACCGCCATCTGTACAAACATGGAAATATCTACACTGCTATCTCAATAAACATGGAAATATCTACACTGAGGTCTGTATAAACATGGAAATACCTACACTGGTATCTGTATAAACATAGAAATATCAACACAATGATCTGTATAAACATGGAAATATCTACACCGCTATCTGTATAAACATGGAAATATCTGTACCACTATCTCTATAAACATGGAAATATCTACAAAGACATCTGTATAAACATGGAAATACCTACACAGTCATGTGTAGGAACATTTAAATATCTACACTGCCATCTGTATAAACAAAGAAATATCTACAAAGCCCTCTGTATATATATGGAAGTATCTGCATAGGCATCTGTGTAAACATGGAAATATCTGCACCGCTATCTGTATAAACATGGAAATACCTACACCGCTGTCTCTATAAACATGGAAATATGTACACCGCTATGTGTATAAACATGGAAATATCTCCACTGCTCTCTGTATAAACATGGAAATATCTCCACCGTTATCTGTATAAACATGGAAATATCTACAGCGCCATCTCTAAAAACATTGAAATATCTACACTGCCATCTGTAAAAACATGGAAATAACTACACCGCCAACTGTATAAGCATGGAAATATCTACACCACCATCTGTATAAACATGGAAATACCTACAATACCATCTGTATACACATGGAAATATCTACACAGACATCTGTATAAATATGGAAATAACTACACGGCCATCTGTATAAACATGCAAATATCTACACTGCCATCTGTAGAAAGATGGAAATATCTACACCGCTATCTCTATAAATATGGAAATATCTACACCGCCATCTCTATAAACATGAAAATATCTACACTGCCATCTCCATAAAGATGGAGGTATCTACTCTGCCATGTGTATAAACACGGAAATATCTACACCACTATCTGTGAAAACATGGGAATATCTACACCGCTATCTGTTTAAACATGGAAATATCTACACGGCCATCTGTGTATAGATGGAAATATCAACACCGCCATCTGTAGAAACATGGAAATATCTACACCGCTATCTCTATAAACATGGAAATATCTGCACTGCCATCTGTAAAAACATGGAAATACGTATACAGTCATCTGTATAAACATGGAAATATCTACAATGCCATCTGTATACACATGGAAATATCTACACAGCCATCTGTATACACATGGAAATATCAACACTGCTATCTCTATAAACATGGAAATATCTACACCGCCATCTCTATAAACATGCAATTATCTACACTGCCATCTCCATAAACATGGAACTAACTACTCTGCCATCTGTATAAACATGGAAACATCTAAACCGCCATCTGTGTGAATAAGGAAATATCTACAATGACATCTGTACAAAAATATAAATATCTGCACCGCGAGCTGTATAAACATGGAAATATCTACATCGCTATCTGTATAAACGTGGAAATACCGACACCGCTGTCGGTATAAACATGGAAATATCTACAACGCCATCTATATAAACATGGAAATATCTACACCGCTATGTCTATAAACATGGAAATACCTACACCGCTATCCCAATAAACATGGAAATATCTACACCGCTATCTGTATAAACATGGAAATATCTACACTGCTATCTGTATAAACATGGAAATATCTACACCGCGATCTGTATAAACATGGAAATATCTACAACACGATCTGTATAAACATGGAAATATCTTCACCACGATCTGTATAAACATGGAAATATCTACACCGCTATCTGTAAAAACATGGTAATATCTACACCACCATCTATATAAACATGGAAATATCTACACCACCATCTGTATAAACATGGAAATATCTACAATGCCATCTGTAGAAAGATGGAAATATCTACACCGCAATCTGTGTAAACATGGAAATATCTACACCGATATCTGTAAAAACATGGAAATATCTACACCGCTATCTCTATAAACGTGGAAATATCTACACCGCGATCTGTATAAACATGGAAATATCTACACCGCGATCTGTATAAACATGGAAATATCTACACCGCTATCTGTATAAACATGGAAATATCTACACAGCTATCACTATAAACATGGAAAATCTACACCGCCATCTGTATAAACATGGAAATACCTACAAAGTCATCTGTATAAACATGGAAATATCTACACAGCCATCTGTATAAACATGGAAATATCTACACAACCATCTGTATATACATGGAAATATCTACACCGCTATCTGTATAAACATGGAAATAACTACACCGCTATTAGTATAAACAAGGAAATATCTACACCGTGATCTGTATAAACATGGAAATATCTACACCGCTATCTCTATAAACATGGAAATATCTACACCCCTATCTGTATAAGCATGGAAATATCCACACCGCTATCTCTATAAACATGGAAAAATCAACACCGCTATCTCTATGAACATGGAAATATCTACACCGAAATCTCTATAAACATGGAAATATCTACACCACGATCAGAATAAACACGGAAATATCTGCACCGCTATCTGTATAAACATGGAAATATCTCCACTGCTATCTATATAAACATCGAAATATCTACTCCGCCATCTGTATAAACATGGAAATCCTTACAAAGTTATCTGTATAAACATGGAAATAACTACACCGCCATCTGTGTAACCATGGAAATATCTAAACAGCCATGTGTATATACATGGAAATAACTACACCGCTATCTATATAAACATGGAAATAACTACACCGCTATCTGTATAAACATGGAAATATCTACACGGTCATCTGTGTATAGATGGAAATATCAACACCGTCATCTCTACAAACATGGAAATATCTGCACCGCTATTTGTATAAACATGAAAATATCTACACCGCTGTCTGTATAAACATGGAAATATCTACACCGCTATCTGTATAAACATGGAAATATCTACACCGCTATCTCTATAAACATGGAAATATCTACACCGTGATCTGTATAAACATGGAAATATTTACACCGCTATCTGTATAAGCATGGAAATTTCTAAACCGTTATCTGTATAAATATGGAAATAACTACACCGCTATCTCTATAAACATGGAAATATCTACACCACCATCTGTATAAACATGGAAATACCTATACAGTCATCTGTGTAAACATGGAAATATCTACACCACCATCTGTATAAACGTGGAAATATCTTCAATGCCATCTGTATACACATGGAAATACCTACAGGGCAATCTGTGTATAGATGGAAACATCAACACCGCCATCTGTACAAACTTGGAAATATCTACACTGCTATCTCAATAAACATGGAAATATCTACACTGCGGTCTGTATAAACATGGAAATACCTACACTGGTATCTGTATAAACATAGAAATATCAACACAATGATCTGTATAAACATGGAAATATCTACACCGCTATCTGTATAAACATGGAAATATCTGCACCGCTATCTCTATAAACATGGAAATATCTACAAAGACATCTGTATAAACATGGAAATACCTACACAGTCATGTGTAGGAACATTTAAATATCTACACTGCCATCTGTATAAACAAAGAAATATCTACAAAGCCCTCTGTATATATATGGAAGTATCTGCATAGGCATCTGTGTAAACATGGAAATATCTGCACCGCTATCTGTATAAACATGGAAATACCTACACCGCTGTCTCTATAAACATGGAAATATGTACACCGCTATGTGTATAAACATGGAAATATCTCCACTGCTCTCTGTATAAACATGGAAATATCTCCACCGTTATCTGTATAAACATGGAAATATCTACAGCGCCATCTCTAAAAACATTGAAATATCTACACTGCCATCTGTAAAAACATGGAAATAACTACACTGCCAACTGTATAAGCATGGAAATATCTACACCACCATCTGTATAAACATGGAAATACCTACAATACCATCTGTATACACATGGAAATATCTACACAGACATCTGTATAAATATGGAAATAACTACACGGCCATCTGTATAAACATGCAAATATCTACACTGCCATCTGTAGAAAGATGGAAATATCTACACCGCTATCTCTATAAATATGGAAATATCTACACCGCCATCTCTATAAACATGAAAATATCTACACTGCCATCTCCATAAAGATGGAGGTATCTACTCTGCCATGTGTATAAACACGGAAATATCTACATCACTATCTGTGAAAACATGGGAATATCTACACCGCTATCTGTTTAAACATGGAAATATCTACACGGCCATCTGTGTATAGATGGAAATATCAACACCGCCATCTGTAGAAACATGGAAATATCTACACCGCTATCTCTATAAACATGGAAATATCTGCACTGCCATCTGTAAAAACATGGAAATACGTATACAGTCATCTGTATAAACATGGAAATATCTACAATGCCATCTGTATACACATGGAAATATCTACACAGCCATCTGTATACACATGGAAATATCTACACAGCCATCTGTATAAACATGTAAATATCAACACCGCCATCTCTATAAACATGCAATTATCTACACTGCCATCTCCATAAACATGGAACTAACTACTCTGCCATCTGTATAAACATGGAAACATCTAAACCGCCATCTGTGTGAATAAGGAAATATCTACAATGACATCTGTACAAAAATATAAATATCTGCACCGCGAGCTGTATAAACATGGAAATATCTACATCGCTATCTGTATAAACGTGGAAATACCGACACCGCTGTCGGTATAAACATGGAAATATCTACAACGCCATCTATATAAACATGGAAATAACTACACCGCTATGTCTATAAACATGGAAATACCTACACCGCTATCCCAATAAACATGGAAATATCTACACCGCTATCTGTATAAACATGGAAATATCTACACTGCTATCTGTATAAACATGGAAATATCTACACCGCGATCTGTATAAACATGGAAATATCTACAACACGATCTGTATAAACATGGAAATATCTTCACCACGATCTGTATAAACATGGAAATATCTACACCGCTATCTGTAAAAACATGGTAATATCTACACCACCATCTATATAAACATGGAAATATCTACACCACCATCTGTATAAACATGGAAATATCTACAATGCCATCTGTAGAAAGATGGAAATATCTACACCGCAATCTGTGTAAACATGGAAATATCTACACCGATATCTGTAAAAACTTGGAAATATCTACACCGCTATCTCTATAAACATGGAAATATCTACACCGCGATCTGTATAAACATGGAAATATCTACACCGCGATCTGTATAAACATGGAAATATCTACACCGCTATCTGTATAAACATGGAAATATCTACACAGCTATCACTGTAAACATGGAAAATCTACACCTCCATCTGTATAAACATGGAAATACCTACAAAGTCATCTGTATAAACATGGAAATATCTACACAGCCATCTGTATAAACATGGAAATATCTACACAACCATCTGTATATACATGGAAATATCTACACCGCTATCTGTATAAACATGGAAATAACTACACCACTATTAGTATAAACAAGGAAATATCTACACCGTGATCTGTATAAACATGGAAATATCTACACCGCTATCTCTATAAACATGGAAATATCTACACCCCTATCTGTATAAGCATGGAAATATCCACACCGCTATCTCTATAAACATGGAAAAATCAACACCGCTATCTCTATGAACATGGAAATATCTACACCGAAATCTCTATAAACATGGAAATATCTACACCACGATCAGAATAAACACGGAAATATCTGCACCGCTATCTGTATAAACATGGAAATATCTCCACTGCTATCTCTATAAACATCGAAATATCTACTCCGCCATCTGTATAAACATGGAAATACTTACAAAGTTATCTGTATAAACATGGAAATAACTACACCGCCATCTGTGTAACCATGGAAATATCTAAACAGCCATGTGTATATACATGGAAATAACTACACCGCTATCTATATAAACATGGAAATAACTACACCGCTATCTGTATAAACATGGAAATATCTACACCGCCATCTACATATCCATGGAAATATCTGCGCTGC
This sequence comes from Pan paniscus, assembly GCF_029289425.2. Lineage (NCBI taxonomy): Eukaryota > Metazoa > Chordata > Mammalia > Primates > Hominidae > Pan > Pan paniscus. The sequence continues at coordinate 1,076,933 of NC_073259.2, forward strand.
CATCTGTATAAACATGGAAATATCTACACGGTCATCTGTGTATAGATGGAAATATCAACACCGTCATCTCTACAAACATGGAAATATCTGCACCGCTATTTGTATAAACATGAAAATATCTACACCGCTGTCTGTATAAACATGGAAATATCTACACCGCTATCTGTATAAACATGGAAATATCTACACCGCTATCTCTATAAACATGGAAATATCTACACCGTGATCTGTATAAACATGGAAATATTTACACCGCTATCTGTATAAGCATGGAAATTTCTAAACCGTTATCTGTATAAATATGGAAATAACTACACTGCTATCTCTATAAACATGGAAATATCTACACCACCATCTGTATAAACATGGAAATACCTATACAGTCATCTGTGTAAACATGGAAATATCTACACCACCATCTGTATAAACATGGAAATATCTTCAATGCCATCTGTATACACATGGAAATACCTACAGGGCAATCTGTGTATAGATGGAAACATCAACACCGCCATCTGTACAAACATGGAAATATCTACACTGCTATCTCAATAAACATGGAAATATCTACACTGCGGTCTGTATAAACATGGAAATACCTACACTGGTATCTGTATAAACATAGAAATATCAACACAATGATCTGTATAAACATGGAAATATCTACACCGCTATCTGTATAAACATGGAAATATCTGCACCGCTATCTCTATAAACATGGAAATATCTACAAAGACATCTGTATAAACATGGAAATACCTACACAGTCATGTGTAGGAACATTTAAATATCTACACTGCCATCTGTATAAACAAAGAAATATCTACAAAGCCCTCTGTATATATATGGATGTATCTGCATAGTCATCTGTGTAAACATGGAAATATCTGCACCGCTATCTGTATAAACATGGAAATACCTACACCGCTGTCTCTATAAATATGGAAATATGTACACCGCTATGTGTATAAACATGGAAATATCTCCACTGCTCTCTGTATAAACATGGAAATATCTCCACCGTTATCTGTATAAACATGGAAATATCTACAGCGCCATCTCTAAAAACATTGAAATATCTACACTGCCATCTGTAAAAACATGGAAATACTTACAAAGTTATCTGTATAAACATGGAAATATCTACACTGCCATCTGTATAAACATGGAAATATCTACACAGCCATGTGTATATACATGGAAATATCTACACCGCTATCTATATAAACATGGAAATAACTACACCGCTATCTGTATAAACATGAAAATATCTAGACCACCATCTACATATCCATGGAAATATCTGCGCTGCCATCTGTATAAACATGGAAATATCTACATGGCCATCTGTGTATAGATGGAAATATCAACACCGCCATCTGTAGAAACATGGAAATATCTACACCGCTATCTCTTTAAACATGGAAATATCTGCACTGCCATCTGTAAAAACATGGAAATACGTAGACAGTCATCTGTATAAACATGGAAATATCTACAATGCCATCTGTATACACATGGAAATATCTACACAGCCATCTGTTTAAACATGTAAATATCAACACTGCTATCTCTATAAACATGGAAATATCTACACCGCCACCTCTATAAACATGAAAATATCTACACTGCCATCTTCATAGACATGGTACTAACTACTCTGCCATCTGTATAAACATGGAAACATCTACACCGCCATCTGTGTGAATAAGGAAATGCCTACAATGCCATCTGTACAAAAATATAAATATCTGCACCGTGACCAGTATAAACATGGAAATATTTACATCGCTATCTGTATAAACGTGGAAATACCGACACCGCTGTCGGTACAAACATGGAAATATCTACAACGCCATCTATATAAACATGGAAATATCTACACCGCTATGTCTATAGACATGGAAATACCTTCCCCGCTATCTCTATAAACATGGAAATATCTACACCGCTATCTGTATAAACATGGAAATATCTACACCGCTATCTGTATAAACATTTAAATATCTACACCACGATCTGTATGAACATGGAAATATCTACACCACGATCTGTATAAACATGGATATATCTTCACCACGATCTGTATAAACATGGAAATATCTGCACCGCTATCTGTATAAACATGGTAATATCTACACCACCATCTATATAAACATGGAAATATCTACACCACCATCTGTATAAACATGGAAAGATCTACAATGCCATGTGTAGAAAGATGGAAATATTTACACCGCAATCTGTGTAAACATGGAAATATCTACACCGATATCTGTAAAAACATGGAAATATCTACACCGCTATCTCTATAAACATGGAAATATCTACACCGCGATCTGTATAAACATGGAAATATCTACACCGCGATCTGTATAAACATGGAAATATCTACACCGCTATCTGTATAAACATGGAAATATCTACACAGCTATCAATATAAACATGAAAAATCTACACCGCCATCTGTATAAACATGGAAATACCTACAAAGTCATCTGTATAAACATGGAAATATCTACAAAGCCATCTGTATAAACATGGAAAAATCTACACAACCATCTGTATATACATGGAAATATCTACACCGCTATCTGTATAAACATGGAAATAACTATACCGCTATTAGTATAAACAAGGAAATATCTACACCGTGATCTGTAAAAAAATGGAAATATCCACACCGCTATCTCTATAAACATGGAAATATCTACATCCCTATCTGTATAAGCATGGAAATATCCACACCGCTATCTCTATAAATGTGGAAAAATCAACACCGCTATCTCTATGAACATGGAAATATCTACACCGCCATCTCTATAAACATGGAAATATCTACACCACGATCAGTATAAACATGGAAACATCTACACCGCTATCTGTATAAACATGGAAATATCTCCACAGCTATCTCTATAAACATCGAAATATCTACACCGCCATCTGTATAAACATGGAAATACTTACAAAGTTATCTGTATAAACATGGAAATATCTACACCGCCATCTGTATAAACATGGAAATATCTACACAGCCATGTGTATATACATGGAAATATTTACACCGCTATCTATATAAACATGGAAATAACTACACCGCTATCTGTATAAACATGGAAATATCTACACCACCATCTACATATCCATGGAAATATCTGCGCCGCCATCTGTATAAACATGGAAATATCTACACGGTCATCTGTGTATAGATGGAAATATCAACACCGCCATCTGTACAAACATGGAAATATCTGCACCGCTATCTGTATAACCATGGAAATATCTACACCGCGGTCTGTATAAACATGGAAATATCTACACCGCTATCTTTATAAACATGGAAATATCTACAATGCTATCTCTATAAACATGGAAATATCTACACCGTGATCTATATAAACATGGAAAAATTTACACCGCTATCTGTATAAACATGGAAATTTCTACACCGTTATCTGAATAAATATGGAAATATTTACACCGCTATCTGTGTAAACATGGAAATATCTACACCGCTATCTGTATAAACATGGAAATATCTACACCGCGATCTGTATAAACATGGAAATATCTACACCACGATCTGTACAAACATGGAAATATCTTCACCACAATCTGTATAAACATGGAAATATCTACACCGCTACCTGCATAAACATGGTAATATCTACACCACCATCTATATAAACATGGAAATATCTACACCGCCATCTGCATAAACATGGAAATATCTACAATGCCATCTGTAGAAAGATGGAAATATCTACACCGCCATCTGTGTAAACATGGAAATATCTACACCGCGATCTGTATAAACATGGAAATATCTTCACCACAATCTGTATAAACATGGAAATATCTACACCGCTACCTGTATAAACATGATAATATCTACACCACCATCTATATAAACATGGAAATATCTACACCGCCATCTGTATAAACATGGAAATATCTACAATGTCATCTGTAGAAAGTTGGAAATAACTACACCGCAATCTTTGTAAACATGGAACTATCTACACCGCTTTCTGTAAACACATGGAAATATCTACACCGCTATCTGTATAAACATGGAAATATCAACACCGCGATCTGTATAAACATGGAAATATCTACACCATGATCTGTATAAACATGGAAATATCTACACCGCTATCTGTATAAACATGGAAATACCTACACAGCTATCAATATAAAAATGGAAAATCTACACTGCCATCTGTATAAACATGGAAATAACTACAAAGTCATCTGTATAAACATGGAAATATCTACACAGCCATCTGTATAAACATGGAAATATCTACACAGCCATCTGTATATACATGGAAATATCTACACCGCTATCTGTATAGACATGGAAATAACTAAACCGCTATTAGTATAAACAAGGAAATATCTACACCGTGATCTGTTAAAAATGGAAATAGCTACACCGCTATCTCCATAAACATGGAAATAGCTACACCCCTATCTGTATAAGCATGGAAATATCCACACCGCTATCTCTATAAACGTGGAAAAATCAACACCGCTATCTCTATGAACATGGAAATATCTACACCGCCATCTCTATAAACATGGAAATATCTACCCCACGATCAGTATAAACATGGAAACATCTACACCGCTATCTGTATAACCATGGAAATATCTCCACTGCTATCTCTATAAACATCGAAATATCTACACCGCCATCTGTATAAACATGGAAATACTTACAAAGTTATCTGTATAAACATGGAAATATCTACACCGCCATCTGTATAAACATGGAAATATCTACACAGCCATGTGTATATACATGGAAATATCTACACCGCTATCTATATAAACATGGAAATAACTACACCGCTAACTGTATAAACATGGAAATATCTACACCACCGTCTACATATCCATGGAAGTATCTGCGCCGCCATCTGTATAAATATGGAAATATCTACACGGTCATCTGTGTATAGATGGAAATATCAACACCGCCATCTGTACAAACATGGAAATATCTGCACTGCTATCTGTATAACCATGGAAATATCTACACCGCGGCCTGTATGAACATGGAAATATCTACACTGCTATCTGTATAAACATGGAAATATCTTCACTGCTATCTGTATAAACATGGAAATATCTACACCGCAATCTCTATAAAGATGGAAATATCTACACCGTGATCTGTATAAACATGGAAATATCTTCCCCACAATCTGTATAAACATGGAAATATGCACACCGCTACCTGCATAAACATGGTAATATCTACACCACCATCTATATAAACATGGAAATATCTACACCGCCATCTGCATAAACATGGAAATATCTACAATGCCATATGTAGAAAGATGGAAATATCTACACCGCAATCTGTGTAAACATGGAAATATCTACACCGCGATCTGTATAAACATGGAAATATCTTCACCACAATCTGTATAAACATGGAAATACCTACACTGCTACCTTTATAAACATGGTAATATCTTCGCCACCATCTATATAAACATGGAAAAATTTACACCGCTATCTGTATAAACATGGAAATTTCTACACCGTTATCTGTATAAATATGGAAATATCTACACCGCTATCTGTATAAACATGGAAATATCTACACCGCTATCTGTAAACACATGGAAATATCTACACCGCTATCTGTATAAACATGGAAATATCTACACCGCGATCTGTATAAACATGGAAATATCTACACCGTGATCTGTATAAACATGGAAATATCTACACCGCTATCTGTATAAACATGGAAATATCTTCACCGCCATCTGTATAAACATGGAAATACCTATACAGTCATCTGTGTAAACATGGAAATATCTACACCACCATCTGTATAAACATGGAAATATCTTCAATGCCATCTGAATACACATGGAAATACCTACACGGCAATCTGTGTATAGATGGAAACATCAACACCTCCATCTGTACAAACATGGAAATATCTACACTGCTATCTCTATAAACATGGAAATATCTACACTGCGGTCTGTATAAACATGGAAATACCTACACTGGTATCTGTATAAACTTAGAAATATCAACACAATGATCTGTATAAACATGGAAATATCTACACCGCTATCTGTATAAACATGGAAATATCTGCACCGCTATCTCTATAAACATGGAATATCTACAAAGACATCTGTATAAACATGGAAATACCTACACAGTCATGTGTAGGAACATTTAAATATCTACACTGCCATCTGTATAAACAAAGAAATATCTACAAAGCCCTCTGTATATATATGGAAGTATCTGCATAGGCATCTGTGTAAACATGGAAATATCTGCACCGCTATCTGTATAAACATGGAAATACCTACACCGCTGTCTCTATAAACATGGAAATATGTACACCGCTATGTGTATAAACATGGAAATATCTCCACTGCTCTCTGTATAAACATGGAAATATCTCCACCGTTATCTGTATAAACATGGAAATATCTACAGCGCCATCTCTAAAAACATTGAAATATCTACACTGCCATCTGTAAAAACATGGAAATATCTACACCGCCAACTGTATAAGCATGGAAATATCTACACCACCATCTGTATAAACATGGAAATACCTACAATACCATCTGTATACACATGGAAATATCTACACAGACATCTGTATAAATATGGAAATAACTACACGGCCATCTGTATAAACATGCAAATATCTACACTGCCATCTGTAGAAAGATGGAAATATCTACACCGCTATCTCTATAAATATGGAAATATCTACACCGCCATCTCTATAAACATGAAAATATCTACACTGCCATCTCCATAAAGATGGAGGTATCTACTCTGCCATGTGTATAAACACGGAAATATCTACACCACTATCTGTGAAAACATGGGAATATCTACACCGCTATCAGTTTAAACATGGAAATATCTACACGGCCATCTGTGTATAGATGGAAATATCAACACCGCCATCTGTAGAAACATGGAAATATCTACACCGCTATCTCTATAAACATGGAAATATCTGCACTGCCATCTGTAAAAACATGGAAATACGTATACAGTCATCTGTATAAACATGGAAATATCTACAATGCCATCTGTATACACATGGAAATATCTACACAGCCATCTGTATAAACATGTAAATATCTACACTGCTATCTCTATAAACATGGAAATATCTACACCGCCATCTCTATAAACATGAAATTATCTACACTGCCATCTCCATAAACATGGAACTAACTACTCTGCCATCTGTATAAACATGGAAACATCTAAACCGCCATCTGTGTGAATAAGGAAATATCTACAATGACATCTGTACAAAAATATAAATATCTGCACCGCGAGCTGTATAAACATGGAAATATCTACATCGCTATCTGTATAAACGTGGAAATACCGACACCGCTGTCGGTATAAACATGGAAATATCTACAACGCCATCTATATAAACATGGAAATATCTACACCGCTATGTCTATAAACATGGAAATACCTACACCGCTATCCCTATAAACATGGAAATATCTACACCGCTATCTGTATAAACATGGAAATATCTACACTGCTATCTGTATAAACATGGAAATATCTACACCGCGATCTGTATAAACATGGAAATATCTACAACACGATCTGTATAAACATGGAAACATCTTCACCACGATCTGTATAAACATGGAAATATCTACACCGCTATCTGAAACAAACATGGTAATATCTACACCACCATCTATATAAACATGGAAATATCTACACCACCATGTGTATAAACATGGAAATATCTACAATGCCATCTGTAGAAAGATGGAAATATCTACACCGCAACATGTGTAAACATGGAAATATCTACACCGATATCTGTAAAAACATGGAAATATCTACACCGCTATCTCTATAAACATGGAAATATCTACACCGCGATCTGTATAAACATGGAAATATCTACACCGCTACCTGCATATACATGGTAATATCTACACCACCATCTATATAAACATGGAAATATCTACACCGCCATCTGCATAAACATGGAAATATCTACAATGCCATCTGTAGAAAGATGGAAATATCTACACCGCAATCTGTGTAAACATGGAAATATCTACACCACGATCGGTATAAACATGGCAATATCTTCACCACAATCTGTATAAACATGGAAATATCTACACCGCTACCTGTATAAACATGATAATATCTACACCACCATCTATATAAACATGGAAATATCTACACCGCCATCTGTATAAACATGGAAATATCTACAATGCCATCTGTATAAACATGGAAATATCTACACAGCCATCTGTATAAACATGGAAATATCTACACCGCGATCTGTATAAACATGGAAATATCTACACCGCTATCTGTATAAACATGGAAATATCTACACAGCTATCATTATAAACATGGAAAATCTACACCGCCATCTGTATAAACATGGAAATACCTACAAAGTCATCTGTATAAACATGGAAATATCTACACAGCCATCTGTATAAACATGGAAATATCTACACAACCATCTGTATATACATGGAAATATCTACACCGCTATCTGTATAAACATGGAAATAACTACACCGCTATTAGTATAAACAAGGAAATATCTACACCGTGATCTGTATAAACATGGAAATATCTACACCGCTATCTCTATAAACATGGAAATATCTACACCCCTATCTGTATAAGCATGGAAATATCCACACCGCTATCTCTATAAACATGGAAAAATCAACACCGCTATCTCTATGAACATGGAAATATCTACACCGAAATCTCTATAAACATGGAAATATCTACACCACGATCAGAATAAACACGGAAATATCTGCACCGCTATCTGTATAAACATGGAAATATCTCCACTGCTATCTCTATAAACATCGAAATATCTACTCCGCCATCTGTATAAACATGGAAATACTTACAAAGTTATCTGTATAAACATGGAAATAACTACACCACCATCTGTGTAACCATGGAAATATCTAAACAGCCATGTGTATATACATGGAAATAACTACACCGCTATCTATATAAACATGGAAATAACTACACCGCTATCTGTATAAACATGGAAATATCTACACCGCCATCTACATATCCATGGAAATATCTGCGCTGCCATCTGTATAAACATGGAAATATCTACACGGTCATCTGTGTATAGATGGAAATATCAACACCGTCATCTCTACAAACATGGAAATATCTGCACCGCTATTTGTATAAACATGAAAATATCTACACCGCTGTCTGTATAAACATGGAAATATCTACACCGCTATCTGTATAAACATGGAAATATCTACACCGCTATCTCTATAAACATGGAAATATCTTCACCGTGATCTGTATAAACATGGAAATATTTACACCGCTATCTGTATAAGCATGGAAATTTCTAAACCGTTATCTGTATAAATATGGAAATAACTACACCGCTATCTCTATAAACATGGAAATATCTACACCACCATCTGTATAAACATGGAAATACCTATACAGTCATCTGTGTAAACTTGGAAATATCTACACCACCATCTGTATAAACATGGAAATATCTTCAATGCCATCTGTATGCACATGGAAATACCTACAGGGCAATCTGTGTATAGATGGAAACATCAACACCGCCATCTGTACAAACATGGAAATATCTACACTGCTATCTCAATAAACATGGAAATATCTACACTGCGGTCTGTATAAACATGGAAATACCTACACTGGTATCTGTATAAACATAGAAATATCAACACAATGATCTGTATAAACATGGAAATATCTACACCGCTATCTGTATAAACATGGAAATATCTGCACCGCTATCTCTATAAACATGGAAATATCTACAAAGACATCTGTATAAACATGGAAATACCTACACAGTCATGTGTAGGAACATTTAAATATCTACACTGCCATCTGTATAAACAAAGAAATATCTACAAAGCCCTCTGTATATATATGGAAGTATCTGCATAGGCATCCGTGTAAACATGGAAATATCTGCACCGCTATCTGTATAAACATGGAAATACCTACACCGCTGTCTCTATAAACATGGAAATATGTACACCGCTATGTGTATAAACATGGAAATATCTCCACTGCTCTCTGTATAAACATGGAAATATCTCCACCGTTATCTGTATAAACATGGAAATATCTACAGCGCCATCTCTAAAAACATTGAAATATCTACACTGCCATCTGTAAAAACATGGAAATAACTACACCGCCAACTGTATAAGCATGGAAATATCTACACCACCATCTGTATAAACATGGAAATACCTACAATACCATCTGTATACACATGGAAATATCTACACAGACATCTGTATAAATATGGAAATAACTACACGGCCATCTGTATAAACATGCAAATATCTACACTGCCATCTGTAGAAAGATGGAAATATCTACACCGCTATCTCTATAAATATGGAAATATCTACACCGCCATCTCTATAAACATGAAAATATCTACACTGCCATCTCCATAAAGATGGAGGTATCTACTCTGCCATGTGTATAAACACGGAAATATCTACACCACTATCTGTGAAAACATGGGAATATCTACACTGCTATCTGTTTAAACATGGAAATATCTACACGGCCATCTGTGTATAGATGGAAATATCAACACCACCATCTGTAGAAACATGGAAATATCTACACCGCTATCTCTATAAACATGGAAATATCTGCACTGCCATCTGTAAAAACATGGAAATACGTATACAGTCATCTGTATAAACATGGAAATATCTACAATGCCATCTGTATACACATGGAAATATCTACACAGCCATCTGTATACACATGGAAATATCAACACTGCTATCTCTATAAACATGGAAATATCTACACCGCCATCTCTATAAACATGCAATTATCTACACTGCCATCTCCATAAACATGGAACTAACTACTCTGCCATCTGTATAAACATGGAAACATCTAAACCGCCATCTGTGTGAATAAGGAAATATCTACAATGACATCTGTACAAAAATATAAATATCTGCACCGCGAGCTGTATAAACATGGAAATATCTACATCGCTATCTGTATAAACGTGGAAATACCGACACCGCTGTCGGTATAAACATGGAAATATCTACAACGCCATCTATATAAACATGGAAATATCTACACCGCTATGTCTATAAACATGGAAATACCTACACCGCTATCCCAATAAACATGGAAATATCTACACCGCTATCTGTATAAACATGGAAATATCTACACTGCTATCTGTATAAACATGGAAATATCTACACCGCGATCTGTATAAACATGGAAATATCTACAACACGATCTGTATAAACATGGAAATATCTTCACCACGATCTGTATAAACATGGAAATATCTACACCGCTATCTGTAAAAACATGGTAATATCTACACCACCATCTATATAAACATGGAAATATCTACACCACCATCTGTATAAACATGGAAATATCTACAATGCCATCTGTAGAAAGATGGAAATATCTACACCGCAATCTGTGTAAACATGGAAATATCTACACCGATATCTGTAAAAACATGGAAATATCTACACCGCTATCTCTATAAACATGGAAATATCTACACCGCGATCTGTATAAACATGGAAATATCTTCACCGCGATCTGTATAAACATGGAAATATCTACACCGCTATCTGTATAAACATGGAAATATCTACACAGCTATCACTATAAACATGGAAAATCTACACCGCCATCTGTATAAACATGGAAATACCTACAAAGTCATCTGTATAAACATGGAAATATCTACACAGCCATCTGTATAAACATGGAAATATCTACACAACCATCTGTATATACATGGAAATATCTACACCGCTATCTGTATAAACATGGAAATAACTACACCGCTATTAGTATAAACAAGGAAATATCTACACCGTGATCTGTATAAACATGGAAATATCTACACCGCTACCTCTATAAACATGGAAATATCTACACCCCTATCTGTATAAGCATGGAAATATCCACACCGCTATCTCTATAAACATGGAAAAATCAACACCGCTATCTCTATGAACATGGAAATATCTACACCGAAATCTCTATAAACATGGAAATATCTACACCACGATCAGAATAAACACGGAAATATCTGCACCGCTATCTGTATAAACATGGAAATATCTCCACTGCTATCTCTATAAACATCGAAATATCTACTCCGCCATCTGTATAAACATGGAAATACTTACAAAGCTATCTGTATAAACATGGAAATAACTACACCGCCATCTGTGTAACCATGGAAATATCTAAACAGCCATGTGTATATACATGGAAATAACTACACCGCTATCTATATAAACATGGAAATAACTACACCGCTATCTGTATAAACATGGAAATATCTACACCGCCATCTACATATCCATGGAAATATCTGCGCTGCCATCTGTATAAACATGGAAATATCTACACGGTCATCTGTGTATAGATGGAAATATCAACACCGTCATCTCTACAAACATGGAAATATCTGCACCGCTATTTGTATAAACATGAAAATATCTACACCGCTGTCTGTATAAACATGGAAATATCTACACCGCTATCTGTATAAACATGGAAATATCTACACCGCTATCTCTATAAACATGGAAATATCTACACCGTGATCTGTATAAACATGGAAATATTTACACCGCTATCTGTATAAGCATGGAAATTTCTAAACCGTTATCTGTATAAATATGGAAATAACTACACCGCTATCTCTATAAACATGGAAATATCTACACCACCATCTGTATAAACATGGAAATACCTATACAGTCATCTGTGTAAACATGGAAATATCTACACCACCATCTGTATAAACATGGAAACATCTTCAATGCCATCTGTATACACATGGAAATACCTACAGGGCAATCTGTGTATAGATGGAAACATCAACACCGCCATCTGTACAAACATGGAAATATCTACACTGCTATCTCAATAAACATGGAAATATCTACACTGCGGTCTGTATAAACATGGAAATACCTACACTGGTATCTGTATAAACATAGAAATATCAACACAATGATCTGTATAAACATGGAAATATCTACACCGCTATCTGTATAAACATGGAAATATCTGCACCGCTATCTCTATAAACATGGAAATATCTACAAAGACATCTGTATAAACATGGAAATACCTACACAGTCATGTGTAGGAACATTTAAATATCTACACTGCCATCTGTATAAACAAAGAAATATCTACAAAGCCCTCTGTATATATATGGAAGTATCTGCATAGGCATCTGTGTAAACATGGAAATATCTGCACCGCTATCTGTATAAACATGGAAATACCTACACCGCTGTCTCTATAAACATGGAAATATGTACACCGCTATGTGTATAAACATGGAAATATCTCCACTGCTCTCTGTATAAACATGGAAATATCTCCACCGTTATCTGTATAAACATGGAAATATCTACAGCGCCATCTCTAAAAACATTGAAATATCTACACTGCCATCTGTAAAAACATGGAAATAACTACACCGCCAACTGTATAAGCATGGAAATATCTACACCACCATCTGTATAAACATGGAAATACCTACAATACCATCTGTATACACATGGAAATATCTACACAGACATCTGTATAAATATGGAAATAACTACACGGCCATCTGTATAAACATGCAAATATCTACACTGCCATCTGTAGAAAGATGGAAATATCTACACCGCTATCTCTATAAATATGGAAATATCTACACCGCCATCTCTATAAACATGAAAATATCTACACTGCCATCTCCATAAAGATGGAGGTATCTACTCTGCCATGTGTATAAACACGGAAATATCTACACCACTATCTGTGAAAACATGGGAATATCTACACCGCTATCTGTTTAAACATGGAAATATCTACACGGCCATCTGTGTATAGATGGAAATATCAACACCGCCATCTGTAGAAACATGGAAATATCTACACCGCTATCTCTATAAACATGGAAATATCTGCACTGCCATCTGTAAAAACATGGAAATACGTATACAGTCATCTGTATAAACATGGAAATATCTACAATGCCATCTGTATACACATGGAAATATCTACACAGCCATCTGTATACACATGGAAATATCTACACAGCCATCTGTATAAACATGTAAATATCAACACCGCCATCTCTATAAACATGCAATTATCTACACTGCCATCTCCATAAACATGGAACTAACTACTCTGCCATCTGTATAAACATGGAAACATCTAAACCGCCATCTGTGTGAATAAGGAAATATCTACAATGACATCTGTACAAAAATATAAATATCTGCACCGCGAGCTGTATAAACATGGAAATATCTACATCGCTATCTGTATAAACGTGGAAATACCGACACCGCTGTCGGTATAAACATGGAAATATCTACAACGCCATCTATATAAACATGGAAATATCTACACCGCTATGTCTATAAACATGGAAATACCTACACCGCTATCCCAATAAACATGGAAATATCTACACCGCTATCTGTATAAACATGGAAATATCTACACTGCTATCTGTATAAACATGGAAATATCTACACCGCGATCTGTATAAACATGGAAATATCTACAACACGATCTGTATAAACATGGAAATATCTTCACCACGATCTGTATAAACATGGAAATATCTACACCGCTATCTGTAAAAACATGGTAATATCTACACCACCATCTATATAAACATGGAAATATCTACACCACCATCTGTATAAACATGGAAATATCTACAATGCCATCTGTAGAAAGATGGAAATATCTACACCGCAATCTGTGTAAACATGGAAATATCTTCACCGATATCTGTAAAAACATGGAAATATCTACACCGCTATCTCTATAAACATGGAAATATCTACACCGCGATCTGTATAAACATGGAAATATCTACACCGCGATCTGTATAAACATGGAAATATCTACACCGCTATCTGTATAAACATGGAAATATCTACACAGCTATCACTATAAACATGGAAAATCTATACCGCGATCTGTATAAACATGGAAATACCTACAAAGTCATCTGTATAAACATGGAAATATCTACACAGCCATCTGTATAAACATGGAAATATCTACACAACCATCTGTATATACATGGAAATATCTACACCGCTATCTGTATAAACATGGAAATAACTACACCGCTATTAGTATAAACAAGGAAATATCTACACCGTGATCTGTATAAACATGGAAATATCTACACCGCTATCTCTATAAACATGGAAATATCTACACCCCTATCTGTATAAGCATGGAAATATCCACACCGCTATCTCTATAAACATGGAAAAATCAACACCGCTATCTCTATGAACATGGAAATATCTACACCGAAATCTCTATAAACATGGAAATATCTACACCACGATCAGAATAAACACGGAAATATCTGCACCGCTATCTGTATAAACATGGAAATATCTCCACTGCTATCTCTATAAACATCGAAATATCTACTCCGCCATCTGTATAAACATGGAAATACTTACAAAGTTATCTGTATAAACATGGAAATAACTACACCGCCATCTGTGTAACCATGGAAATATCTAAACAGCCATGTGTATATACATGGAAATAACTACACCGCTATCTATATAAACATGGAAATAACTACACCGCTATCTGTATAAACATGGAAATATCTACACCGCCATCTACATATCCATGGAAATATCTGCGCTGCCATCTGTATAAACATGGAAATATCTACACGGTCATCTGTGTATAGATGGAAATATCAACACCGTCATCTCTACAAACATGGAAATATCTGCACCGCTATTTGTATAAACATGAAAATATCTACACCGCTGTCTGTATAAACAGGGAAATATCTACACCGCTATCTGTATAAACATGGAAATATCTACACCGCTATCTCTATAAACATGGAAATATCTACACCGTGATCTGTATAAACATGGAAATATTTACACCGCTATCTGTATAAGCATGGAAATTTCTAAACCGTTATCTGTATAAATATGGAAATAACTACACCGCTATCTCTATAAACATGGAAATATCTACACCACCATCTGTATAAACATGGAAATACCTATACAGTCATCTGTGTAAACATGGAAATATCTACACCACCATCTGTATAAACATGGAAATATCTTCAATGCCATCTGTATACACATGGAAATACCTACAGGGCAATCTGTGTATAGATGGAAACATCAACACCGCCATCTGTACAAACATGGAAATATCTACACTGCTATCTCAATAAACATGGAAATATCTACACTGCGGTCTGTATAAACATGGAAATACCTACACTGGTATCTGTATAAACATAGAAATATCAACACAATGATCTGTATAAACATGGAAATATCTACACCGCTATCTGTATAAACATGGAAATATCTGCACCGCTATCTCTATAAACATGGAAATATCTACAAAGACATCTGTATAAACATGGAAATACCTACACAGTCATGTGTAGGAACATTTAAATATCTACACTGCCATCTGTATAAACAAAGAAATATCTACAAAGCCCTCTGTATATATATGGAAGTATCTGCATAGGCATCCGTGTAAACATGGAAATATCTGCACCGCTATCTGTATAAACATGGAAATACCTACACCGCTGTCTCTATAAACATGGAAATATGTACACCGCTATGTGTATAAACATGGAAATATCTCCACTGCTCTCTGTATAAACATGGAAATATCTCCACCGTTATCTGTATAAACATGGAAATATCTACAGCGCCATCTCTAAAAACATTGAAATATCTACACTGCCATCTGTAAAAACATGGAAATAACTACACCGCCAACTGTATAAGCATGGAAATATCTACACCACCATCTGTATAAACATGGAAATACCTACAATACCATCTGTATACACATGGAAATATCTACACAGACATCTGTATAAATATGGAAATAACTACACGGCCATCTGTATAAACATGCAAATATCTACACTGCCATCTGTAGAAAGATGGAAATATCTACACCGCTATCTCTATAAATATGGAAATATCTACACCGCCATCTCTATAAACATGAAAATATCTACACTGCCATCTCCATAAAGATGGAGGTATCTACTCTGCCATGTGTATAAACACGGAAATATCTACACCACTATCTGTGAAAACATGGGAATATCTACACCGCTATCTGTTTAAACATGGAAATATCTACACGGCCATCTGTGTATAGATGGAAATATCAACACCGCCATCTGTAGAAACATGGAAATATCTACACCGCTATCTCTATAAACATGGAAATATCTGCACTGCCATCTGTAAAAACATGGAAATACGTATACAGTCATCTGTATAAACATGGAAATATCTACAATGCCATCTGTATACACATGGAAATATCTACACAGCCATCTGTATAAACATGGAAATATCAACACTGCTATCTCTATAAACATGGAAATATCTACACCGCCATCTCTATAAACATGCAATTATCTACACTGCCATCTCCATAAACATGGAACTAACTACTCTGCCATCTGTATAAACATGGAAACATCTAAACCGCCATCTGTGTGAATAAGGAAATATCTACAATGACATATGTACAAAAATATAAATATCTGCACCGCGAGCTGTATAAACATGGAAATATCTACATCGCTATCTGTATAAACGTGGAAATACCGACACCGCTGTCGGTATAAACATGGAAATATCTACAACGCCATCTATATAAACATGGAAATATCTACACCGCTATGTCTATAAACATGGAAATACCTACACCGCTATCCCAATAAACATGGAAATATCTACACCGCTATCTGTATAAACATGGAAATATCTACACTGCTATCTGTATAAACATGGAAATATCTACACCGCGATCTGTATAAACATGGAAATATCTACAACACGATCTGTATAAACATGGAAATATCTTCACCACGATCTGTATAAACATGGAAATATCTACACCGCTATCTGTAAAAACATGGTAATATCTACACCACCATCTATATAAACATGGAAATATCTACACCACCATCTGTATAAACATGGAAATATCTACAATGCCATCTGTAGAAAGATGGAAATATCTACACCGCAATCTGTGTAAACATGGAAATATCTACACCGATATCTGTAAAAACATGGAAATATCTACACCGCTATCTCTATAAACATGGAAATATCTACACCGCGATCTGTATAAACATGGAAATATCTACACCGCGATCTGTATAAACATGGAAATATCTACACCGCTATCTGTATAAACATGGAAATATCTACACAGCTATCACTATAAACATGGAAAATCTACACCGCCATCTGTATAAACATGGAAATACCTACAAAGTCATCTGTATAAACATGGAAATATCTACACAGCCATCTGTATAAACATGGAAATATCTACACAACCATCTGTATATACATGGAAATATCTACACCGCTATCTGTATAAACATGGAAATAACTACACCGCTATTAGTATAAACAAGGAAATATCTACACCGTGATCTGTATAAACATGGAAATATCTACACCGCTACCTCTATAAACATGGAAATATCTACACCCCTATCTGTATAAGCATGGAAATATCCACACCGCTATCTCTATAAACATGGAAAAATCAACACCGCTATCTCTATGAACATGGAAATATCTACACCGAAATCTCTATAAACATGGAAATATCTACACCACGATCAGAATAAACACGGAAATATCTGCACCGCTATCTGTATAAACATGGAAATATCTCCACTGCTATCTCTATAAACATCGAAATATCTACTCCGCCATCTGTATAAACATGGAAATACTTACAAAGTTATCTGTATAAACATGGAAATAACTACACCGCCATCTGTGTAACCATGGAAATATCTAAACAGCCATGTGTATATACATGGAAATAACTACACCGCTATCTATATAAACATGGAAATAACTACACCGCTATCTGTATAAACATGGAAATATCTACACCGCCATCTACATATCCATGGAAATATCTGCGCTGCCATCTGTATAAACATGGAAATATCTACACGGTCATCTGTGTATAGATGGAAATATCAACACCGTCATCTCTACAAACATGGAAATATCTGCACCGCTATTTGTATAAACATGAAAATATCTACACCGCTGTCTGTATAAACATGGAAATATCTACACCGCTATCTGTATAAACATGGAAATATCTACACCGCTATCTCTATAAACATGGAAATATCTACACCGTGATCTGTATAAACATGGAAATATTTACACCGCTATCTGTATAAGCATGGAAATTTCTAAACCGTTATCTGTATAAATATGGAAATAACTACACCGCTATCTCTATAAACATGGAAATATCTACACCACCATCTGTATAAACATGGAAATACCTATACAGTCATCTGTGTAAACATGGAAATATCTACACCACCATCTGTATAAACATGGAAACATCTTCAATGCCATCTGTATACACATGGAAATACCTACAGGGCAATCTGTGTATAGATGGAAACATCAACACCGCCATCTGTACAAACATGGAAATATCTACACTGCTATCTCAATAAACATGGAAATATCTACACTGCGGTCTGTATAAACATGGAAATACCTACACTGGTATCTGTATAAACATAGAAATATCAACACAATGATCTGTATAAACATGGAAATATCTACACCGCTATCTGTATAAACATGGAAATATCTGCACCGCTATCTCTATAAACATGGAAATATCTACAAAGACATCTGTATAAACATGGAAATACCTACACAGTCATGTGTAGGAACATTTAAATATCTACACTGCCATCTGTATAAACAAAGAAATATCTACAAAGCCCTCTGTATATATATGGAAGTATCTGCATAGGCATCTGTGTAAACATGGAAATATCTGCACCGCTATCTGTATAAACATGGAAATACCTACACCGCTGTCTCTATAAACATGGAAATATGTACACCGCTATGTGTATAAACATGGAAATATCTCCACTGCTCTCTGTATAAACATGGAAATATCTCCACCGTTATCTGTATAAACATGGAAATATCTACAGCGCCATCTCTAAAAACATTGAAATATCTACACTGCCATCTGTAAAAACATGGAAATAACTACACCGCCAACTGTATAAGCATGGAAATATCTACACCACCATCTGTATAAACATGGAAATACCTACAATACCATCTGTATACACATGGAAATATCTACACAGACATCTGTATAAATATGGAAATAACTACACGGCCATCTGTATAAACATGCAAATATCTACACTGCCATCTGTAGAAAGATGGAAATATCTACACCGCTATCTCTATAAATATGGAAATATCTACACCGCCATCTCTATAAACATGAAAATATCTACACTGCCATCTCCATAAAGATGGAGGTATCTACTCTGCCATGTGTATAAACACGGAAATATCTACACCACTATCTGTGAAAACATGGGAATATCTACACCGCTATCTGTTTAAACATGGAAATATCTACACGGCCATCTGTGTATAGATGGAAATATCAACACCGCCATCTGTAGAAACATGGAAATATCTACACCGCTATCTCTATAAACATGGAAATATCTGCACTGCCATCTGTAAAAACATGGAAATACGTATACAGTCATCTGTATAAACATGGAAATATCTACAATGCCATCTGTATACACATGGAAATATCTACACAGCCATCTGTATACACATGGAAATATCTACACAGCCATCTGTATAAACATGTAAATATCAACACCGCCATCTCTATAAACATGCAATTATCTACACTGCCATCTCCATAAACATGGAACTAACTACTCTGCCATCTGTATAAACATGGAAACATCTAAACCGCCATCTGTGTGAATAAGGAAATATCTACAATGACATCTGTACAAAAATATAAATATCTGCACCGCGAGCTGTATAAACATGGAAATATCTACATCGCTATCTGTATAAACGTGGAAATACCGACACCGCTGTCGGTATAAACATGGAAATATCTACAACGCCATCTATATAAACATGGAAATATCTACACCGCTATGTCTATAAACATGGAAATACCTACACCGCTATCCCAATAAACATGGAAATATCTACACCGCTATCTGTATAAACATGGAAATATCTACACTGCTATCTGTATAAACATGGAAATATCTACACCGCGATCTGTATAAACATGGAAATATCTACAACACGATCTGTATAAACATGGAAATATCTTCACCACGATCTGTATAAACATGGAAATATCTACACCGCTATCTGTAAAAACATGGTAATATCTACACCACCATCTATATAAACATGGAAATATCTACACCACCATCTGTATAAACATGGAAATATCTACAATGCCATCTGTAGAAAGATGGAAATATCTACACCGCAATCTGTGTAAACATGGAAATATCTACACCGATATCTGTAAAAACATGGAAATATCTACACCGCTATCTCTATAAACATGGAAATATCTACACCGCGATCTGTATAAACATGGAAATATCTACACCGCGATCTGTATAAACATGGAAATATCTACACCGCTATCTGTATAAACATGGAAATATCTACACAGCTATCACTATAAACATGGAAAATCTACACCGCCATCTGTATAAACATGGAAATACCTACAAAGTCATCTGTATAAACATGGAAATATCTACACAGCCATCTGTATAAACATGGAAATATCTACACAACCATCTGTATATACATGGAAATATCTACACCGCTATCTGTATAAACATGGAAATAACTACACCGCTATTAGTATAAACAAGGAAATATCTACACCGTGATCTGTATAAACATGGAAATATCTACACCGCTATCTCTATAAACATGGAAATATCTACACCCCTATCTGTATAAGCATGGAAATATCCACACCGCTATCTCTATAAACATGGAAAAATCAACACCGCTATCTCTATGAACATGGAAATATCTACACCGAAATCTCTATAAACATGGAAATATCTACACCACGATCAGAATAAACACGGAAATATCTGCACCGCTATCTGTATAAACATGGAAATATCTCCACTGCTATCTCTATAAACATCGAAATATCTACTCCGCCATCTGTATAAACATGGAAATACTTACAAAGTTATCTGTATAAACATGGAAATAACTACACCGCCATCTGTGTAACCATGGAAATATCTAAACAGCCATGTGTATATACATGGAAATAACTACACCGCTATCTATATAAACATGGAAATAACTACACCGCTATCTGTATAAACATGGAAATATCTACACCGCCATCTACATATCCATGGAAATATCTGCGCTGCCATCTGTATAAACATGGAAATATCTACACGGTCATCTGTGTATAGATGGAAATATCAACACCGTCATCTCTACAAACATGGAAATATCTGCACCGCTATTTGTATAAACATGAAAATATCTACACCGCTGTCTGTATAAACAGGGAAATATCTACACCGCTATCTGTATAAACATGGAAATATCTACACCGCTATCTCTATAAACATGGAAATATCTACACCGTGATCTGTATAAACATGGAAATATTTACACCGCTATCTGTATAAGCATGGAAATTTCTAAACCGTTATCTGTATAAATATGGAAATAACTACACCGCTATCTCTATAAACATGGAAATATCTACACCACCATCTGTATAAACATGGAAATACCTATACAGTCATCTGTGTAAACATGGAAATATCTACACCACCATCTGTATAAACATGGAAATATCTTCAATGCCATCTGTATACACATGGAAATACCTACAGGGCAATCTGTGTATAGATGGAAACATCAACACCGCCATCTGTACAAACATGGAAATATCTACACTGCTATCTCAATAAACATGGAAATATCTACACTGCGGTCTGTATAAACATGGAAATACCTACACTGGTATCTGTATAAACATAGAAATATCAACACAATGATCTGTATAAACATGGAAATATCTACACCGCTATCTGTATAAACATGGAAATATCTGCACCGCTATCTCTATAAACATGGAAATATCTACAAAGACATCTGTATAAACATGGAAATACCTACACAGTCATGTGTAGGAACATTTAAATATCTACACTGCCATCTGTATAAACAAAGAAATATCTACAAAGCCCTCTGTATATATATGGAAGTATCTGCATAGGCATCCGTGTAAACATGGAAATATCTGCACCGCTATCTGTATAAACATGGAAATACCTACACCGCTGTCTCTATAAACATGGAAATATGTACACCGCTATGTGTATAAACATGGAAATATCTCCACTGCTCTCTGTATAAACATGGAAATATCTCCACCGTTATCTGTATAAACATGGAAATATCTACAGCGCCATCTCTAAAAACATTGAAATATCTACACTGCCATCTGTAAAAACATGGAAATAACTACACCGCCAACTGTATAAGCATGGAAATATCTACACCACCATCTGTATAAACATGGAAATACCTACAATACCATCTGTATACACATGGAAATATCTACACAGACATCTGTATAAATATGGAAATAACTACACGGCCATCTGTATAAACATGCAAATATCTACACTGCCATCTGTAGAAAGATGGAAATATCTACACCGCTATCTCTATAAATATGGAAATATCTACACCGCCATCTCTATAAACATGAAAATATCTACACTGCCATCTCCATAAAGATGGAGGTATCTACTCTGCCATGTGTATAAACACGGAAATATCTACACCACTATCTGTGAAAACATGGGAATATCTACACCGCTATCTGTTTAAACATGGAAATATCTACACGGCCATCTGTGTATAGATGGAAATATCAACACCGCCATCTGTAGAAACATGGAAATATCTACACCGCTATCTCTATAAACATGGAAATATCTGCACTGCCATCTGTAAAAACATGGAAATACGTATACAGTCATCTGTATAAACATGGAAATATCTACAATGCCATCTGTATACACATGGAAATATCTACACAGCCATCTGTATAAACATGGAAATATCAACACTGCTATCTCTATAAACATGGAAATATCTACACCGCCATCTCTATAAACATGCAATTATCTACACTGCCATCTCCATAAACATGGAACTAACTACTCTGCCATCTGTATAAACATGGAAACATCTAAACCGCCATCTGTGTGAATAAGGAAATATCTACAATGACATATGTACAAAAATATAAATATCTGCACCGCGAGCTGTATAAACATGGAAATATCTACATCGCTATCTGTATAAACGTGGAAATACCGACACCGCTGTCGGTATAAACATGGAAATATCTACAACGCCATCTATATAAACATGGAAATATCTACACCGCTATGTCTATAAACATGGAAATACCTACACCGCTATCCCAATAAACATGGAAATATCTACACCGCTATCTGTATAAACATGGAAATATCTACACTGCTATCTGTATAAACATGGAAATATCTACACCGCGATCTGTATAAACATGGAAATATCTACAACACGATCTGTATAAACATGGAAATATCTTCACCACGATCTGTATAAACATGGAAATATCTACACCGCTATCTGTAAAAACATGGTAATATCTACACCACCATCTATATAAACATGGAAATATCTACACCACCATCTGTATAAACATGGAAATATCTACAATGCCATCTGTAGAAAGATGGAAATATCTACACCGCAATCTGTGTAAACATGGAAATATCTACACCGATATCTGTAAAAACATGGAAATATCTACACCGCTATCTCTATAAACATGGAAATATCTACACCGCGATCTGTATAAACATGGAAATATCTACACCGCGATCTGTATAAACATGGAAATATCTACACCGCTATCTGTATAAACATGGAAATATCTACACAGCTATCACTATAAACATGGAAAATCTACACCGCCATCTGTATAAACATGGAAATACCTACAAAGTCATCTGTATAAACATGGAAATATCTACACAGCCATCTGTATAAACATGGAAATATCTACACAACCATCTGTATATACATGGAAATATCTACACCGCTATCTGTATAAACATGGAAATAACTACACCGCTATTAGTATAAACAAGGAAATATCTACACCGTGATCTGTATAAACATGGAAATATCTACACCGCTACCTCTATAAACATGGAAATATCTACACCCCTATCTGTATAAGCATGGAAATATCCACACCGCTATCTCTATAAACATGGAAAAATCAACACCGCTATCTCTATGAACATGGAAATATCTACACCGAAATCTCTATAAACATGGAAATATCTACACCACGATCAGAATAAACACGGAAATATCTGCACCGCTATCTGTATAAACATGGAAATATCTCCACTGCTATCTCTATAAACATCGAAATATCTACTCCGCCATCTGTATAAACATGGAAATACTTACAAAGTTATCTGTATAAACATGGAAATAACTACACCGCCATCTGTGTAACCATGGAAATATCTAAACAGCCATGTGTATATACATGGAAATAACTACACCGCTATCTATATAAACATGGAAATAACTACACCGCTATCTGTATAAACATGGAAATATCTACACCGCCATCTACATATCCATGGAAATATCTGCGCTGCCATCTGTATAAACATGGAAATATCTACACGGTCATCTGTGTATAGATGGAAATATCAACACCGTCATCTCTACAAACATGGAAATATCTGCACCGCTATTTGTATAAACATGAAAATATCTACACCGCTGTCTGTATAAACATGGAAATATCTACACCGCTATCTGTATAAACATGGAAATATCTACACCGCTATCTCTATAAACATGGAAATATCTACACCGTGATCTGTATAAACATGGAAATATTTACACCGCTATCTGTATAAGCATGGAAATTTCTAAACCGTTATCTGTATAAATATGGAAATAACTACACCGCTATCTCTATAAACATGGAAATATCTACACCACCATCTGTATAAACATGGAAATACCTATACAGTCATCTGTGTAAACATGGAAATATCTACACCACCATCTGTATAAACATGGAAACATCTTCAATGCCATCTGTATACACATGGAAATACCTACAGGGCAATCTGTGTATAGATGGAAACATCAACACCGCCATCTGTACAAACATGGAAATATCTACACTGCTATCTCAATAAACATGGAAATATCTACACTGCGGTCTGTATAAACATGGAAATACCTACACTGGTATCTGTATAAACATAGAAATATCAACACAATGATCTGTATAAACATGGAAATATCTACACCGCTATCTGTATAAACATGGAAATATCTGCACCGCTATCTCTATAAACATGGAAATATCTACAAAGACATCTGTATAAACATGGAAATACCTACACAGTCATGTGTAGGAACATTTAAATATCTACACTGCCATCTGTATAAACAAAGAAATATCTACAAAGCCCTCTGTATATATATGGAAGTATCTGCATAGGCATCTGTGTAAACATGGAAATATCTGCACCGCTATCTGTATAAACATGGAAATACCTACACCGCTGTCTCTATAAACATGGAAATATGTACACCGCTATGTGTATAAACATGGAAATATCTCCACTGCTCTCTGTATAAACATGGAAATATCTCCACCGTTATCTGTATAAACATGGAAATATCTACAGCGCCATCTCTAAAAACATTGAAATATCTACACTGCCATCTGTAAAAACATGGAAATAACTACACCGCCAACTGTATAAGCATGGAAATATCTACACCACCATCTGTATAAACATGGAAATACCTACAATACCATCTGTATACACATGGAAATATCTACACAGACATCTGTATAAATATGGAAATAACTACACGGCCATCTGTATAAACATGCAAATATCTACACTGCCATCTGTAGAAAGATGGAAATATCTACACCGCTATCTCTATAAATATGGAAATATCTACACCGCCATCTCTATAAACATGAAAATATCTACACTGCCATCTCCATAAAGATGGAGGTATCTACTCTGCCATGTGTATAAACACGGAAATATCTACACCACTATCTGTGAAAACATGGGAATATCTACACCGCTATCTGTTTAAACATGGAAATATCTACACGGCCATCTGTGTATAGATGGAAATATCAACACCGCCATCTGTAGAAACATGGAAATATCTACACCGCTATCTCTATAAACATGGAAATATCTGCACTGCCATCTGTAAAAACATGGAAATACGTATACAGTCATCTGTATAAACATGGAAATATCTACAATGCCATCTGTATACACATGGAAATATCTACACAGCCATCTGTATACACATGGAAATATCTACACAGCCATCTGTATAAACATGTAAATATCAACACCGCCATCTCTATAAACATGCAATTATCTACACTGCCATCTCCATAAACATGGAACTAACTACTCTGCCATCTGTATAAACATGGAAACATCTAAACCGCCATCTGTGTGAATAAGGAAATATCTACAATGACATCTGTACAAAAATATAAATATCTGCACCGCGAGCTGTATAAACATGGAAATATCTACATCGCTATCTGTATAAACGTGGAAATACCGACACCGCTGTCGGTATAAACATGGAAATATCTACAACGCCATCTATATAAACATGGAAATATCTACACCGCTATGTCTATAAACATGGAAATACCTACACCGCTATCCCAATAAACATGGAAATATCTACACCGCTATCTGTATAAACATGGAAATATCTACACTGCTATCTGTATAAACATGGAAATATCTACACCGCGATCTGTATAAACATGGAAATATCTACAACACGATCTGTATAAACATGGAAATATCTTCACCACGATCTGTATAAACATGGAAATATCTACACCGCTATCTGTAAAAACATGGTAATATCTACACCACCATCTATATAAACATGGAAATATCTACACCACCATCTGTATAAACATGGAAATATCTACAATGCCATCTGTAGAAAGATGGAAATATCTACACCGCAATCTGTGTAAACATGGAAATATCTACACCGATATCTGTAAAAACATGGAAATATCTACACCGCTATCTCTATAAACATGGAAATATCTACACCGCGATCTGTATAAACATGGAAATATCTACACCGCGATCTGTATAAACATGGAAATATCTACACCGCTATCTGTATAAACATGGAAATATCTACACAGCTATCACTATAAACATGGAAAATCTACACCGCGATCTGTATAAACATGGAAATACCTACAAAGTCATCTGTATAAACATGGAAATATCTACACAGCCATCTGTATAAACATGGAAATATCTACACAACCATCTGTATATACATGGAAATATCTACACCGCTATCTGTATAAACATGGAAATAACTACACCGCTATTAGTATAAACAAGGAAATATCTACACCGTGATCTGTATAAACATGGAAATATCTACACCGCTACCTCTATAAACATGGAAATATCTACACCCCTATCTGTATAAGCATGGAAATATCCACACCGCTATCTCTATAAACATGGAAAAATCAACACCGCTATCTCTATGAACATGGAAATATCTACACCGAAATCTCTATAAACATGGAAATATCTACACCACGATCAGAATAAACACGGAAATATCTGCACCGCTATCTGTATAAACATGGAAATATCTCCACTGCTATCTCTATAAACATCGAAATATCTACTCCGCCATCTGTATAAACATGGAAATACTTACAAAGTTATCTGTATAAACATGGAAATAACTACACCGCCATCTGTGTAACCATGGAAATATCTAAACAGCCATGTGTATATACATGGAAATAACTACACCGCTATCTATATAAACATGGAAATAACTACACCGCTATCTGTATAAACATGGAAATATCTACACCGCCATCTACATATCCATGGAAATATCTGCGCTGCCATCTGTATAAACATGGAAATATCTACACGGTCATCTGTGTATAGATGGAAATATCAACACCGTCATCTCTACAAACATGGAAATATCTGCACCGCTATTTGTATAAACATGAAAATATCTACACCGCTGTCTGTATAAACATGGAAATATCTACACCGCTATCTGTATAAACATGGAAATATCTACACCGCTATCTCTATAAACATGGAAATATCTACACCGTGATCTGTATAAACATGGAAATATTTACACTGCTATCTGTATAAGCATGGAAATTTCTAAACCGTTATCTGTATAAATATGGAAATAACTACACCGCTATCTCTATAAACATGGAAATATCTACACCACCATCTGTATAAACATGGAAATACCTATACAGTCATCTGTGTAAACATGGAAATATCTACACCACCATCTGTATAAACATGGAAACATCTTCAATGCCATCTGTATACACATGGAAATACCTACAGGGCAATCTGTGTATAGATGGAAACATCAACACCGCCATCTGTACAAACATGGAAATATCTACACTGCTATCTCAATAAACATGGAAATATCTACACTGCGGTCTGTATAAACATGGAAATACCTACACTGGTATCTGTATAAACATAGAAATATCAACACAATGATCTGTATAAACATGGAAATATCTACACCGCTATCTGTATAAACATGGAAATATCTGCACCGCTATCTCTATAAACATGGAAATATCTACAAAGACATCTGTATAAACATGGAAATACCTACACAGTCATGTGTAGGAACATTTAAATATCTACACTGCCATCTGTATAAACAAAGAAATATCTACAAAGCCCTCTGTATATATATGGAAGTATCTGCATAGGCATCTGTGTAAACATGGAAATATCTGCACCGCTATCTGTATAAACATGGAAATACCTACACCGCTGTCTCTATAAACATGGAAATATGTACACCGCTATGTGTATAAACATGGAAATATCTCCACTGCTCTCTGTATAAACATGGAAATATCTCCACCGTTATCTGTATAAACATGGAAATATCTACAGCGCCATCTCTAAAAACATTGAAATATCTACACTGCCATCTGTAAAAACATGGAAATAACTACACCGCCAACTGTATAAGCATGGAAATATCTACACCACCATCTGTATAAACATGGAAATACCTACAATACCATCTGTATACACATGGAAATATCTACACAGACATCTGTATAAATATGGAAATAACTACACGGCCATCTGTATAAACATGCAAATACCTACACTGCCATCTGTAGAAAGATGGAAATATCTACACCGCTATCTCTATAAATATGGAAATATCTACACCGCCATCTCTATAAACATGAAAATATCTACACTGCCATCTCCATAAAGATGGAGGTATCTACTCTGCCATGTGTATAAACACGGAAATATCTACACCACTATCTGTGAAAACATGGGAATATCTACACCGCTATCTGTTTAAACATGGAAATATCTACACGGCCATCTGTGTATAGATGGAAATATCAACACCGCCATCTGTAGAAACATGGAAATATCTACACCGCTATCTCTATAAACATGGAAATATCTGCACTGCCATCTGTAAAAACATGGAAATACGTATACAGTCATCTGTATAAACATGGAAATATCTACAATGCCATCTGTATACACATGGAAATATCTACACAGCCATCTGTATACACATGGAAATATCTACACAGCCATCTGTATAAACATGTAAATATCAACACCGCCATCTCTATAAACATGCAATTATCTACACTGCCATCTCCATAAACATGGAACTAACTACTCTGCCATCTGTATAAACATGGAAACATCTAAACCGCCATCTGTGTGAATAAGGAAATATCTACAATGACATCTGTACAAAAATATAAATATCTGCACCGCGAGCTGTATAAACATGGAAATATCTACATCGCTATCTGTATAAACGTGGAAATACCGACACCGCTGTCGGTATAAACATGGAAATATCTACAACGCCATCTATATAAACATGGAAATATCTACACCGCTATGTCTATAAACATGGAAATACCTACACCGCTATCCCAATAAACATGGAAATATCTACACCGCTATCTGTATAAACATGGAAATATCTACACTGCTATCTGTATAAACATGGAAATATCTACACCGCGATCTGTATAAACATGGAAATATCTACAACACGATCTGTATAAACATGGAAATATCTTCACCACGATCTGTATAAACATGGAAATATCTACACCGCTATCTGTAAAAACATGGTAATATCTACACCACCATCTATATAAACATGGAAATATCTACACCACCATCTGTATAAACATGGAAATATCTACAATGCCATCTGTAGAAAGATGGAAATATCTACACCGCAATCTGTGTAAACATGGAAATATCTTCACCGATATCTGTAAAAACATGGAAATATCTACACCGCTATCTCTATAAACATGGAAATATCTACACCGCGATCTGTATAAACATGGAAATATCTACACCGCGATCTGTATAAACATGGAAATATCTACACCGCTATCTGTATAAACATGGAAATATCTACACAGCTATCACTATAAACATGGAAAATCTACACCGCGATCTGTATAAACATGGAAATACCTACAAAGTCATCTGTATAAACATGGAAATATCTACACAGCCATCTGTATAAACATGGAAATATCTACACAACCATCTGTATATACATGGAAATATCTACACCGCTATCTGTATAAACATGGAAATAACTACACCGCTATTAGTATAAACAAGGAAATATCTACACCGTGATCTGTATAAACATGGAAATATCTACACCGCTATCTCTATAAACATGGAAATATCTACACCCCTATCTGTATAAGCATGGAAATATCCACACCGCTATCTCTATAAACATGGAAAAATCAACACCGCTATCTCTATGAACATGGAAATATCTACACCGAAATCTCTATAAACATGGAAATATCTACACCACGATCAGAATAAACACGGAAATATCTGCACCGCTATCTGTATAAACATGGAAATATCTCCACTGCTATCTCTATAAACATCGAAATATCTACTCCGCCATCTGTATAAACATGGAAATACTTACAAAGTTATCTGTATAAACATGGAAATAACTACACCGCCATCTGTGTAACCATGGAAATATCTAAACAGCCATGTGTATATACATGGAAATAACTACACCGCTATCTATATAAACATGGAAATAACTACACCGCTATCTGTATAAACATGGAAATATCTACACCGCCATCTACATATCCATGGAAATATCTGCGCTGCCATCTGTATAAACATGGAAATATCTACACGGTCATCTGTGTATAGATGGAAATATCAACACCGTCATCTCTACAAACATGGAAATATCTGCACCGCTATTTGTATAAACATGAAAATATCTACACCGCTGTCTGTATAAACAGGGAAATATCTACACCGCTATCTGTATAAACATGGAAATATCTACACCGCTATCTCTATAAACATGGAAATATCTACACCGTGATCTGTATAAACATGGAAATATTTACACCGCTATCTGTATAAGCATGGAAATTTCTAAACCGTTATCTGTATAAATATGGAAATAACTACACCGCTATCTCTATAAACATGGAAATATCTACACCACCATCTGTATAAACATGGAAATACCTATACAGTCATCTGTGTAAACATGGAAATATCTACACCACCATCTGTATAAACATGGAAATATCTTCAATGCCATCTGTATACACATGGAAATACCTACAGGGCAATCTGTGTATAGATGGAAACATCAACACCGCCATCTGTACAAACATGGAAATATCTACACTGCTATCTCAATAAACATGGAAATATCTACACTGCGGTCTGTATAAACATGGAAATACCTACACTGGTATCTGTATAAACATAGAAATATCAACACAATGATCTGTATAAACATGGAAATATCTACACCGCTATCTGTATAAACATGGAAATATCTGCACCGCTATCTCTATAAACATGGAAATATCTACAAAGACATCTGTATAAACATGGAAATACCTACACAGTCATGTGTAGGAACATTTAAATATCTACACTGCCATCTGTATAAACAAAGAAATATCTACAAAGCCCTCTGTATATATATGGAAGTATCTGCATAGGCATCCGTGTAAACATGGAAATATCTGCACCGCTATCTGTATAAACATGGAAATACCTACACCGCTGTCTCTATAAACATGGAAATATGTACACCGCTATGTGTATAAACATGGAAATATCTCCACTGCTCTCTGTATAAACATGGAAATATCTCCACCGTTATCTGTATAAACATGGAAATATCTACAGCGCCATCTCTAAAAACATTGAAATATCTACACTGCCATCTGTAAAAACATGGAAATAACTACACCGCCAACTGTATAAGCATGGAAATATCTACACCACCATCTGTATAAACATGGAAATACCTACAATACCATCTGTATACACATGGAAATATCTACACAGACATCTGTATAAATATGGAAATAACTACACGGCCATCTGTATAAACATGCAAATATCTACACTGCCATCTGTAGAAAGATGGAAATATCTACACCGCTATCTCTATAAATATGGAAATATCTACACCGCCATCTCTATAAACATGAAAATATCTACACTGCCATCTCCATAAAGATGGAGGTATCTACTCTGCCATGTGTATAAACACGGAAATATCTACACCACTATCTGTGAAAACATGGGAATATCTACACCGCTATCTGTTTAAACATGGAAATATCTACACGGCCATCTGTGTATAGATGGAAATATCAACACCGCCATCTGTAGAAACATGGAAATATCTACACCGCTATCTCTATAAACATGGAAATATCTGCACTGCCATCTGTAAAAACATGGAAATACGTATACAGTCATCTGTATAAACATGGAAATATCTACAATGCCATCTGTATACACATGGAAATATCTACACAGCCATCTGTATAAACATGGAAATATCAACACTGCTATCTCTATAAACATGGAAATATCTACACCGCCATCTCTATAAACATGCAATTATCTACACTGCCATCTCCATAAACATGGAACTAACTACTCTGCCATCTGTATAAACATGGAAACATCTAAACCGCCATCTGTGTGAATAAGGAAATATCTACAATGACATATGTACAAAAATATAAATATCTGCACCGCGAGCTGTATAAACATGGAAATATCTACATCGCTATCTGTATAAACGTGGAAATACCGACACCGCTGTCGGTATAAACATGGAAATATCTACAACGCCATCTATATAAACATGGAAATATCTACACCGCTATGTCTATAAACATGGAAATACCTACACCGCTATCCCAATAAACATGGAAATATCTACACCGCTATCTGTATAAACATGGAAATATCTACACTGCTATCTGTATAAACATGGAAATATCTACACCGCGATCTGTATAAACATGGAAATATCTACAACACGATCTGTATAAACATGGAAATATCTTCACCACGATCTGTATAAACATGGAAATATCTACACCGCTATCTGTAAAAACATGGTAATATCTACACCACCATCTATATAAACATGGAAATATCTACACCACCATCTGTATAAACATGGAAATATCTACAATGCCATCTGTAGAAAGATGGAAATATCTACACCGCAATCTGTGTAAACATGGAAATATCTACACCGATATCTGTAAAAACATGGAAATATCTACACCGCTATCTCTATAAACATGGAAATATCTACACCGCGATCTGTATAAACATGGAAATATCTACACCGCGATCTGTATAAACATGGAAATATCTACACCGCTATCTGTATAAACATGGAAATATCTACACAGCTATCACTATAAACATGGAAAATCTACACCGCCATCTGTATAAACATGGAAATACCTACAAAGTCATCTGTATAAACATGGAAATATCTACACAGCCATCTGTATAAACATGGAAATATCTACACAACCATCTGTATATACATGGAAATATCTACACCGCTATCTGTATAAACATGGAAATAACTACACCGCTATTAGTATAAACAAGGAAATATCTACACCGTGATCTGTATAAACATGGAAATATCTACACCGCTACCTCTATAAACATGGAAATATCTACACCCCTATCTGTATAAGCATGGAAATATCCACACCGCTATCTCTATAAACATGGAAAAATCAACACCGCTATCTCTATGAACATGGAAATATCTACACCGAAATCTCTATAAACATGGAAATATCTACACCACGATCAGAATAAACACGGAAATATCTGCACCGCTATCTGTATAAACATGGAAATATCTCCACTGCTATCTCTATAAACATCGAAATATCTACTCCGCCATCTGTATAAACATGGAAATACTTACAAAGTTATCTGTATAAACATGGAAATAACTACACCGCCATCTGTGTAACCATGGAAATATCTAAACAGCCATGTGTATATACATGGAAATAACTACACCGCTATCTATATAAACATGGAAATAACTACACCGCTATCTGTATAAACATGGAAATATCTACACCGCCATCTACATATCCATGGAAATATCTGCGCTGCCATCTGTATAAACATGGAAATATCTACACGGTCATCTGTGTATAGATGGAAATATCAACACCGTCATCTCTACAAACATGGAAATATCTGCACCGCTATTTGTATAAACATGAAAATATCTACACCGCTGTCTGTATAAACATGGAAATATCTACACCGCTATCTGTATAAACATGGAAATATCTACACCGCTATCTCTATAAACATGGAAATATCTACACCGTGATCTGTATAAACATGGAAATATTTACACCGCTATCTGTATAAGCATGGAAATTTCTAAACCGTTATCTGTATAAATATGGAAATAACTACACCGCTATCTCTATAAACATGGAAATATCTACACCACCATCTGTATAAACATGGAAATACCTATACAGTCATCTGTGTAAACATGGAAATATCTACACCACCATCTGTATAAACATGGAAACATCTTCAATGCCATCTGTATACACATGGAAATACCTACAGGGCAATCTGTGTATAGATGGAAACATCAACACCGCCATCTGTACAAACATGGAAATATCTACACTGCTATCTCAATAAACATGGAAATATCTACACTGCGGTCTGTATAAACATGGAAATACCTACACTGGTATCTGTATAAACATAGAAATATCAACACAATGATCTGTATAAACATGGAAATATCTACACCGCTATCTGTATAAACATGGAAATATCTGCACCGCTATCTCTATAAACATGGAAATATCTACAAAGACATCTGTATAAACATGGAAATACCTACACAGTCATGTGTAGGAACATTTAAATATCTACACTGCCATCTGTATAAACAAAGAAATATCTACAAAGCCCTCTGTATATATATGGAAGTATCTGCATAGGCATCTGTGTAAACATGGAAATATCTGCACCGCTATCTGTATAAACATGGAAATACCTACACCGCTGTCTCTATAAACATGGAAATATGTACACCGCTATGTGTATAAACATGGAAATATCTCCACTGCTCTCTGTATAAACATGGAAATATCTCCACCGTTATCTGTATAAACATGGAAATATCTACAGCGCCATCTCTAAAAACATTGAAATATCTACACTGCCATCTGTAAAAACATGGAAATAACTACACCGCCAACTGTATAAGCATGGAAATATCTACACCACCATCTGTATAAACATGGAAATACCTACAATACCATCTGTATACACATGGAAATATCTACACAGACATCTGTATAAATATGGAAATAACTACACGGCCATCTGTATAAACATGCAAATATCTACACTGCCATCTGTAGAAAGATGGAAATATCTACACCGCTATCTCTATAAATATGGAAATATCTACACCGCCATCTCTATAAACATGAAAATATCTACACTGCCATCTCCATAAAGATGGAGGTATCTACTCTGCCATGTGTATAAACACGGAAATATCTACACCACTATCTGTGAAAACATGGGAATATCTACACCGCTATCTGTTTAAACATGGAAATATCTACACGGCCATCTGTGTATAGATGGAAATATCAACACCGCCATCTGTAGAAACATGGAAATATCTACACCGCTATCTCTATAAACATGGAAATATCTGCACTGCCATCTGTAAAAACATGGAAATACGTATACAGTCATCTGTATAAACATGGAAATATCTACAATGCCATCTGTATACACATGGAAATATCTACACAGCCATCTGTATACACATGGAAATATCTACACAGCCATCTGTATAAACATGTAAATATCAACACCGCCATCTCTATAAACATGCAATTATCTACACTGCCATCTCCATAAACATGGAACTAACTACTCTGCCATCTGTATAAACATGGAAACATCTAAACCGCCATCTGTGTGAATAAGGAAATATCTACAATGACATCTGTACAAAAATATAAATATCTGCACCGCGAGCTGTATAAACATGGAAATATCTACATCGCTATCTGTATAAACGTGGAAATACCGACACCGCTGTCGGTATAAACATGGAAATATCTACAACGCCATCTATATAAACATGGAAATATCTACACCGCTATGTCTATAAACATGGAAATACCTACACCGCTATCCCAATAAACATGGAAATATCTACACCGCTATCTGTATAAACATGGAAATATCTACACTGCTATCTGTATAAACATGGAAATATCTACACCGCGATCTGTATAAACATGGAAATATCTACAACACGATCTGTATAAACATGGAAATATCTTCACCACGATCTGTATAAACATGGAAATATCTACACCGCTATCTGTAAAAACATGGTAATATCTACACCACCATCTATATAAACATGGAAATATCTACACCACCATCTGTATAAACATGGAAATATCTACAATGCCATCTGTAGAAAGATGGAAATATCTACACCGCAATCTGTGTAAACATGGAAATATCTACACCGATATCTGTAAAAACATGGAAATATCTACACCGCTATCTCTATAAACATGGAAATATCTACACCGCGATCTGTATAAACATGGAAATATCTACACCGCGATCTGTATAAACATGGAAATATCTACACCGCTATCTGTATAAACATGGAAATATCTACACAGCTATCACTATAAACATGGAAAATCTACACCGCGATCTGTATAAACATGGAAATACCTACAAAGTCATCTGTATAAACATGGAAATATCTACACAGCCATCTGTATAAACATGGAAATATCTACACAACCATCTGTATATACATGGAAATATCTACACCGCTATCTGTATAAACATGGAAATAACTACACCGCTATTAGTATAAACAAGGAAATATCTACACCGTGATCTGTATAAACATGGAAATATCTACACCGCTACCTCTATAAACATGGAAATATCTACACCCCTATCTGTATAAGCATGGAAATATCCACACCGCTATCTCTATAAACATGGAAAAATCAACACCGCTATCTCTATGAACATGGAAATATCTACACCGAAATCTCTATAAACATGGAAATATCTACACCACGATCAGAATAAACACGGAAATATCTGCACCGCTATCTGTATAAACATGGAAATATCTCCACTGCTATCTCTATAAACATCGAAATATCTACTCCGCCATCTGTATAAACATGGAAATACTTACAAAGTTATCTGTATAAACATGGAAATAACTACACCGCCATCTGTGTAACCATGGAAATATCTAAACAGCCATGTGTATATACATGGAAATAACTACACCGCTATCTATATAAACATGGAAATAACTACACCGCTATCTGTATAAACATGGAAATATCTACACCGCCATCTACATATCCATGGAAATATCTGCGCTGCCATCTGTATAAACATGGAAATATCTACACGGTCATCTGTGTATAGATGGAAATATCAACACCGTCATCTCTACAAACATGGAAATATCTGCACCGCTATTTGTATAAACATGAAAATATCTACACCGCTGTCTGTATAAACATGGAAATATCTACACCGCTATCTGTATAAACATGGAAATATCTACACCGCTATCTCTATAAACATGGAAATATCTACACCGTGATCTGTATAAACATGGAAATATTTACACTGCTATCTGTATAAGCATGGAAATTTCTAAACCGTTATCTGTATAAATATGGAAATAACTACACCGCTATCTCTATAAACATGGAAATATCTACACCACCATCTGTATAAACATGGAAATACCTATACAGTCATCTGTGTAAACATGGAAATATCTACACCACCATCTGTATAAACATGGAAACATCTTCAATGCCATCTGTATACACATGGAAATACCTACAGGGCAATCTGTGTATAGATGGAAACATCAACACCGCCATCTGTACAAACATGGAAATATCTACACTGCTATCTCAATAAACATGGAAATATCTACACTGCGGTCTGTATAAACATGGAAATACCTACACTGGTATCTGTATAAACATAGAAATATCAACACAATGATCTGTATAAACATGGAAATATCTACACCGCTATCTGTATAAACATGGAAATATCTGCACCGCTATCTCTATAAACATGGAAATATCTACAAAGACATCTGTATAAACATGGAAATACCTACACAGTCATGTGTAGGAACATTTAAATATCTACACTGCCATCTGTATAAACAAAGAAATATCTACAAAGCCCTCTGTATATATATGGAAGTATCTGCATAGGCATCTGTGTAAACATGGAAATATCTGCACCGCTATCTGTATAAACATGGAAATACCTACACCGCTGTCTCTATAAACATGGAAATATGTACACCGCTATGTGTATAAACATGGAAATATCTCCACTGCTCTCTGTATAAACATGGAAATATCTCCACCGTTATCTGTATAAACATGGAAATATCTACAGCGCCATCTCTAAAAACATTGAAATATCTACACTGCCATCTGTAAAAACATGGAAATAACTACACCGCCAACTGTATAAGCATGGAAATATCTACACCACCATCTGTATAAACATGGAAATACCTACAATACCATCTGTATACACATGGAAATATCTACACAGACATCTGTATAAATATGGAAATAACTACACGGCCATCTGTATAAACATGCAAATATCTACACTGCCATCTGTAGAAAGATGGAAATATCTACACCGCTATCTCTATAAATATGGAAATATCTACACCGCCATCTCTATAAACATGAAAATATCTACACTGCCATCTCCATAAAGATGGAGGTATCTACTCTGCCATGTGTATAAACACGGAAATATCTACACCACTATCTGTGAAAACATGGGAATATCTACACCGCTATCTGTTTAAACATGGAAATATCTACACGGCCATCTGTGTATAGATGGAAATATCAACACCGCCATCTGTAGAAACATGGAAAT
Organism: Pan paniscus; assembly: GCF_029289425.2. Classification (NCBI taxonomy): domain Eukaryota; kingdom Metazoa; phylum Chordata; class Mammalia; order Primates; family Hominidae; genus Pan; species Pan paniscus. Next base: position 1,117,581 of record NC_073259.2, read on the forward strand.
ATCTACACCGCTATCTCTATAAACATGGAAATATCTGCACTGCCATCTGTAAAAACATGGAAATACGTATACAGTCATCTGTATAAACATGGAAATATCTACAATGCCATCTGTATACACATGGAAATATCTACACAGCCATCTGTATACACATGGAAATATCTACACAGCCATCTGTATAAACATGTAAATATCAACACCGCCATCTCTATAAACATGCAATTATCTACACTGCCATCTCCATAAACATGGAACTAACTACTCTGCCATCTGTATAAACATGGAAACATCTAAACCGCCATCTGTGTGAATAAGGAAATATCTACAATGACATCTGTACAAAAATATAAATATCTGCACCGCGAGCTGTATAAACATGGAAATATCTACATCGCTATCTGTATAAACGTGGAAATACCGACACCGCTGTCGGTATAAACATGGAAATATCTACAACGCCATCTATATAAACATGGAAATATCTACACCGCTATGTCTATAAACATGGAAATACCTACACCGCTATCCCAATAAACATGGAAATATCTACACCGCTATCTGTATAAACATGGAAATATCTACACTGCTATCTGTATAAACATGGAAATATCTACACCGCGATCTGTATAAACATGGAAATATCTACAACACGATCTGTATAAACATGGAAATATCTTCACCACGATCTGTATAAACATGGAAATATCTACACCGCTATCTGTAAAAACATGGTAATATCTACACCACCATCTATATAAACATGGAAATATCTACACCACCATCTGTATAAACATGGAAATATCTACAATGCCATCTGTAGAAAGATGGAAATATCTACACCGCAATCTGTGTAAACATGGAAATATCTACACCGATATCTGTAAAAACATGGAAATATCTACACCGCTATCTCTATAAACATGGAAATATCTACACCGCGATCTGTATAAACATGGAAATATCTACACCGCGATCTGTATAAACATGGAAATATCTACACCGCTATCTGTATAAACGTGGAAATATCTACACAGCTATCACTATAAACATGGAAAATCTACACCGCCATCTGTATAAACATGGAAATACCTACAAAGTCATCTGTATAAACATGGAAATATCTACACAGCCATCTGTATAAACATGGAAATATCTACACAACCATCTGTATATACATGGAAATATCTACACCGCTATCTGTATAAACATGGAAATAACTACACCGCTATTAGTATAAACAAGGAAATATCTACACCGTGATCTGTATAAACATGGAAATATCTACACCGCTACCTCTATAAACATGGAAATATCTACACCCCTATCTGTATAAGCATGGAAATATCCACACCGCTATCTCTATAAACATGGAAAAATCAACACCGCTATCTCTATGAACATGGAAATATCTACACCGAAATCTCTATAAACATGGAAATATCTACACCACGATCAGAATAAACACGGAAATATCTGCACCGCTATCTGTATAAACATGGAAATATCTCCACTGCTATCTCTATAAACATCGAAATATCTACTCCGCCATCTGTATAAACATGGAAATACTTACAAAGTTATCTGTATAAACATGGAAATAACTACACCGCCATCTGTGTAACCATGGAAATATCTAAACAGCCATGTGTATATACATGGAAATAACTACACCGCTATCTATATAAACATGGAAATAACTACACCGCTATCTGTATAAACATGGAAATATCTACACCGCCATCTACATATCCATGGAAATATCTGCGCTGCCATCTGTATAAACATGGAAATATCTACACGGTCATCTGTGTATAGATGGAAATATCAACACCGTCATCTCTACAAACATGGAAATATCTGCACCGCTATTTGTATAAACATGAAAATATCTACACCGCTGTCTGTATAAACATGGAAATATCTACACCGCTATCTGTATAAACATGGAAATATCTACACCGCTATCTCTATAAACATGGAAATATCTACACCGTGATCTGTATAAACATGGAAATATTTACACTGCTATCTGTATAAGCATGGAAATTTCTAAACCGTTATCTGTATAAATATGGAAATAACTACACCGCTATCTCTATAAACATGGAAATATCTACACCACCATCTGTATAAACATGGAAATACCTATACAGTCATCTGTGTAAACATGGAAATATCTACACCACCATCTGTATAAACATGGAAACATCTTCAATGCCATCTGTATACACATGGAAATACCTACAGGGCAATCTGTGTATAGATGGAAACATCAACACCGCCATCTGTACAAACATGGAAATATCTACACTGCTATCTCAATAAACATGGAAATATCTACACTGCGGTCTGTATAAACATGGAAATACCTACACTGGTATCTGTATAAACATAGAAATATCAACACAATGATCTGTATAAACATGGAAATATCTACACCGCTATCTGTATAAACATGGAAATATCTGCACCGCTATCTCTATAAACATGGAAATATCTACAAAGACATCTGTATAAACATGGAAATACCTACACAGTCATGTGTAGGAACATTTAAATATCTACACTGCCATCTGTATAAACAAAGAAATATCTACAAAGCCCTCTGTATATATATGGAAGTATCTGCATAGGCATCTGTGTAAACATGGAAATATCTGCACCACTATCTGTATAAACATGGAAATACCTACACCGCTGTCTCTATAAACATGGAAATATGTACACCGCTATGTGTATAAACATGGAAATATCTCCACTGCTCTCTGTATAAACATGGAAATATCTCCACCGTTATCTGTATAAACATGGAAATATCTACAGCGCCATCTCTAAAAACATTGAAATATCTACACTGCCATCTGTAAAAACATGGAAATAACTACACCGCCAACTGTATAAGCATGGAAATATCTACACCACCATCTGTATAAACATGGAAATACCTACAATACCATCTGTATACACATGGAAATATCTACACAGACATCTGTATAAATATGGAAATAACTACACGGCCATCTGTATAAACATGCAAATATCTACACTGCCATCTGTAGAAAGATGGAAATATCTACACCGCTATCTCTATAAATATGGAAATATCTACACCGCCATCTCTATAAACATGAAAATATCTACACTGCCATCTCCATAAAGATGGAGGTATCTACTCTGCCATGTGTATAAACACGGAAATATCTACACCACTATCTGTGAAAACATGGGAATATCTACACCGCTATCTGTTTAAACATGGAAATATCTACACGGCCATCTGTGTATAGATGGAAATATCAACACCGCCATCTGTAGAAACATGGAAATATCTACACCGCTATCTCTATAAACATGGAAATATCTGCACTGCCATCTGTAAAAACATGGAAATACGTATACAGTCATCTGTATAAACATGGAAATATCTACAATGCCATCTGTATACACATGGAAATATCTACACAGCCATCTGTATACACATGGAAATATCTACACAGCCATCTGTATAAACATGTAAATATCAACACCGCCATCTCTATAAACATGCAATTATCTACACTGCCATCTCCATAAACATGGAACTAACTACTCTGCCATCTGTATAAACATGGAAACATCTAAACCGCCATCTGTGTGAATAAGGAAATATCTACAATGACATCTGTACAAAAATATAAATATCTGCACCGCGAGCTGTATAAACATGGAAATATCTACATCGCTATCTGTATAAACGTGGAAATACCGACACCGCTGTCGGTATAAACATGGAAATATCTACAACGCCATCTATATAAACATGGAAATATCTACACCGCTATGTCTATAAACATGGAAATACCTACACCGCTATCCCAATAAACATGGAAATATCTACACCGCTATCTGTATAAACATGGAAATATCTACACTGCTATCTGTATAAACATGGAAATATCTACACCGCGATCTGTATAAACATGGAAATATCTACAACACGATCTGTATAAACATGGAAATATCTTCACCACGATCTGTATAAACATGGAAATATCTACACCGCTATCTGTAAAAACATGGTAATATCTACACCACCATCTATATAAACATGGAAATATCTACACCACCATCTGTATAAACATGGAAATATCTACAATGCCATCTGTAGAAAGATGGAAATATCTACACCGCAATCTGTGTAAACATGGAAATATCTACACCGATATCTGTAAAAACATGGAAATATCTACACCGCTATCTCTATAAACATGGAAATATCTACACCGCGATCTGTATAAACATGGAAATATCTACACCGTGATCTGTATAAACATGGAAATATCTACACCGCTATCTGTATAAACGTGGAAATATCTACACAGCTATCACTATAAACATGGAAAATCTACACCGCCATCTGTATAAACATGGAAATACCTACAAAGTCATCTGTATAAACATGGAAATATCTACACAGCCATCTGTATAAACATGGAAATATCTACACAACCATCTGTATATACATGGAAATATCTACACCGCTATCTGTATAAACATGGAAATAACTACACCGCTATTAGTATAAACAAGGAAATATCTACACCGTGATCTGTATAAACATGGAAATATCTACACCGCTATCTCTATAAACATGGAAATATTTACACCCCTATCTGTATAAGCATGGAAATATCCACACCGCTATCTCTATAAACATGGAAAAATCAACACCGCTATCTCTATGAACATGGAAATATCTACACCGAAATCTCTATAAACATGGAAATATCTACACCACGATCAGAATAAACACGGAAATATCTGCACCGCTATCTGTATAAACATGGAAATATCTCCACTGCTATCTCTATAAACATCGAAATATCTACTCCGCCATCTGTATAAACATGGAAATACTTACAAAGTTATCTGTATAAACATGGAAATAACTACACCGCCATCTGTGTAACCATGGAAATATCTAAACAGCCATGTGTATATACATGGAAATAACTACACCGCTATCTATATAAACAAGGAAATAACTACACCGCTATCTGTATAAACATGGAAATATCTACACCGCCATCTACATATCCATGGAAATATCTGCGCTGCCATCTGTATAAACATGGAAATATCTACACGGTCATCTGTGTATAGATGGAAATATCAACACCGTCATCTCTACAAACATGGAAATATCTGCACCGCTATTTGTATAAACATGAAAATATCTACACCGCTGTCTGTATAAACATGGAAATATCTACACCGCTATCTGTATAAACATGGAAATATCTACACCGCTATCTCTATAAACATGGAAATATCTACACCGTGATCTGTATAAACATGGAAATATTTACACCGCTATCTGTATAAGCATGGAAATTTCTAAACCGTTATCTGTATAAATATGGAAATAACTACACCGCTATCTCTATAAACATGGAAATATCTACACCACCATCTGTATAAACATGGAAATACCTATACAGTCATCTGTGTAAACATGGAAATATCTACACCACCATCTGTATAAACATGGAAACATCTTCAATGCCATCTGTATACACATGGAAATACCTACAGGGCAATCTGTGTATAGATGGAAACATCAACACCGCCATCTGTACAAACATGGAAATATCTACACTGCTATCTCAATAAACATGGAAATATCTACACTGCGGTCTGTATAAACATGGAAATACCTACACTGGTATCTGTATAAACATAGAAATATCAACACAATGATCTGTATAAACATTGAAATATCTACACCGCTATCTGTATAAACATGGAAATATCTGCACCGCTATCTCTATAAACATGGAAATATCTACAAAGACATCTGTATAAACATGGAAATACCTACACAGTCATGTGTAGGAACATTTAAATATCTACACTGCCATCTGTAAAAACAAAGAAATATCTACAAAGCCCTCTGTATATATATGGAGGTATCTGCATAGGCATCTGTGTAAACATGGAAATATCTGCACCGCTATCTGTATAAACATGGAAATACCTACACCGCTGTCTCTATAAACATGGAAATATGTACACCGCTATGTGTATAAACATGGAAATATCTCCACTGCTCTCTGTATAAACATGGAAATATCTCCACCGTTATCTGTATAAACATGGAAATATCTACAGCGCCATCTCTAAAAACATTGAAATATCTACACTGCCATCTGTAAAAACATGGAAATAACTACACCGCCAACTGTATAAGCATGGAAATATCTACACCACCATCTGTATAAACATGGAAATACCTACAATACCATCTGTATACACATGGAAATATCTACACAGACATCTGTATAAATATGGAAATAACTACACGGCCATCTGTATAAACATGCAAATATCTACACTGCCATCTGTAGAAAGATGGAAATATCTACACCGCTATCTCTATAAATATGGAAATATCTACACCGCCATCTCTATAAACATGAAAATATCTACACTGCCATCTCCATAAAGATGGAGGTATCTACTCTGCCATGTGTATAAACACGGAAATATCTACACCACTATCTGTGAAAACATGGGAATATCTACACCGCTATCTGTTTAAACATGGAAATATCTACACGGCCATCTGTGTATAGATGGAAATATCAACACCGCCATCTGTAGAAACATGGAAATATCTACACCGCTATCTCTATAAACATGGAAATATCTGCACTGCCATCTGTAAAAACATGGAAATACGTATACAGTCATCTGTATACACATGGAAATATCTACAATGCCATCTGTATACACATGGAAATATCTACACAGCCATCTGTATACACATGGAAATATCTACACAGCCATCTGTATAAACATGTAAATATCAACACCGCCATCTCTATAAACATGCAATTATCTACACTGCCATCTCCATAAACATGGAACTAACTACTCTGCCATCTGTATAAACATGGAAGCATCTAAACCGCCATCTGTGTGAATAAGGAAATATCTACAATGACATCTGTACAAAAATATAAATATCTGCACCGCGAGCTGTATAAACATGGAAATATCTACATCGCTATCTGTATAAACGTGGAAATACCGACACCGCTGTCGGTATAAACATGGAAATATCTACAACGCCATCTATATAAACATGGAAATATCTACACCGCTATGTCTATAAACATGGAAATACCTACACCGCTATCCCAATAAACATGGAAATATCTACACCGCTATCTGTATAAACATGGAAATATCTACACTGCTATCTGTATAAACATGGAAATATCTACACCGCGATCTGTATAAACATGGAAATATCTACAACACGATCTGTATAAACATGGAAATATCTTCACCACGATCTGTATAAACATGGAAATATCTACACCGCTATCTGTAAAAACATGGTAATATCTACACCACCATCTATATAAACATGGAAATATCTACACCACCATCTGTATAAACATGGAAATATCTACAATGCCATCTGTAGAAAGATGGAAATATCTACACCGCAATCTGTGTAAACATGGAAATATCTACACCGATATCTGTAAAAACATGGAAATATCTACACCGCTATCTCTATAAACATGGAAATATCTACACCGCGATCTGTATAAACATGGAAATATCTACACCGCGATCTGTATAAACATGGAAATATCTACACCGCTATCTGTATAAACATGGAAATATCTACACAGCTATCACTATAAACATGGAAAATCTACACCGCCATCTGTATAAACATGGAAATACCTACAAAGTCATCTGTATAAACATGGAAATATCTACACAGCCATCTGTATAAACATGGAAATATCTACACAACCATCTGTATATACATGGAAATATCTACACCGCTATCTGTATAAACATGGAAATAACTACACCGCTATTAGTATAAACAAGGAAATATCTACACCGTGATCTGTATAAACATGGAAATATCTACACCGCTACCTCTATAAACATGGAAATATCTACACCCCTATCTGTATAAGCATGGAAATATCCACACCGCTATCTCTATAAACATGGAAAAATCAACACCGCTATCTCTATGAACATGGAAATATCTACACCGAAATCTCTATAAACATGGAAATATCTACACCACGATCAGAATAAACACGGAAATATCTGCACCGCTATCTGTATAAACATGGAAATATCTCCACTGCTATCTCTATAAACATCGAAATATCTACTCCGCCATCTGTATAAACATGGAAATACTTACAAAGTTATCTGTATAAACATGGAAATAACTACACCGCCATCTGTGTAACCATGGAAATATCTAAACAGCCATGTGTATATACATGGAAATAACTACACCGCTATCTATATAAACATGGAAATAACTACACCGCTATCTGTATAAACATGGAAATATCTACACCGCCATCTACATATCCATGGAAATATCTGCGCTGCCATCTGTATAAACATGGAAATATCTACACGGTCATCTGTGTATAGATGGAAATATCAACACCGTCATCTCTACAAACATGGAAATATCTGCACCGCTATTTGTATAAACATGAAAATATCTACACCGCTGTCTGTATAAACATGGAAATATCTACACCGCTATCTGTATAAACATGGAAATATCTACACCGCTATCTCTATAAACATGGAAATATCTACACCGTGATCTGTATAAACATGGAAATATTTACACCGCTATCTGTATAAGCATGGAAATTTCTAAACCGTTATCTGTATAAATATGGAAATAACTACACCGCTATCTCTATAAACATGGAAATATCTACACCACCATCTGTATAAACATGGAAATACCTATACAGTCATCTGTGTAAACATGGAAATATCTACACCACCATCTGTATAAACATGGAAACATCTTCAATGCCATCTGTATACACATGGAAATACCTACAGGGCAATCTGTGTATAGATGGAAACATCAACACCGCCATCTGTACAAACATGGAAATATCTACACTGCTATCTCAATAAACATGGAAATATCTACACTGCGGTCTGTATAAACATGGAAATACCTACACTGGTATCTGTATAAACATAGAAATATCAACACAATGATCTGTATAAACATGGAAATATCTACACCGCTATCTGTATAAACATGGAAATATCTGCACCGCTATCTCTATAAACATGGAAATATCTACAAAGACATCTGTATAAACATGGAAATACCTACACAGTCATGTGTAGGAACATTTAAATATCTACACTGCCATCTGTATAAACAAAGAAATATCTACAAAGCCCTCTGTATATATATGGAAGTATCTGCATAGGCATCTGTGTAAACATGGAAATATCTGCACCGCTATCTGTATAAACATGGAAATACCTACACCGCTGTCTCTATAAACATGGAAATATGTACACCGCTATGTGTATAAACATGGAAATATCTCCACTGCTCTCTGTATAAACATGGAAATATCTCCACCGTTATCTGTATAAACATGGAAATATCTACAGCGCCATCTCTAAAAACATTGAAATATCTACACTGCCATCTGTAAAAACATGGAAATAACTACACCGCCAACTGTATAAGCATGGAAATATCTACACCACCATCTGTATAAACATGGAAATACCTACAATACCATCTGTATACACATGGAAATATCTACACAGACATCTGTATAAATATGGAAATAACTACACGGCCATCTGTATAAACATGCAAATATCTACACTGCCATCTGTAGAAAGATGGAAATATCTACACCGCTATCTCTATAAATATGGAAATATCTACACCGCCATCTCTATAAACATGAAAATATCTACACTGCCATCTCCATAAAGATGGAGGTATCTACTCTGCCATGTGTATAAACACGGAAATATCTACACCACTATCTGTGAAAACATGGGAATATCTACACCGCTATCTGTTTAAACATGGAAATATCTACACGGCCATCTGTGTATAGATGGAAATATCAACACCGCCATCTGTAGAAACATGGAAATATCTACACCGCTATCTCTATAAACATGGAAATATCTGCACTGCCATCTGTAAAAACATGGAAATACGTATACAGTCATCTGTATACACATGGAAATATCTACAATGCCATCTGTATACACATGGAAATATCTACACAGCCATCTGTATACACATGGAAATATCTACACAGCCATCTGTATAAACATGTAAATATCAACACCGCCATCTCTATAAACATGCAATTATCTACACTGCCATCTCCATAAACATGGAACTAACTACTCTGCCATCTGTATAAACATGGAAGCATCTAAACCGCCATCTGTGTGAATAAGGAAATATCTACAATGACATCTGTACAAAAATATAAATATCTGCACCGCGAGCTGTATAAACATGGAAATATCTACATCGCTATCTGTATAAACGTGGAAATACCGACACCGCTGTCGGTATAAACATGGAAATATCTACAACGCCATCTATATAAACATGGAAATATCTACACCGCTATGTCTATAAACATGGAAATACCTACACCGCTATCCCAATAAACATGGAAATATCTACACCGCTATCTGTATAAACATGGAAATATCTACACTGCTATCTGTATAAACATGGAAATATCTACACCGCGATCTGTATAAACATGGAAATATCTACAACACGATCTGTATAAACATGGAAATATCTTCACCACGATCTGTATAAACATGGAAATATCTACACCGCTATCTGTAAAAACATGGTAATATCTACACCACCATCTATATAAACATGGAAATATCTACACCACCATCTGTATAAACATGGAAATATCTACAATGCCATCTGTAGAAAGATGGAAATATCTACACCGCAATCTGTGTAAACATGGAAATATCTACACCGATATCTGTAAAAACATGGAAATATCTACACCGCTATCTCTATAAACATGGAAATATCTACACCGCGATCTGTATAAACATGGAAATATCTACACCGCGATCTGTATAAACATGGAAATATCTACACCGCTATCTGTATAAACATGGAAATATCTACACAGCTATCACTATAAACATGGAAAATCTACACCGCCATCTGTATAAACATGGAAATACCTACAAAGTCATCTGTATAAACATGGAAATATCTACACAGCCATCTGTATAAACATGGAAATATCTACACAACCATCTGTATATACATGGAAATATCTACACCGCTATCTGTATAAACATGGAAATAACTACACCGCTATTAGTATAAACAAGGAAATATCTACACCGTGATCTGTATAAACATGGAAATATCTACACCGCTACCTCTATAAACATGGAAATATCTACACCCCTATCTGTATAAGCATGGAAATATCCACACCGCTATCTCTATAAACATGGAAAAATCAACACCGCTATCTCTATGAACATGGAAATATCTACACCGAAATCTCTATAAACATGGAAATATCTACACCACGATCAGAATAAACACGGAAATATCTGCACCGCTATCTGTATAAACATGGAAATATCTCCACTGCTATCTCTATAAACATCGAAATATCTACTCCGCCATCTGTATAAACATGGAAATACTTACAAAGTTATCTGTATAAACATGGAAATAACTACACCGCCATCTGTGTAACCATGGAAATATCTAAACAGCCATGTGTATATACATGGAAATAACTACACCGCTATCTATATAAACATGGAAATAACTACACCGCTATCTGTATAAACATGGAAATATCTACACCGCCATCTACATATCCATGGAAATATCTGCGCTGCCATCTGTATAAACATGGAAATATCTACACGGTCATCTGTGTATAGATGGAAATATCAACACCGTCATCTCTACAAACATGGAAATATCTGCACCGCTATTTGTATAAACATGAAAATATCTACACCGCTGTCTGTATAAACATGGAAATATCTACACCGCTATCTGTATAAACATGGAAATATCTACACCGCTATCTCTATAAACATGGAAATATCTACACCGTGATCTGTATAAACATGGAAATATTTACACCGCTATCTGTATAAGCATGGAAATTTCTAAACCGTTATCTGTATAAATATGGAAATAACTACACCGCTATCTCTATAAACATGGAAATATCTACACCACCATCTGTATAAACATGGAAATACCTATACAGTCATCTGTGTAAACATGGAAATATCTACACCACCATCTGTATAAACATGGAAACATCTTCAATGCCATCTGTATACACATGGAAATACCTACAGGGCAATCTGTGTATAGATGGAAACATCAACACCGCCATCTGTACAAACATGGAAATATCTACACTGCTATCTCAATAAACATGGAAATATCTACACTGCGGTCTGTATAAACATGGAAATACCTACACTGGTATCTGTATAAACATAGAAATATCAACACAATGATCTGTATAAACATGGAAATATCTACACCGCTATCTGTATAAACATGGAAATATCTGCACCGCTATCTCTATAAACATGGAAATATCTACAAAGACATCTGTATAAACATGGAAATACCTACACAGTCATGTGTAGGAACATTTAAATATCTACACTGCCATCTGTATAAACAAAGAAATATCTACAAAGCCCTCTGTATATATATGGAAGTATCTGCATAGGCATCTGTGTAAACATGGAAATATCTGCACCGCTATCTGTATAAACATGGAAATACCTACACCGCTGTCTCTATAAACATGGAAATATGTACACCGCTATGTGTATAAACATGGAAATATCTCCACTGCTCTCTGTATAAACATGGAAATATCTCCACCGTTATCTGTATAAACATGGAAATATCTACAGCGCCATCTCTAAAAACATTGAAATATCTACACTGCCATCTGTAAAAACATGGAAATAACTACACCGCCAACTGTATAAGCATGGAAATATCTACACCACCATCTGTATAAACATGGAAATACCTACAATACCATCTGTATACACATGGAAATATCTACACAGACATCTGTATAAATATGGAAATAACTACACGGCCATCTGTATAAACATGCAAATATCTACACTGCCATCTGTAGAAAGATGGAAATATCTACACCGCTATCTCTATAAATATGGAAATATCTACACCGCCATCTCTATAAACATGAAAATATCTACACTGCCATCTCCATAAAGATGGAGGTATCTACTCTGCCATGTGTATAAACACGGAAATATCTACACCACTATCTGTGAAAACATGGGAATATCTACACCGCTATCTGTTTAAACATGGAAATATCTACACGGCCATCTGTGTATAGATGGAAATATCAACACCGCCATCTGTAGAAACATGGAAATATCTACACCGCTATCTCTATAAACATGGAAATATCTGCACTGCCATCTGTAAAAACATGGAAATACGTATACAGTCATCTGTATACACATGGAAATATCTACAATGCCATCTGTATACACATGGAAATATCTACACAGCCATCTGTATACACATGGAAATATCTACACAGCCATCTGTATAAACATGTAAATATCAACACCGCCATCTCTATAAACATGCAATTATCTACACTGCCATCTCCATAAACATGGAACTAACTACTCTGCCATCTGTATAAACATGGAAGCATCTAAACCGCCATCTGTGTGAATAAGGAAATATCTACAATGACATCTGTACAAAAATATAAATATCTGCACCGCGAGCTGTATAAACATGGAAATATCTACATCGCTATCTGTATAAACGTGGAAATACCGACACCGCTGTCGGTATAAACATGGAAATATCTACAACGCCATCTATATAAACATGGAAATATCTACACCGCTATGTCTATAAACATGGAAATACCTACACCGCTATCCCAATAAACATGGAAATATCTACACCGCTATCTGTATAAACATGGAAATATCTACACTGCTATCTGTATAAACATGGAAATATCTACACCGCGATCTGTATAAACATGGAAATATCTACAACACGATCTGTATAAACATGGAAATATCTTCACCACGATCTGTATAAACATGGAAATATCTACACCGCTATCTGTAAAAACATGGTAATATCTACACCACCATCTATATAAACATGGAAATATCTACACCACCATCTGTATAAACATGGAAATATCTACAATGCCATCTGTAGAAAGATGGAAATATCTACACCGCAATCTGTGTAAACATGGAAATATCTACACCGATATCTGTAAAAACATGGAAATATCTACACCGCTATCTCTATAAACATGGAAATATCTACACCGCGATCTGTATAAACATGGAAATATCTACACCGCGATCTGTATAAACATGGAAATATCTACACCGCTATCTGTATAAACATGGAAATATCTACACAGCTATCACTATAAACATGGAAAATCTACACCGCCATCTGTATAAACATGGAAATACCTACAAAGTCATCTGTATAAACATGGAAATATCTACACAGCCATCTGTATAAACATGGAAATATCTACACAACCATCTGTATATACATGGAAATATCTACACCGCTATCTGTATAAACATGGAAATAACTACACCGCTATTAGTATAAACAAGGAAATATCTACACCGTGATCTGTATAAACATGGAAATATCTACACCGCTACCTCTATAAACATGGAAATATCTACACCCCTATCTGTATAAGCATGGAAATATCCACACCGCTATCTCTATAAACATGGAAAAATCAACACCGCTATCTCTATGAACATGGAAATATCTACACCGAAATCTCTATAAACATGGAAATATCTACACCACGATCAGAATAAACACGGAAATATCTGCACCGCTATCTGTATAAACATGGAAATATCTCCACTGCTATCTCTATAAACATCGAAATATCTACTCCGCCATCTGTATAAACATGGAAATACTTACAAAGTTATCTGTATAAACATGGAAATAACTACACCGCCATCTGTGTAACCATGGAAATATCTAAACAGCCATGTGTATATACATGGAAATAACTACACCGCTATCTATATAAACATGGAAATAACTACACCGCTATCTGTATAAACATGGAAATATCTACACCGCCATCTACATATCCATGGAAATATCTGCGCTGCCATCTGTATAAACATGGAAATATCTACACGGTCATCTGTGTATAGATGGAAATATCAACACCGTCATCTCTACAAACATGGAAATATCTGCACCGCTATTTGTATAAACATGAAAATATCTACACCGCTGTCTGTATAAACATGGAAATATCTACACCGCTATCTGTATAAACATGGAAATATCTACACCGCTATCTCTATAAACATGGAAATATCTACACCGTGATCTGTATAAACATGGAAATATTTACACCGCTATCTGTATAAGCATGGAAATTTCTAAACCGTTATCTGTATAAATATGGAAATAACTACACCGCTATCTCTATAAACATGGAAATATCTACACCACCATCTGTATAAACATGGAAATACCTATACAGTCATCTGTGTAAACATGGAAATATCTACACCACCATCTGTATAAACATGGAAACATCTTCAATGCCATCTGTATACACATGGAAATACCTACAGGGCAATCTGTGTATAGATGGAAACATCAACACCGCCATCTGTACAAACATGGAAATATCTACACTGCTATCTCAATAAACATGGAAATATCTACACTGCGGTCTGTATAAACATGGAAATACCTACACTGGTATCTGTATAAACATAGAAATATCAACACAATGATCTGTATAAACATGGAAATATCTACACCGCTATCTGTATAAACATGGAAATATCTGCACCGCTATCTCTATAAACATGGAAATATCTACAAAGACATCTGTATAAACATGGAAATACCTACACAGTCATGTGTAGGAACATTTAAATATCTACACTGCCATCTGTATAAACAAAGAAATATCTACAAAGCCCTCTGTATATATATGGAAGTATCTGCATAGGCATCTGTGTAAACATGGAAATATCTGCACCGCTATCTGTATAAACATGGAAATACCTACACCGCTGTCTCTATAAACATGGAAATATGTACACCGCTATGTGTATAAACATGGAAATATCTCCACTGCTCTCTGTATAAACATGGAAATATCTCCACCGTTATCTGTATAAACATGGAAATATCTACAGCGCCATCTCTAAAAACATTGAAATATCTACACTGCCATCTGTAAAAACATGGAAATAACTACACCGCCAACTGTATAAGCATGGAAATATCTACACCACCATCTGTATAAACATGGAAATACCTACAATACCATCTGTATACACATGGAAATATCTACACAGACATCTGTATAAATATGGAAATAACTACACGGCCATCTGTATAAACATGCAAATATCTACACTGCCATCTGTAGAAAGATGGAAATATCTACACCGCTATCTCTATAAATATGGAAATATCTACACCGCCATCTCTATAAACATGAAAATATCTACACTGCCATCTCCATAAAGATGGAGGTATCTACTCTGCCATGTGTATAAACACGGAAATATCTACACCACTATCTGTGAAAACATGGGAATATCTACACCGCTATCTGTTTAAACATGGAAATATCTACACGGCCATCTGTGTATAGATGGAAATATCAACACCGCCATCTGTAGAAACATGGAAATATCTACACCGCTATCTCTATAAACATGGAAATATCTGCACTGCCATCTGTAAAAACATGGAAATACGTATACAGTCATCTGTATAAACATGGAAATATCTACAATGCCATCTGTATACACATGGAAATATCTACACAGCCATCTGTATACACATGGAAATATCTACACAGCCATCTGTATAAACATGTAAATATCAACACCGCCATCTCTATAAACATGCAATTATCTACACTGCCATCTCCATAAACATGGAACTAACTACTCTGCCATCTGTATAAACATGGAAACATCTAAACCGCCATCTGTGTGAATAAGGAAATATCTACAATGACATCTGTACAAAAATATAAATATCTGCACCACGAGCTGTATAAACATGGAAATATCTACATCGCTATCTGTATAAACGTGGAAATACCGACACCGCTGTCGGTATAAACATGGAAATATCTACAACGCCATCTATATAAACATGGAAATATCTACACCGCTATGTCTATAAACATGGAAATACCTACACCGCTATCCCAATAAACATGGAAATATCTACACCGCTATCTGTATAAACATGGAAATATCTACACTGCTATCTGTATAAACATGGAAATATCTACACCGCGATCTGTATAAACATGGAAATATCTACAACACGATCTGTATAAACATGGAAATATCTTCACCACGATCTGTATAAACATGGAAATATCTACACCGCTATCTGTAAAAACATGGTAATATCTACACCACCATCTATATAAACATGGAAATATCTACACCACCATCTGTATAAACATGGAAATATCTACAATGCCATCTGTAGAAAGATGGAAATATCTACACCGCAATCTGTGTAAACATGGAAATATCTACACCGATATCTGTAAAAACATGGAAATATCTACACCGCTATCTCTATAAACATGGAAATATCTACACCGCGATCTGTATAAACATGGAAATATCTACACCGCGATCTGTATAAACATGGAAATATCTACACCGCTATCTGTATAAACATGGAAATATCTACACAGCTATCACTATAAACATGGAAAATCTACACCGCCATCTGTATAAACATGGAAATACCTACAAAGTCATCTGTATAAACATGGAAATATCTACACAGCCATCTGTATAAACATGGAAATATCTACACAACCATCTGTATATACATGGAAATATCTACACCGCTATCTGTATAAACATGGAAATAACTACACCGCTATTAGTATAAACAAGGAAATATCTACACCGTGATCTGTATAAACATGGAAATATCTACACCGCTATCTCTATAAACATGGAAATATCTACACCCCTATCTGTATAAG
The DNA here is from genome assembly GCF_029289425.2 of Pan paniscus. Lineage (NCBI taxonomy): Eukaryota > Metazoa > Chordata > Mammalia > Primates > Hominidae > Pan > Pan paniscus. The sequence goes on from NC_073259.2 coordinate 1,135,550, forward strand.
CATGGAAATATCCACACCGCTATCTCTATAAACATGGAAAAATCAACACCGCTATCTCTATGAACATGGAAATATCTACACCGAAATCTCTATAAACATGGAAATATCTACACCACGATCAGAATAAACACGGAAATATCTGCACCGCTATCTGTTTAAACATGGAAATATCTCCACTGCTATCTCTATAAACATCGAAATATCTACTCCGCCATCTGTATAAACATGGAAATACTTACAAAGTTATCTGTATAAACATGGAAATAACTACACCGCCATCTGTGTAACCATGGAAATATCTAAACAGCCATGTGTATATACATGGAAATAACTACACCGCTATCTATATAAACATGGAAATAACTACACCGCTATCTGTATAAACATGGAAATATCTACACCGCCATCTACATATCCATGGAAATATCTGCGCTGCCATCTGTATAAACATGGAAATATCTACACGGTCATCTGTGTATAGATGGAAATATCAACACCGTCATCTCTACAAACATGGAAATATCTGCACCGCTATTTGTATAAACATGAAAATATCTACACCGCTGTCTGTATAAACATGGAAATATCTACACCGCTATCTGTATAAACATGGAAATATCTACACCGCTATCTCTATAAACATGGAAATATCTACACCGTGATCTGTATAAACATGGAAATATTTACACCGCTATCTGTATAAGCATGGAAATTTCTAAACCGTTATCTGTATAAATATGGAAATAACTACACCGCTATCTCTATAAACATGGAAATATCTACACCACCATCTGTATAAACATGGAAATACCTATACAGTCATCTGTGTAAACATGGAAATATCTACACCACCATCTGTATAAACATGGAAATATCTTCAATGCCATCTGTATACACATGGAAATACCTACAGGGCAATCTGTGTATAGATGGAAACATCAACACCGCCATCTGTACAAACATGGAAATATCTACACTGCTATCTCAATAAACATGGAAATATCTACACTGCGGTCTGTATAAACATGGAAATACCTACACTGGTATCTGTATAAACATAGAAATATCAACACAATGATCTGTATAAACATGGAAATATCTACACCGCTATCTGTATAAACATGGAAATATCTGCACCGCTATCTCTATAAACATGGAAATATCTACAAAGACATCTGTATAAACATGGAAATACCTACACAGTCATGTGTAGGAACATTTAAATATCTACACTGCCATCTGTATAAACAAAGAAATATCTACAAAGCCCTCTGTATATATATGGAAGTATCTGCATAGGCATCTGTGTAAACATGGAAATATCTGCACCGCTATCTGTATAAACATGGAAATACCTACACCGCTGTCTCTATAAACATGGAAATATGTACACCGCTATGTGTATAAACATGGAAATATCTCCACTGCTCTCTGTATAAACATGGAAATATCTCCACCGTTATCTGTATAAACATGGAAATATCTACAGCGCCATCTCTAAAAACATTGAAATATCTACACTGCCATCTGTAAAAACATGGAAATAACTACACCGCCAACTGTATAAGCATGGAAATATCTACACCACCATCTGTATAAACATGGAAATACCTACAATACCATCTGTATACACATGGAAATATCTACACAGACATCTGTATAAATATGGAAATAACTACACGGCCATCTGTATAAACATGCAAATATCTACACTGCCATCTGTAGAAAGATGGAAATATCTACACCGCTATCTCTATAAATATGGAAATATCTACACCGCCATCTCTATAAACATGAAAATATCTACACTGCCATCTCCATAAAGATGGAGGTATCTACTCTGCCATGTGTATAAACACGGAAATATCTACACCACTATCTGTGAAAACATGGGAATACCTACACCGCTATCTGTTTAAACATGGAAATATCTACACGTCCATCTGTGTATAGATGGAAATATCAACACCGCCATCTGTAGAAACATGGAAATATCTACACCGCTATCTCTATAAACATGGAAATATCTGCACTGCCATCTGTAAAAACATGGAAATACGTAAACAGTCATCTGTATACACATGGAAATATCTACAATGCCATCTGTATACACATGGAAATATCTACACAGCCATCTGTATACACATGGAAATATCTACACAGCCATCTGTATAAACATGCAAATATCAACACTGCCATCTCTATAAACATGCAATTATCTACACTGCCATCTCCATAAACATGGAACTAACTACTCTGCCATCTGTATAAACATGGAAACATCTAAACCGCCATCTGTGTGAATAAGGAAATATCTACAATGACATCTGTACAAAAATATAAATATCTGCACCGCGAGCTGTATAAACATGGAAATATCTACATCGCTATCTGTATAAACGTGGAAATACCGACACCGCTGTCGGTATAAACATGGAAATATCTACAATGCCATCTATAGAAACATGGAAATATCTACACCGCTATGTCTATAAACATGGAAATACCTACACCGCTATCCCAATAAACATGGAAATATCTACACCGCTATCTGTATAAACATGGAAATATCTACACTGCTATCTGTATAAACATGGAAATATCTACACCACGATCTGTATAAACATGGAAATATCTACAACACGATCTGTATAAACATGGAAATATCTTCACCACGATCTGTATAAACATGGAAATATCTACACCGCTATCTGTAAAAACATGGTAATATCTACACCACCATCTATATAAACATGGAAATATCTACACCACCATCTGTATAAACATGGAAATATCTACAATGCCATCTGTAGAAAGATGGAAATATCTACACCGCAATCTGTGTAAACATGGAAATATCTACACCGATATCTGTAAAAACATGGAAATATCTACACCGCTATCTCTATAAACATGGAAATATCTGCACTGCCATCTGTAAAAACATGGAAATACGTATACAGTCATCTGTATAAACATGGAAATATCTACAATGCCATCTGTATACACATGGAAATATCTACACAGCCATCTGTATACACATGGAAATATCTACACAGCCATCTGTATAAACATGTAAATATCAACACCGCCATCTCTATAAACATGCAATTATCTACACTGCCATCTCCATAAACATGGAACTAACTACTCTGCCATCTGTATAAACATGGAAACATCTAAACCGCCATCTGTGTGAATAAGGAAATATCTACAATGACATCTGTACAAAAATATAAATATCTGCACCGCGAGCTGTATAAACATGGAAATATCTACATCGCTATCTGTATAAACGTGGAAATACCGACACCGCTGTCGGTATAAACATGGAAATATCTACAACGCCATCTATATAAACATGGAAATATCTACACCGCTATGTCTATAAACATGGAAATACCTACACCGCTATCCCAATAAACATGGAAATATCTACACCGCTATCTGTATAAACATGGAAATATCTACACTGCTATCTGTATAAACATGGAAATATCTACACCGCGATCTGTATAAACATGGAAATATCTACAACACGATCTGTATAAACATGGAAATATCTTCACCACGATCTGTATAAACATGGAAATATCTACACCGCTATCTGTAAAAACATGGTAATATCTACACCACCATCTATATAAACATGGAAATATCTACACCACCATCTGTATAAACATGGAAATATCTACAATGCCATCTGTAGAAAGATGGAAATATCTACACCGCAATCTGTGTAAACATGGAAATATCTACACCGATATCTGTAAAAACATGGAAATATCTACACCGCTATCTCTATAAACATGGAAATATCTACACCGCGATCTGTATAAACATGGAAATATCTACACCGCGATCTGTATAAACATGGAAATATCTACACCGCTATCTGTATAAACATGGAAATATCTACACAGCTATCACTATAAACATGGAAAATCTACACCGCCATCTGTATAAACATGGAAATACCTACAAAGTCATCTGTATAAACATGGAAATATCTACACAGCCATCTGTATAAACATGGAAATATCTACACAACCATCTGTATATACATGGAAATATCTACACCGCTATCTGTATAAACATGGAAATAACTACACCGCTATTAGTATAAACAAGGAAATATCTACACCGTGATCTGTATAAACATGGAAATATCTACACCGCTATCTCTATAAACATGGAAATATCTACACCCCTATCTGTATAAGCATGGAAATATCCACACCGCTATCTCTATAAACATGGAAAAATCAACACCGCTATCTCTATGAACATGGAAATATCTACACCGAAATCTCTATAAACATGGAAATATCTACACCACGATCAGAATAAACACGGAAATATCTGCACCGCTATCTGTATAAACATGGAAATATCTCCACTGCTATCTCTATAAACATCGAAATATCTACTCCGCCATCTGTATAGACATGGAAATACTTACAAAGTTATCTGTATAAACATGGAAATAACTACACCGCCATCTGTGTAACCATGGAAATATCTAAACAGCCATGTGTATATACATGGAAATAACTACACCGCTATCTATATAAACATGGAAATAACTACACCGCTATCTGTATAAACATGGAAATATCTACACCGCCATCTACATATCCATGGAAATATCTGCGCTGCCATCTGTATAAACATGGAAATATCTACACGGTCATCTGTGTATAGATGGAAATATCAACACCGTCATCTCTACAAACATGGAAATATCTGCACCGCTATTTGTATAAACATGAAAATATCTACACCGCTGTCTGTATAAACATGGAAATATCTACACCGCTATCTGTATAAACATGGAAATATCTACACCGCTATCTCTATAAACATGGAAATATCTACACCGTGATCTGTATAAACATGGAAATATTTACACCGCTATCTGTATAAGCATGGAAATTTCTAAACCGTTATCTGTATAAATATGGAAATAACTACACCGCTATCTCTATAAACATGGAAATATCTACACCACCATCTGTATAAACATGGAAATACCTATACAGTCATCTGTGTAAACATGGAAATATCTACACCACCATCTGTATAAACATGGAAATATCTTCAATGCCATCTGTATACACATGGAAATACCTACAGGGCAATCTGTGTATAGATGGAAACATCAACACCGCCATCTGTACAAACATGGAAATATCTACACTGCTATCTCAATAAACATGGAAATATCTACACTGCGGTCTGTATAAACATGGAAATACCTACACTGGTATCTGTATAAACATAGAAATATCAACACAATGATCTGTATAAACATGGAAATATCTACACCGCTATCTGTATAAACATGGAAATATCTGCACCGCTATCTCTATAAACATGGAAATATCTACAAAGACATCTGTATAAACATGGAAATACCTACACAGTCATGTGTAGGAACATTTAAATATCTACACTGCCATCTGTATAAACAAAGAAATATCTACAAAGCCCTCTGTATATATATGGAAGTATCTGCATAGGCATCTGTGTAAACATGGAAATATCTGCACCGCTATCTGTATAAACATGGAAATACCTACACCGCTGTCTCTATAAACATGGAAATATGTACACCGCTATGTGTATAAACATGGAAATATCTCCACTGCTCTCTGTATAAACATGGAAATATCTCCACCGTTATCTGTATAAACATGGAAATATCTACAGCGCCATCTCTAAAAACATTGAAATATCTACACTGCCATCTGTAAAAACATGGAAATAACTACACCGCCAACTGTATAAGCATGGAAATATCTACACCACCATCTGTATAAACATGGAAATACCTACAATACCATCTGTATACACATGGAAATATCTACACAGACATCTGTATAAATATGGAAATAACTACACGGCCATCTGTATAAACATGCAAATATCTACACTGCCATCTGTAGAAAGATGGAAATATCTACACCGCTATCTCTATAAATATGGAAATATCTACACCGCCATCTCTATAAACATGAAAATATCTACACTGCCATCTCCATAAAGATGGAGGTATCTACTCTGCCATGTGTATAAACACGGAAATATCTACACCACTATCTGTGAAAACATGGGAATACCTACACCGCTATCTGTTTAAACATGGAAATATCTACACGGCCATCTGTGTATAGATGGAAATATCAACACCGCCATCTGTAGAAACATGGAAATATCTACACCGCTATCTCTATAAACATGGAAATATCTGCACTGCCATCTGTAAAAACATGGAAATACGTATACAGTCATCTGTATAAACATGGAAATATCTACAATGCCATCTGTATACACATGGAAATATCTACACAGCCATCTGTATACACATGGAAATATCTACACAGCCATCTGTATAAACATGTAAATATCAACACCGCCATCTCTGTAAACATGCAATTATCTACACTGCCATCTCCATAAACATGGAACTAACTACTCTGCCATCTGTATAAACATGGAAACATCTAAACCGCCATCTGTGTGAATAAGGAAATATCTACAATGACATCTGTACAAAAATATAAATATCTGCACCGCGAGCTGTATAAACATGGAAATATCTACATCGCTATCTGTATAAACGTGGAAATACCGACACCGCTGTCGGTATAAACATGGAAATATCTACAACGCCATCTATATAAACATGGAAATATCTACACCGCTATGTCTATAAACATGGAAATACCTACACCGCTATCCCAATAAACATGGAAATATCTACACCGCTATCTGTATAAACATGGAAATATCTACACTGCTATCTGTATAAACATGGAAATATCTACACCGCGATCTGTATAAACATGGAAATATCTACAACACGATCTGTATAAACATGGAAATATCTTCACCACGATCTGTATAAACATGGAAATATCTACACCGCTATCTGTAAAAACATGGTAATATCTACACCACCATCTATATAAACATGGAAATATCTACACCACCATCTGTATAAACATGGAAATATCTACAATGCCATCTGTAGAAAGATGGAAATATCTACACCGCAATCTGTGTAAACATGGAAATATCTACACCGATATCTGTAAAAACATGGAAATATCTACACCGCTATCTCTATAAACATGGAAATATCTACACCGCGATCTGTATAAACATGGAAATATCTACACCGCGATCTGTATAAACATGGAAATATCTACACCGCTATCTGTATAAACATGGAAATATCTACACAGCTATCACTATAAACATGGAAAATCTACACCGCCATCTGTATAAACATGGAAATACCTACAAAGTCATCTGTATAAACATGGAAATATCTACACAGCCATCTGTATAAACATGGAAATATCTACACAACCATCTGTATATACATGGAAATATCTACACCGCTATCTGTATAAACATGGAAATAACTACACCGCTATTAGTATAAACAAGGAAATATCTACACCGTGATCTGTATAAACATGGAAATATCTACACCGCTATCTCTATAAACATGGAAATATCTACACCCCTATCTGTATAAGCATGGAAATATCCACACCGCTATCTCTATAAACATGGAAAAATCAACACCGCTATCTCTATGAACATGGAAATATCTACACCGAAATCTCTATAAACATGGAAATATCTACACCACGATCAGAATAAACACGGAAATATCTGCACCGCTATCTGTATAAACATGGAAATATCTCCACTGCTATCTCTATAAACATCGAAATATCTACTCCGCCATCTGTATAGACATGGAAATACTTACAAAGTTATCTGTATAAACATGGAAATAACTACACCGCCATCTGTGTAACCATGGAAATATCTAAACAGCCATGTGTATATACATGGAAATAACTACACCGCTATCTATATAAACATGGAAATAACTACACCGCTATCTGTATAAACATGGAAATATCTACACCGCCATCTACATATCCATGGAAATATCTGCGCTGCCATCTGTATAAACATGGAAATATCTACACGGTCATCTGTGTATAGATGGAAATATCAACACCGTCATCTCTACAAACATGGAAATATCTGCACCGCTATTTGTATAAACATGAAAATATCTACACCGCTGTCTGTATAAACATGGAAATATCTACACCGCTATCTGTATAAACATGGAAATATCTACACCGCTATCTCTATAAACATGGAAATATCTACACCGTGATCTGTATAAACATGGAAATATTTACACCGCTATCTGTATAAGCATGGAAATTTCTAAACCGTTATCTGTATAAATATGGAAATAACTACACCGCTATCTCTATAAACATGGAAATATCTACACCACCATCTGTATAAACATGGAAATACCTATACAGTCATCTGTGTAAACATGGAAATATCTACACCACCATCTGTATAAACATGGAAATATCTTCAATGCCATCTGTATACACATGGAAATACCTACAGGGCAATCTGTGTATAGATGGAAACATCAACACCGCCATCTGTACAAACATGGAAATATCTACACTGCTATCTCAATAAACATGGAAATATCTACACTGCGGTCTGTATAAACATGGAAATACCTACACTGGTATCTGTATAAACATAGAAATATCAACACAATGATCTGTATAAACATGGAAATATCTACACCGCTATCTGTATAAACATGGAAATATCTGCACCGCTATCTCTATAAACATGGAAATATCTACAAAGACATCTGTATAAACATGGAAATACCTACACAGTCATGTGTAGGAACATTTAAATATCTACACTGCCATCTGTATAAACAAAGAAATATCTACAAAGCCCTCTGTATATATATGGAAGTATCTGCATAGGCATCTGTGTAAACATGGAAATATCTGCACCGCTATCTGTATAAACATGGAAATACCTACACCGCTGTCTCTATAAACATGGAAATATGTACACCGCTATGTGTATAAACATGGAAATATCTCCACTGCTCTCTGTATAAACATGGAAATATCTCCACCGTTATCTGTATAAACATGGAAATATCTACAGCGCCATCTCTAAAAACATTGAAATATCTACACTGCCATCTGTAAAAACATGGAAATAACTACACCGCCAACTGTATAAGCATGGAAATATCTACACCACCATCTGTATAAACATGGAAATACCTACAATACCATCTGTATACACATGGAAATATCTACACAGACATCTGTATAAATATGGAAATAACTACACGGCCATCTGTATAAACATGCAAATATCTACACTGCCATCTGTAGAAAGATGGAAATATCTACACCGCTATCTCTATAAATATGGAAATATCTACACCGCCATCTCTATAAACATGAAAATATCTACACTGCCATCTCCATAAAGATGGAGGTATCTACTCTGCCATGTGTATAAACACGGAAATATCTACACCACTATCTGTGAAAACATGGGAATACCTACACCGCTATCTGTTTAAACATGGAAATATCTACACGGCCATCTGTGTATAGATGGAAATATCAACACCGCCATCTGTAGAAACATGGAAATATCTACACCGCTATCTCTATAAACATGGAAATATCTGCACTGCCATCTGTAAAAACATGGAAATACGTATACAGTCATCTGTATACACATGGAAATATCTACAATGCCATCTGTATACACATGGAAATATCTACACAGCCATCTGTATACACATGGAAATATCTACACAGCCATCTGTATAAACATGTAAATATCAACACCGCCATCTCTGTAAACATGCAATTATCTACACTGCCATCTCCATAAACATGGAACTAACTACTCTGCCATCTGTATAAACATGGAAACATCTAAACCGCCATCTGTGTGAATAAGGAAATATCTACAATGACATCTGTACAAAAATATAAATATCTGCACCGCGAGCTGTATAAACATGGAAATATCTACATCGCTATCTGTATAAACGTGGAAATACCGACACCGCTGTCGGTATAAACATGGAAATATCTACAACGCCATCTATATAAACATGGAAATATCTACACCGCTATGTCTATAAACATGGAAATACCTACACCGCTATCCCAATAAACATGGAAATATCTACACCGCTATCTGTATAAACATGGAAATATCTACACTGCTATCTGTATAAACATGGAAATATCTACACCGCGATCTGTATAAACATGGAAATATCTACAACACGATCTGTATAAACATGGAAATATCTTCACCACGATCTGTATAAACATGGAAATATCTACACCGCTATCTGTAAAAACATGGTAATATCTACACCACCATCTATATAAACATGGAAATATCTACACCACCATCTGTATAAACATGGAAATATCTACAATGCCATCTGTAGAAAGATGGAAATATCTACACCGCAATCTGTGTAAACATGGAAATATCTACACCGATATCTGTAAAAACATGGAAATATCTACACCGCTATCTCTATAAACATGGAAATATCTACACCGCGATCTGTATAAACATGGAAATATCTACACCGCGATCTGTATAAACATGGAAATATCTACACCGCTATCTGTATAAACATGGAAATATCTACACAGCTATCACTATAAACATGGAAAATCTACACCGCCATCTGTATAAACATGGAAATACCTACAAAGTCATCTGTATAAACATGGAAACATCTACACAACCATCTGTATATACATGGAAATATCTACACCGCTATCTGTATAAACATGGAAATAACTACACCGCTATTAGTATAAACAAGGAAATATCTACACCGTGATCTGTATAAACATGGAAATATCTACACCGCTATCTCTATAAACATGGAAATATCTACACCCCTATCTGTATAAGCATGGAAATATCCACACCGCTATCTCTATAAACATGGAAAAATCAACACCGCTATCTCTATGAACATGGAAATATCTACACCGAAATCTCTATAAACATGGAAATATCTACACCACGATCAGAATAAACACGGAAATATCTGCACCGCTATCTGTATAAACATGGAAATATCTCCACTGCTATCTCTATAAACATCGAAATATCTACTCCGCCATCTGTATAAACATGGAAATACTTACAAAGTTATCTGTATAAACATGGAAATAACTACACCGCCATCTGTGTAACCATGGAAATATCTAAACAGCCATGTGTATATACATGGAAATAACTACACCGCTATCTATATAAACATGGAAATAACCACACCGCTATCTGTATAAACATGGAAATATCTACACCGCCATCTACATATCCATGGAAATATCTGCGCTGCCATCTGTATAAACATGGAAATATCTACACGGTCATCTGTGTATAGATGGAAATATCAACACCGTCATCTCTACAAACATGGAAATATCTGCACCGCTATTTGTATAAACATGAAAATATCTACACCGCTGTCTGTATAAACATGGAAATATCTACACCGCTATCTGTATAAACATGGAAATATCTACACCGCTATCTCTATAAACATGGAAATATCTACACCGTGATCTGTATAAACATGGAAATATTTACACCGCTATCTGTATAAGCATGGAAATTTCTAAACCGTTATCTGTATAAATATGGAAATAACTACACCGCTATCTCTATAAACATGGAAATATCTACACCACCATCTGTATAAACATGGAAATACCTATACAGTCATCTGTGTAAACATGGAAATATCTACACCACCATCTGTATAAACATGGAAATATCTTCAATGCCATCTGTATACACATGGAAATACCTACAGGGCAATCTGTGTATAGATGGAAACATCAACACCGCCATCTGTACAAACATGGAAATATCTACACTGCTATCTCAATAAACATGGAAATATCTACACTGCGGTCTGTATAAACATGGAAATACCTACACTGGTATCTGTATAAACATAGAAATATCAACACAATGATCTGTATAAACATGGAAATATCTACACCGCTATCTGTATAAACATGGAAATATCTGCACCGCTATCTCTATAAACATGGAAATATCTACAAAGACATCTGTATAAACATGGAAATACCTACACAGTCATGTGTAGGAACATTTAAATATCTACACTGCCATCTGTATAAACAAAGAAATATCTACAAAGCCCTCTGTATATATATGGAAGTATCTGCATAGGCATCTGTGTAAACATGGAAATATCTGCACCGCTATCTGTATAAACATGGAAATACCTACACCGCTGTCTCTATAAACATGGAAATATGTACACCGCTATGTGTATAAACATGGAAATATCTCCACTGCTCTCTGTATAAACATGGAAATATCTCCACCGTTATCTGTATAAACATGGAAATATCTACAGCGCCATCTCTAAAAACATTGAAATATCTACACTGCCATCTGTAAAAACATGGAAATAACTACACCGCCAACTGTATAAGCATGGAAATATCTACACCACCATCTGTATAAACATGGAAATACCTACAATACCATCTGTATACACATGGAAATATCTACACAGACATCTGTATAAATATGGAAATAACTACACGGCCATCTGTATAAACATGCAAATATCTACACTGCCATCTGTAGAAAGATGGAAATATCTACACCGCTATCTCTATAAATATGGAAATATCTACACCGCCATCTCTATAAACATGAAAATATCTACACTGCCATCTCCATAAAGATGGAGGTATCTACTCTGCCATGTGTATAAACACGGAAATATCTACACCACTATCTGTGAAAACATGGGAATACCTACACCGCTATCTGTTTAAACATGGAAATATCTACACGGCCATCTGTGTATAGATGGAAATATCAACACCGCCATCTGTAGAAACATGGAAATATCTACACCGCTATCTCTATAAACATGGAAATATCTGCACTGCCATCTGTAAAAACATGGAAATACGTATACAGTCATCTGTATACACATGGAAATATCTACAATGCCATCTGTATACACATGGAAATATCTACACAGCCATCTGTATACACATGGAAATATCTACACAGCCATCTGTATAAACATGTAAATATCAACACCGCCATCTCTGTAAACATGCAATTATCTACACTGCCATCTCCATAAACATGGAACTAACTACTCTGCCATCTGTATAAACATGGAAACATCTAAACCGCCATCTGTGTGAATAAGGAAATATCTACAATGACATCTGTACAAAAATATAAATATCTGCACCGCGAGCTGTATAAACATGGAAATATCTACATCGCTATCTGTATAAACGTGGAAATACCGACACCGCTGTCGGTATAAACATGGAAATATCTACAACGCCATCTATATAAACATGGAAATATCTACACCGCTATGTCTATAAACATGGAAATACCTACACCGCTATCCCAATAAACATGGAAATATCTACACCGCTATCTGTATAAACATGGAAATATCTACACTGCTATCTGTATAAACATGGAAATATCTACACCGCGATCTGTATAAACATGGAAATATCTACAACACGATCTGTATAAACATGGAAATATCTTCACCACGATCTGTATAAACATGGAAATATCTACACCGCTATCTGTAAAAACATGGTAATATCTACACCACCATCTATATAAACATGGAAATATCTACACCACCATCTGTATAAACATGGAAATATCTACAATGCCATCTGTAGAAAGATGGAAATATCTACACCGCAATCTGTGTAAACATGGAAATATCTACACCGATATCTGTAAAAACATGGAAATATCTACACCGCTATCTCTATAAACATGGAAATATCTACACCGCGATCTGTATAAACATGGAAATATCTACACCGCGATCTGTATAAACATGGAAATATCTACACCGCTATCTGTATAAACATGGAAATATCTACACAGCTATCACTATAAACATGGAAAGTCTACACCGCCATCTGTATAAACATGGAAATACCTACAAAGTCATCTGTATAAACATGGAAATATCTACACAGCCATCTGTATAAACATGGAAACATCTACACAACCATCTGTATATACATGGAAATATCTACACCGCTATCTGTATAAACATGGAAATAACTACACCGCTATTAGTATAAACAAGGAAATATCTACACCGTGATCTGTATAAACATGGAAATATCTACACCGCTATCTCTATAAACATGGAAATATCTACACCCCTATCTGTATAAGCATGGAAATATCCACACCGCTATCTCTATAAACATGGAAAAATCAACACCGCTATCTCTATGAACATGGAAATATCTACACCGAAATCTCTATAAACATGGAAATATCTACACCACGATCAGAATAAACACGGAAATATCTGCACCGCTATCTGTATAAACATGGAAATATCTCCACTGCTATCTCTATAAACATCGAAATATCTACTCCGCCATCTGTATAAACATGGAAATACTTACAAAGTTATCTGTATAAACATGGAAATAACTACACCGCCATCTGTGTAACCATGGAAATATCTAAACAGCCATGTGTATATACATGGAAATAACTACACCGCTATCTATATAAACATGGAAATAACCACACCGCTATCTGTATAAACATGGAAATATCTACACCGCCATCTACATATCCATGGAAATATCTGCGCTGCCATCTGTATAAACATGGAAATATCTACACGGTCATCTGTGTATAGATGGAAATATCAACACCGTCATCTCTACAAACATGGAAATATCTGCACCGCTATTTGTATAAACATGAAAATATCTACACCGCTGTCTGTATAAACATGGAAATATCTACACCGCTATCTGTATAAACATGGAAATATCTACACCGCTATCTCTATAAACATGGAAATATCTACACCGTGATCTGTATAAACATGGAAATATTTACACCGCTATCTGTATAAGCATGGAAATTTCTAAACCGTTATCTGTATAAATATGGAAATAACTACACCGCTATCTCTATAAACATGGAAATATCTACACCACCATCTGTATAAACATGGAAATACCTATACAGTCATCTGTGTAAACATGGAAATATCTACACCACCATCTGTATAAACATGGAAATATCTTCAATGCCATCTGTATACACATGGAAATACCTACAGGGCAATCTGTGTATAGATGGAAACATCAACACCGCCATCTGTACAAACATGGAAATATCTACACTGCTATCTCAATAAACATGGAAATATCTACACTGCGGTCTGTATAAACATGGAAATACCTACACTGGTATCTGTATAAACATAGAAATATCAACACAATGATCTGTATAAACATGGAAATATCTACACCGCTATCTGTATAAACATGGAAATATCTGCACCGCTATCTCTATAAACATGGAAATATCTACAAAGACATCTGTATAAACATGGAAATACCTACACAGTCATGTGTAGGAACATTTAAATATCTACACTGCCATCTGTATAAACAAAGAAATATCTACAAAGCCCTCTGTATATATATGGAAGTATCTGCATAGGCATCTGTGTAAACATGGAAATATCTGCACCGCTATCTGTATAAACATGGAAATACCTACACCGCTGTCTCTATAAACATGGAAATATGTACACCGCTATGTGTATAAACATGGAAATATCTCCACTGCTCTCTGTATAAACATGGAAATATCTCCACCGTTATCTGTATAAACATGGAAATATCTACAGCGCCATCTCTAAAAACATTGAAATATCTACACTGCCATCTGTAAAAACATGGAAATAACTACACCGCCAACTGTATAAGCATGGAAATATCTACACCACCATCTGTATAAACATGGAAATACCTACAATACCATCTGTATACACATGGAAATATCTACACAGACATCTGTATAAATATGGAAATAACTACACGGCCATCTGTATAAACATGCAAATATCTACACTGCCATCTGTAGAAAGATGGAAATATCTACACCGCTATCTCTATAAATATGGAAATATCTACACCGCCATCTCTATAAACATGAAAATATCTACACTGCCATCTCCATAAAGATGGAGGTATCTACTCTGCCATGTGTATAAACACGGAAATATCTACACCACTATCTGTGAAAACATGGGAATACCTACACCGCTATGTGTTTAAACATGGAAATATCTACACGGCCATCTGTGTATAGATGGAAATATCAACACCGCCATCTGTAGAAACATGGAAATATCTACACCGCTATCTCTATAAACATGGAAATATCTGCACTGCCATCTGTAAAAACATGGAAATACGTATACAGTCATCTGTATACACATGGAAATATCTACAATGCCATCTGTATACACATGGAAATATCTACACAGCCATCTGTATACACATGGAAATATCTACACAGCCATCTGTATAAACATGCAAATATCAACACCGCCATCTCTATAAACATGCAATTATCTACACTGCCATCTCCATAAACATGGAACTAACTACTCTGCCATCTGTATAAACATGGAAACATCTAAACCGCCATCTGTGTGAATAAGGAAATATCTACAATGACATCTGTACAAAAATATAAATATCTGCACCGCGAGCTGTATAAACATGGAAATATCTACATCGCTATCTGTATAAACGTGGAAATACCGACACCACTGTCGGTATAAACATGGAAATATCTACAACGCCATCTATAGAAACATGGAAATATCTACACCGCTATGTCTATAAACATGGAAATACCTACACCGCTATCCCAATAAACATGGAAATATCTACACCGCTATCTGTATAAACATGGAAATATCTACACTGCTATCTGTATAAACATGGAAATATCTACACCGCGATCTGTATAAACATGGAAATATCTACAACACGATCTGTATAAACATGGAAATATCTTCACCACGATCTGTATAAACATGGAAATATCTACACCGCTATCTGTAAAAACATGGTAATATCTACACCACCATCTATATAAACATGGAAATATCTACACCACCATCTGTATAAACATGGAAATATCTACAATGCCATCTGTAGAAAGATGGAAATATCTACACCGCAATCTGTGTAAACATGGAAATATCTACACCGATATCTGTAAAAACATGGAAATATCTACACCGCTATCTCTATAAACATGGAAATATCTACACCGCGATCTGTATAAACATGGAAATATCTACACCACGATCTGTATAAACATGGAAATATCTACACCGCTATCTGTATAAACATGGAAATATCTACACAGCTATCACTATAAACATGGAAAATCTACACCGCCATCTGTATAAACATGGAAATACCTACAAAGTCATCTGTATAAACATGGAAATATCTACACAGCCATCTGTATAAACATGGAAATATCTACACAACCATCTGTATATACATGGAAATATCTACACCGCTATCTGTATAAACATGGAAATAACTACACCGCTATTAGTATAAACAAGGAAATATCTACACCGTGATCTGTATAAACATGGAAATATCTACACCGCTATCTCTATAAACATGGAAATATCTACACCCCTATCTGTATAAGCATGGAAATATCCACACCGCTATCTCTATAAACATGGAAAAATCAACACCGCTATCTCTATGAACATGGAAATATCTACACCGAAATCTCTATAAACATGGAAATATCTACACCACGATCAGAATAAACACGGAAATATCTGCACCGCTATCTGTATAAACATGGAAATATCTCCACTGCTATCTCTATAAACATCGAAATATCTACTCCGCCATCTGTATAAACATGGAAATACTTACAAAGTTATCTGTATAAACATGGAAATAACTACACCGCCATCTGTGTAACCATGGAAATATCTAAACAGCCATGTGTATATACATGGAAATAACTACACTGCTATCTATATAAACATGGAAATAACCACACCGCTATCTGTATAAACATGGAAATATCTACACCGCCATCTACATATCCATGGAAATATCTGCGCTGCCATCTGTATAAACATGGAAATATCTACACGGTCATCTGTGTATAGATGGAAATATCAACACCGTCATCTCTACAAACATGGAAATATCTGCACCGCTATTTGTATAAACATGAAAATATCTACACCGCTGTCTGTATAAACATGGAAATATCTACACCGCTATCTGTATAAACATGGAAATATCTACACCGCTATCTCTATAAACATGGAAATATCTACACCGTGATCTGTATAAACATGGAAATATTTCCACCGCTATCTGTATAAGCATGGAAATTTCTAAACCGTTATCTGTATAAATATGGAAATAACTACACCGCTATCTCTATAAACATGGAAATATCTACACCACCATCTGTATAAACATGGAAATACCTATACAGTCATCTGTGTAAACATGGAAATATCTACACCACCATCTGTATAAACATGGAAATATCTTCAATGCCATCTGTATACACATGGAAATACCTACAGGGCAATCTGTGTATAGATGGAAACATCAACACCGCCATCTGTACAAACATGGAAATATCTACACTGCTATCTCAATAAACATGGAAATATCTACACTGCGGTCTGTATAAACATGGAAATACCTACACTGGTATCTGTATAAACATAGAAATATCAACACAATGATCTGTATAAACATGGAAATATCTACACCGCTATCTGTATAAACATGGAAATATCTGCACCGCTATCTCTATAAACATGGAAATATCTACAAAGACATCTGTATAAACATGGAAATACCTACACAGTCATGTGTAGGAACATTTAAATATCTACACTGCCATCTGTATAAACAAAGAAATATCTACAAAGCCCTCTGTATATATATGGAAGTATCTGCATAGGCATCTGTGTAAACATGGAAATATCTGCACCGCTATCTGTATAAACATGGAAATACCTACACCGCTGTCTCTATAAACATGGAAATATGTACACCGCTATGTGTATAAACATGGAAATATCTCCACTGCTCTCTGTATAAACATGGAAATATCTCCACCGTTATCTGTATAAACATGGAAATATCTACAGCGCCATCTCTAAAAACATTGAAATATCTACACTGCCATCTGTAAAAACATGGAAATAACTACACCGCCAACTGTATAAGCATGGAAATATCTACACCACCATCTGTATAAACATGGAAATACCTACAATACCATCTGTATACACATGGAAATATCTACACAGACATCTGTATAAATATGGAAATAACTACACGGCCATCTGTATAAACATGCAAATATCTACACTGCCATCTGTAGGAAGATGGAAATATCTACACCGCTATCTCTATAAATATGGAAATATCTACACCGCCATCTCTATAAACATGAAAATATCTACACTGCCATCTCCATAAAGATGGAGGTATCTACTCTGCCATGTGTATAAACACGGAAATATCTACACCACTATCTGTGAAAACATGGGAATATCTACACCGCTATCTGTTTAAACATGGAAATATCTACACGGCCATCTGTGTATAGATGGAAATATCAACACCGCCATCTGTAGAAACATGGAAATATCTACACCGCTATCTCTATAAACATGGAAATATCTGCACTGCCATCTGTAAAAACATGGAAATACGTATACAGTCATCTGTATACACATGGAAATATCTACAATGCCATCTGTATACACATGGAAATATCTACACAGCCATCTGTATACACATGGAAATATCTACACAGCCATCTGTATAAACATGCAAATATCAACACCGCCATCTCTATAAACATGCAATTATCTACACTGCCATCTCCATAAACAGGGAACTAACTACTCTGCCATCTGTATAAACATGGAAACATCTAAACCGCCATCTGTGTGAATAAGGAAATATCTACAATGACATCTGTACAAAAATATAAATATCTGCACCGCGAACTGTATAAACATGGAAATATCTACATCGCTATCTGTATAAACGTGGAAATACCGACACCGCTGTCGGTATAAACATGGAAATATCTACAACGCCATCTATATAAACATGGAAATATCTACACCGCTATGTCTATAAACATGGAAATACCTACACCGCTATCCCAATAAACATGGAAATATCTACACCGCTATCTGTATAAACATGGAAATATCTACACTGCTATCTGTATAAACATGGAAATATCTACACCGCGATCTGTATAAACATGGAAATATCTACAACACGATCTGTATAAACATGGAAATATCTTCACCACGATCTGTATAAACATGGAAATATCTACACCGCTATCTGTAAAAACATGGTAATATCTACACCACCATCTATATAAACATGGAAATATCTACACCACCATCTGTATAAACATGGAAATATCTACAATGCCATCTGTAGAAAGATGGAAATATCTACACCGCAATCTGTGTAAACATGGAAATATCTACACCGATATCTGTAAAAACATGGAAATATCTACACCGCTATCTCTATAAACATGGAAATATCTACACCGCGATCTGTATAAACATGGAAATATCTACACCGCGATCTGTATAAACATGGAAATATCTACACCGCTATCTGTATAAACATGGAAATATCTACACAGCTATCACTATAAACATGGAAAATCTACACCGCCATCTGTATAAACATGGAAATACCTACAAAGTCATCTGTATAAACATGGAAATATCTACACAGCCATCTGTATAAACATGGAAATATCTACACAACCATCTGTATATACATGGAAATATCTACACCGCTATCTGTATAAACATGGAAATAACTACACCGCTATTAGTATAAACAAGGAAATATCTACACCGTGATCTGTATAAACATGGAAATATCTACACCGCTATCTCTATAAACATGGAAATATCTACACCCCTATCTGTATAAGCATGGAAATATCCACACCGCTATCTCTATAAACATGGAAAAATCAACACCGCTATCTCTATGAACATGGAAATATCTACACCGAAATCTCTATAAACATGGAAATATCTACACCACGATCAGAATAAACACGGAAATATCTGCACCGCTATCTGTATAAACATGGAAATATCTCCACTGCTATCTCTATAAACATCGAAATATCTACTCCGCCATCTGTATAAACATGGAAATACTTACAAAGTTATCTGTATAAACATGGAAATAACTACACCGCCATCTGTGTAACCATGGAAATATCTAAACAGCCATGTGTATATACATGGAAATAACTACACCGCTATCTATATAAACATGGAAATAACTACACCGCTATCTGTATAAACATGGAAATATCTACACCGCCATCTACATATCCATGGAAATATCTGCGCTGCCATCTGTATAAACATGGAAATATCTACACGGTCATCTGTGTATAGATGGAAATATCAACACCGTCATCTCTACAAACATGGAAATATCTGCACCGCTATTTGTATAAACATGAAAATATCTACACCGCTGTCTGTATAAACATGGAAATATCTACACCGCTATCTGTATAAACATGGAAATATCTACACCGCTATCTCTATAAACATGGAAATATCTACACCGTGATCTGTATAAACATGGAAATATTTACACCGCTATCTGTATAAGCATGGAAATTTCTAAACCGTTATCTGTATAAATATGGAAATAACTACACCGCTATCTCTATAAACATGGAAATATCTACACCACCATCTGTATAAACATGGAAATACCTATACAGTCATCTGTGTAAACATGGAAATATCTACACCACCATCTGTATAAACATGGAAACATCTTCAATGCCATCTGTATACACATGGAAATACCTACAGGGCAATCTGTGTATAGATGGAAACATCAACACCGCCATCTGTACAAACATGGAAATATCTACACTGCTATCTCAATAAACATGGAAATATCTACACTGCGGTCTGTATAAACATGGAAATACCTACACTGGTATCTGTATAAACATAGAAATATCAACACAATGATCTGTATAAACATGGAAATATCTACACCGCTATCTGTATAAACATGGAAATATCTGCACCGCTATCTCTATAAACATGGAAATATCTACAAAGACATCTGTATAAACATGGAAATACCTACACAGTCATGTGTAGGAACATTTAAATATCTACACTGCCATCTGTATAAACAAAGAAATATCTACAAAGCCCTCTGTATATATATGGAAGTATCTGCATAGGCATCTGTGTAAACATGGAAATATCTGCACCGCTATCTGTATAAACATGGAAATACCTACACCGCTGTCTCTATAAACATGGAAATATGTACACCGCTATGTGTATAAACATGGAAATATCTCCACTGCTCTCTGTATAAACATGGAAATATCTCCACCGTTATCTGTATAAACATGGAAATATCTACAGCGCCATCTCTAAAAACATTGAAATATCTACACTGCCATCTGTAAAAACATGGAAATAACTACACCGCCAACTGTATAAGCATGGAAATATCTACACCACCATCTGTATAAACATGGAAATACCTACAATACCATCTGTATACACATGGAAATATCTACACAGACATCTGTATAAATATGGAAATAACTACACGGCCATCTGTATAAACATGCAAATATCTACACTGCCATCTGTAGAAAGATGGAAATATCTACACCGCTATCTCTATAAATATGGAAATATCTACACCGCCATCTCTATAAACATGAAAATATCTACACTGCCATCTCCATAAAGATGGAGGTATCTACTCTGCCATGTGTATAAACACGGAAATATCTACACCACTATCTGTGAAAACATGGGAATATCTACACCGCTATCTGTTTAAACATGGAAATATCTACACGGCCATCTGTGTATAGATGGAAATATCAACACCGCCATCTGTAGAAACATGGAAATATCTACACCGCTATCTCTATAAACATGGAAATATCTGCACTGCCATCTGTAAAAACATGGAAATACGTATACAGTCATCTGTATAAACATGGAAATATCTACAATGCCATCTGTATACACATGGAAATATCTACACAGCCATCTGTATACACATGGAAATATCTACACAGCCATCTGTATAAACATGTAAATATCAACACCGCCATCTCTATAAACATGCAATTATCTACACTGCCATCTCCATAAACATGGAACTAACTACTCTGCCATCTGTATAAACATGGAAACATCTAAACCGCCATCTGTGTGAATAAGGAAATATCTACAATGACATCTGTACAAAAATATAAATATCTGCACCGCGAGCTGTATAAACATGGAAATATCTACATCGCTATCTGTATAAACGTGGAAATACCGACACCGCTGTCGGTATAAACATGGAAATATCTACAACGCCATCTATATAAACATGGAAATATCTACACCGCTATGTCTATAAACATGGAAATACCTACACCGCTATCCCAATAAACATGGAAATATCTACACCGCTATCTGTATAAACATGGAAATATCTACACTGCTATCTGTATAAACATGGAAATATCTACACCGCGATCTGTATAAACATGGAAATATCTACAACACGATCTGTATAAACATGGAAATATCTTCACCACGATCTGTATAAACATGGAAATATCTACACCGCTATCTGTAAAAACATGGTAATATCTACACCACCATCTATATAAACATGGAAATATCTACACCACCATCTGTATAAACATGGAAATATCTACAATGCCATCTGTAGAAAGATGGAAATATCTACACCGCAATCTGTGTAAACATGGAAATATCTACACCGATATCTGTAAAAACATGGAAATATCTACACCGCTATCTCTATAAACATGGAAATATCTACACCGTGATCTGTATAAACATGGAAATATCTACACCGCGATCTGTATAAACATGGAAATATCTACACCACCATCTGTATAAACATGGAAATATCTACAATGCCATCTGTAGAAAGATGGAAATATCTACACCGCAATCTGTGTAAACATGGAAATATCTACACCGATATCTGTAAAAACATGGAAATATCTACACCGCTATCTCTATAAACATGGAAATATCTACACCGCGATCTGTATAAACATGGAAATATCTACACCGCGATCTGTATAAACATGGAAATATCTACACCGCTATCTGTATAAACATGGAAATATCTACACAGCTATCACTATAAACATGGAAAATCTACACCGCCATCTGTATAAACATGGAAATACCTACAAAGTCATCTGTATAAACATGGAAATATCTACACAGCCATCTGTATAAACATGGAAATATCTACACAACCATCTGTATATACATGGAAATATCTACACCGCTATCTGTATAAACATGGAAATAACTACACCGCTATTAGCATAAACAAGGAAATATCTACACCGTGATCTGTATAAACATGGAAATATCTACACCGCTATCTCTATAAACATGGAAATATCTACACCCCTATCTGTATAAGCATGGAAATATCCACACCGCTATCTCTATAAACATGGAAAAATCAACACCGCTATCTCTATGAACATGGAAATATCTACACCGAAATCTCTATAAACATGGAAATATCTACACCACGATCAGAATAAACACGGAAATATCTGCACCGCTATCTGTATAAACATGGAAATATCTCCACTGCTATCTCTATAAACATCGAAATATCTATTCCGCCATCTGTATAAACATGGAAATACTTACAAAGTTATCTGTATAAACATGGAAATAACTACACCGCCATCTGTGTAAACATGGAAATATCTAAACAGCCATGTGTATATACATGGAAATAACTACACCGCTATCTATATAAACATGGAAATAACTACACCGCTATCTGTATAAACATGGAAATATCTACACCGCCATCTACATATCCATGGAAATATCTGCGCTGCCATCTGTATAAACATGGAAATATCTACACGGTCATCTGTGTATAGATGGAAATATCAACACCGTCATCTCTACAAACATGGAAATATCTGCACCGCTATTTGTATAAACATGAAAATATCTACACCGCTGTCTGTATAAACATGGAAATATCTACACCGCTATCTGTATAAACATGGAAATATCTACACCGCTATCTCTATAAACATGGAAATATCTACACCGCTATCTGTAAAAACATGGTAATATCTACACCACCATCTATATAAACATGGAAATATCTACACCACCATCTGTATAAACATGGAAATATCTACAATGCCATCTGTAGAAAGATGGAAATATCTACACCGCAATCTGTGTAAACATGGAAATATCTACACCGATATCTGTAAAAACATGGAAATATCTACACCGCTATCTCTATAAACATGGAAATATCTACACCGTGATCTGTATAAACATGGAAATATCTACACCGCGATCTGTATAAACATGGAAATATCTACACCACCATCTGTATAAACATGGAAATATCTACAATGCCATCTGTAGAAAGATGGAAATATCTACACCGCAATCTGTGTAAACATGGAAATATCTACACCGATATCTGTAAAAACATGGAAATATCTACACCGCTATCTCTATAAACATGGAAATATCTACACCGCGATCTGTATAAACATGGAAATATCTACACCGCGATCTGTATAAACATGGAAATATCTACACCGCTATCTGTATAAACATGGAAATATCTACACAGCTATCACTATAAACATGGAAAATCTACACCGCCATCTGTATAAACATGGAAATACCTACAAAGTCATCTGTATAAACATGGAAATATCTACACAGCCATCTGTATAAACATGGAAATATCTACACAACCATCTGTATATACATGGAAATATCTACACCGCTATCTGTATAAACATGGAAATAACTACACCGCTATTAGCATAAACAAGGAAATATCTACACCGTGATCTGTATAAACATGGAAATATCTACACCGCTATCTCTATAAACATGGAAATATCTACACCCCTATCTGTATAAGCATGGAAATATCCACACCGCTATCTCTATAAACATGGAAAAATCAACACCGCTATCTCTATGAACATGGAAATATCTACACCGAAATCTCTATAAACATGGAAATATCTACACCACGATCAGAATAAACACGGAAATATCTGCACCGCTATCTGTATAAACATGGAAATATCTCCACTGCTATCTCTATAAACATCGAAATATCTATTCCGCCATCTGTATAAACATGGAAATACTTACAAAGTTATCTGTATAAACATGGAAATAACTACACCGCCATCTGTGTAACCATGGAAATATCTAAACAGCCATGTGTATATACATGGAAATAACTACACCGCTATCTATATAAACATGGAAATAACTACACCGCTATCTGTAGAAACATGGAAATATCTACACCGCCATCTACATATCCATGGAAATATCTGCGCTGCCATCTGTATAAACATGGAAATATCTACACGGTCATCTGTGTATAGATGGAAATATCAACACCGTCATCTCTACAAACATGGAAATATCTGCACCGCTATTTGTATAAACATGAAAATATCTACACCGCTGTCTGTATAAACATGGAAATATCTACACCGCTATCTGTATAAACATGGAAATATCTACACCGCTATCTCTATAAACATGGAAATATCTACACCGTGATCTGTATAAACATGGAAATATTTACACCGCTATCTGTATAAGCATGGAAATTTCTAAACCGTTATCTGTATAAATATGGAAATAACTACACCGCTATCTCTATAAACATGGAAATATCTACACCACCATCTGTATAAACATGGAAATACCTATACAGTCATCTGTGTAAACATGGAAATATCTACACCACCATCTGTATAAACATGGAAATATCTTCAATGCCATCTGTATACACATGGAAATACCTACAGGGCAATCTGTGTATAGATGGAAACATCAACACCGCCATCTGTACAAACATGGAAATATCTACACTGCTATCTCAATAAACATGGAAATATCTACACTGCGGTCTGTATAAACATGGAAATACCTACACTGGTATCTGTATAAACATAGAAATATCAACACAATGATCTGTATAAACATGGAAATATCTACACCGCTATCTGTATAAACATGGAAATATCTGCACCGCTATCTCTATAAACATGGAAATATCTACAAAGACATCTGTATAAACATGGAAATACCTACACAGTCATGTGTAGGAACATTTAAATATCTACACTGCCATCTGTATAAACAAAGAAATATCTACAAAGCCCTCTGTATATATATGGAAGTATCTGCATAGGCATCTGTGTAAACATGGAAATATCTGCACCGCTATCTGTATAAACATGGAAATACCTACACCGCTGTCTCTATAAACATGGAAATATGTACACCGCTATGTGTATAAACATGGAAATATCTCCACTGCTCTCTGTATAAACATGGAAATATCTCCACCGTTATCTGTATAAACATGGAAATATCTACAGCGCCATCTCTAAAAACATTGAAATATCTACACTGCCATCTGTAAAAACATGGAAATAACTACACCGCCAACTGTATAAGCATGGAAATATCTACACCACCATCTGTATAAACATGGAAATACCTACAATACCATCTGTATACACATGGAAATATCTACACAGACATCTGTATAAATATGGAAATAACTACACGGCCATCTGTATAAACATGCAAATATCTACACTGCCATCTGTAGAAAGATGGAAATATCTACACCGCTATCTCTATAAATATGGAAATATCTACACCGCCATCTCTATAAACATGAAAATATCTACACTGCCATCTCCATAAAGATGGAGGTATCTACTCTGCCATGTGTATAAACACGGAAATATCTACACCACTATCTGTGAAAACATGGGAATATCTACACCGCTATCTGTTTAAACATGGAAATATCTACACGGCCATCTGTGTATAGATGGAAATATCAACACCGCCATCTGTATAAACATGGAAATATCTACACCGCCATCTACATATCCATGGAAATATCTGCGCTGCCATCTGTATAAACATGGAAATATCTACACGGTCATCTGTGTATAGATGGAAATATCAACACCGTCATCTCTACAAACATGGAAATATCTGCACCGCTATTTGTATAAACATGAAAATATCTACACCGCTGTCTGTATAAACATGGAAATATCTACACCGCTATCTGTATAAACATGGAAATATCTACACCGCTATCTCTATAAACATGGAAATATCTACACCGTGATCTGTATAAACATGGAAATATTTACACCGCTATCTGTATAAGCATGGAAATTTCTAAACCGTTATCTGTATAAATATGGAAATAACTACACCGCTATCTCTATAAACATGGAAATATCTACACCACCATCTGTATAAACATGGAAATACCTATACAGTCATCTGTGTAAACATGGAAATATCTACACCACCATCTGTATAAACATGGAAATATCTTCAATGCCATCTGTATACACATGGAAATACCTACAGGGCAATCTGTGTATAGATGGAAACATCAACACCGCCATCTGTACAAACATGGAAATATCTACACTGCTATCTCAATAAACATGGAAATATCTACACTGCGGTCTGTATAAACATGGAAATACCTACACTGGTATCTGTATAAACATAGAAATATCAACACAATGATCTGTATAAACATGGAAATATCTACACCGCTATCTGTATAAACATGGAAATATCTGCACCGCTATCTCTATAAACATGGAAATATCTACAAAGACATCTGTATAAACATGGAAATACCTACACAGTCATGTGTAGGAACATTTAAATATCTACACTGCCATCTGTATAAACAAAGAAATATCTACAAAGCCCTCTGTATATATATGGAAGTATCTGCATAGGCATCTGTGTAAACATGGAAATATCTGCACCGCTATCTGTATAAACATGGAAATACCTACACCGCTGTCTCTATAAACATGGAAATATGTACACCGCTATGTGTATAAACATGGAAATATCTCCACTGCTCTCTGTATAAACATGGAAATATCTCCACCGTTATCTGTATAAACATGGAAATATCTACAGCGCCATCTCTAAAAACATTGAAATATCTACACTGCCATCTGTAAAAACATGGAAATAACTACACCGCCAACTGTATAAGCATGGAAATATCTACACCACCATCTGTATAAACATGGAAATACCTACAATACCATCTGTATACACATGGAAATATCTACACAGACATCTGTATAAATATGGAAATAACTACACGGCCATCTGTATAAACATGCAAATATCTACACTGCCATCTGTAGAAAGATGGAAATATCTACACCGCTATCTCTATAAATATGGAAATATCTACACCGCCATCTCTATAAACATGAAAATATCTACACTGCCATCTCCATAAAGATGGAGGTATCTACTCTGCCATGTGTATAAACACGGAAATATCTACACCACTATCTGTGAAAACATGGGAATATCTACACCGCTATCTGTTTAAACATGGAAATATCTACACGGCCATCTGTGTATAGATGGAAATATCAACACCGCCATCTGTAGAAACATGGAAATATCTACACCGCTATCTCTATAAACATGGAAATATCTGCACTGCCATCTGTAAAAACATGGAAATACGTATACAGTCATCTGTATAAACATGGAAATATCTACAATGCCATCTGTATACACATGGAAATATCTACACAGCCATCTGTATACACATGGTAATATCTACACAGCCATCTGTATAAACATGTAAATATCAACACCGCCATCTCTATAAACATGCAATTATCTACACTGCCATCTCCATAAACATGGAACTAACTACTCTGCCATCTGTATAAACATGGAAACATCTAAACCGCCATCTGTGTGAATAAGGAAATATCTACAATGACATCTGTACAAAAATATAAATATCTGCACCGCGAGCTGTATAAACATGGAAATATCTACATCGCTATCTGTATAAACGTGGAAATACCGACACCGCTGTCGGTATAAACATGGAAATATCTACAACGCCATCTATATAAACATGGAAATATCTACACCGCTATGTCTATAAACATGGAAATACCTACACCGCTATCCCAATAAACATGGAAATATCTACACCGCTATCTGTATAAACATGGAAATATCTACACTGCTATCTGTATAAACATGGAAATATCTACACCGCGATCTGTATAAACATGGAAATATCTACAACACGATCTGTATAAACATGGAAATATCTTCACCACGATCTGTATAAACATGGAAATATCTACACCGCTATCTGTAAAAACATGGTAATATCTACACCACCATCTATATAAACATGGAAATATCTACACCACCATCTGTATAAACATGGAAATATCTACAATGCCATCTGTAGAAAGATGGAAATATCTACACCGCAATCTGTGTAAACATGGAAATATCTACACCGATATCTGTAAAAACATGGAAATATCTACACCGCTATCTCTATAAACATGGAAATATCTACACCGTGATCTGTATAAACATGGAAATATCTACACCGCGATCTGTATAAACATGGAAATATCTACACCACCATCTGTATAAACATGGAAATATCTACAATGCCATCTGTAGAAAGATGGAAATATCTACACCGCAATCTGTGTAAACATGGAAATATCTACACCGATATCTGTAAAAACATGGAAATATCTACACCGCTATCTCTATAAACATGGAAATATCTACACCGCGATCTGTATAAACATGGAAATATCTACACCGCGATCTGTATAAACATGGAAATATCTACACCGCTATCTGTATAAACATGGAAATATCTACACAGCTATCACTATAAACATGGAAAATCTACACCGCCATCTGTATAAACATGGAAATACCTACAAAGTCATCTGTATAAACATGGAAATATCTACACAGCCATCTGTATAAACATGGAAATATCTACACAACCATCTGTATATACATGGAAATATCTACACCGCTATCTGTATAAACATGGAAATAACTACACCGCTATTAGTATAAACAAGGAAATATCTACACCGTGATCTGTATAAACATGGAAATATCTACACCGCTATCTCTATAAACATGGAAATATCTACACCCCTATCTGTATAAGCATGGAAATATCCACACCGCTATCTCTATAAACATGGAAAAATCAACACCGCTATCTCTATGAACATGGAAATATCTACACCGAAATCTCTATAAACATGGAAATATCTACACCACGATCAGAATAAACACGGAAATATCTGCACCGCTATCTGTATAAACATGGAAATATCTCCACTGCTATCTCTGTAAACATCGAAATATCTACTCCGCCATCTGTATAAACATGGAAATACTTACAAAGTTATCTGTATAAACATGGAAATAACTACACCGCCATCTGTGTAACCATGGAAATATCTAAACAGCCATGTGTATATACATGGAAATAACTACACCGCTATCTATATAAACATGGAAATAACTACACCGCTATCTGTATAAACATGGAAATATCTACACCGCCATCTACATATCCATGGAAATATCTGCGCTGCCATCTGTATAAACATGGAAATATCTACACGGTCATCTGTGTATAGATGGAAATATCAACACCGTCATCTCTACAAACATGGAAATATCTGCACCGCTATTTGTATAAACATGAAAATATCTACACCGCTGTCTGTATAAACATGGAAATATCTACACCGCTATCTGTATAAACATGGAAATATCTACACCGCTATCTCTATAAACATGGAAATATCTACACCGTGATCTGTATAAACATGGAAATATTTACACCGCTATCTGTATAAGCATGGAAATTTCTAAACCGTTATCTGTATAAATATGGAAATAACTACACCGCTATCTCTAT
This sequence comes from Pan paniscus, assembly GCF_029289425.2. Taxonomy (NCBI): domain Eukaryota; kingdom Metazoa; phylum Chordata; class Mammalia; order Primates; family Hominidae; genus Pan; species Pan paniscus. The sequence goes on from NC_073259.2 coordinate 1,167,346, forward strand.
AAGCATGGAAATATCTACACCACCATCTGTATAAACATGGAAATACCTATACAGTCATCTGTGTAAACATGGAAATATCTACACCACCATCTGTATAAACATGGAAATATCTTCAATGCCATCTGTATACACATGGAAATACCTACAGGGCAATCTGTGTATAGATGGAAACATCAACACCGCCATCTGTACAAACATGGAAATATCTACACTGCTATCTCAATAAACATGGAAATATCTACACTGTGGTCTGTATAAACATGGAAATACCTACACTGGTATCTGTATAAACATAGAAATATCAACACAATGATCTGTATAAACATGGAAATATCTACACCGCTATCTGTATAAACATGGAAATATCTGCACCGCTATCTCTATAAACATGGAAATATCTACAAAGACATCTGTATAAACATGGAAATACCTACACAGTCATGTGTAGGAACATTTAAATATCTACACTGCCATCTGTATAAACAAAGAAATATCTACAAAGCCCTCTGTATATATATGGAAGTATCTGCATAGGCATCTGTGTAAACATGGAAATATCTGCACCGCTATCTGTATAAACATGGAAATACCTACACCGCTGTCTCTATAAACATGGAAATATGTACACCGCTATGTGTATAAACATGGAAATATCTCCACTGCTCTCTGTATAAACATGGAAATATCTCCACCGTTATCTGTATAAACATGGAAATATCTACAGCGCCATCTCTAAAAACATTGAAATATCTACACTGCCATCTGTAAAAACATGGAAATAACTACACCGCCAACTGTATAAGCATGGAAATATCTACACCACCATCTGTATAAACATGGAAATACCTACAATACCATCTGTATACACATGGAAATATCTACACAGACATCTGTATAAATATGGAAATAACTACACGGCCATCTGTATAAACATGCAAATATCTACACTGCCATCTGTAGAAAGATGGAAATATCTACACCGCTATCTCTATAAATATGGAAATATCTACACCGCCATCTCTATAAACATGAAAATATCTACACTGCCATCTCCATAAAGATGGAGGTATCTACTCTGCCATGTGTATAAACACGGAAATATCTACACCACTATCTGTGAAAACATGGGAATATCTACACCGCTATCTGTTTAAACATGGAAATATCTACACGGCCATCTGTGTATAGATGGAAATATCAACACCGCCATCTGTAGAAACATGGAAATATCTACACCGCTATCTCTATAAACATGGAAATATCTGCACTGCCATCTGTAAAAACATGGAAATACGTATACAGTCATCTGTATAAACATGGAAATATCTACAATGCCATCTGTATACACATGGAAATATCTACACAGCCATCTGTATAAACATGGAAATATCAACACTGCTATCTCTATAAACATGGAAATATCTACACCGCCATCTCTATAAACATGCAATTATCTACACTGCCATCTCCATAAACATGGAACTAACTACTCTGCCATCTGTATAAACATGGAAACATCTAAACCGCCATCTGTGTGAATAAGGAAATATCTACAATGACATCTGTACAAAAATATAAATATCTGCACCGCGAGCTGTATAAACATGGAAATATCTACATCGCTATCTGTATAAACGTGGAAATACCGACACCGCTGTCGGTATAAACATGGAAATATCTACAACGCCATCTATAGAAACATGGAAATATCTACACCGCTATGTCTATAAACATGGAAATACCTACACCGCTATCCCAATAAACATGGAAATATCTACACCGCTATCTGTATAAACATGGAAATATCTACACTGCTATCTGTATAAACATGGAAATATCTACACCGCGATCTGTATAAACATGGAAATATCTACAACACGATCTGTATAAACATGGAAATATCTTCACCACGATCTGTATAAACATGGAAATATCTACACCGCTATCTGTAAAAACATGGTAATATCTACACCACCATCTATATAAACATGGAAATATCTACACCACCATCTGTATAAACATGGAAATATCTACAATGCCATCTGTAGAAAGATGGAAATATCTACACCGCAATCTGTGTAAACATGGAAATATCTACACCGATATCTGTAAAAACATGGAAATATCTACACCGCTATCTCTATAAACATGGAAATATCTACACCGCGATCTGTATAAACATGGAAATATCTACACCGCGATCTGTATAAACATGGAAATATCTACACCGCTATCTGTATAAACATGGAAATATCTACACAGCTATCACTATAAACATGGAAAATCTACACCGCCATCTGTATAAACATGGAAATACCTACAAAGTCATCTGTATAAACATGGAAATATCTACACAGCCATCTGTATAAACATGGAAATATCTACACAACCATCTGTATATACATGGAAATATCTACACCGCTATCTGTATAAACATGGAAATAACTACACCGCTATTAGTATAAACAAGGAAATATCTACACCGTGATCTGTATAAACATGGAAATATCTACACCGCTATCTCTATAAACATGGAAATATCTACACCCCTATCTGTATAAGCATGGAAATATCCACACCGCTATCTCTATAAACATGGAAAAATCAACACCGCTATCTCTATGAACATGGAAATATCTACACCGAAATCTCTATAAACATGGAAATATCTACACCACGATCAGAATAAACACGGAAATATCTGCACCGCTATCTGTATAAACATGGAAATATCTCCACTGCTATCTCTATAAACATCAAAATATCTACTCCGCCATCTGTATAAACATGGAAATACTTACAAAGTTATCTGTATAAACATGGAAATAACTACACCGCCATCTGTGTAACCATGGAAATATCTAAACAGCCATGTGTATATACATGGAAATAACTACACCGCTATCTATATAAACATGGAAATAACTACACCGCTATCTGTATAAACATGGAAATATCTACACCGCCATCTACATATCCATGGAAATATCTGCGCTGCCATCTGTATAAACATGGAAATATCTACACGGTCATCTGTGTATAGATGGAAATATCAACACCGTCATCTCTACAAACATGGAAATATCTGCACCGCTATTTGTATAAACATGAAAATATCTACACCGCTGTCTGTATAAACATGGAAATATCTACACCGCTATCTGTATAAACATGGAAATATCTACACCGCTATCTCTATAAACATGGAAATAACTACACTGTGATCTGTATAAACATGGAAATATTTACACCGCTATCTGTATAAGCATGGAAATTTCTAAACCGTTATCTGTATAAATATGGAAATAACTACACCGCTATCTCTATAAACATGGAAATATCTACACCACCATCTGTATAAACATGGAAATACCTATACAGTCATCTGTGTAAACATGGAAATATCTACACCACCATCTGTATAAACATGGAAATATCTTCAATGCCATCTGTATACACATGGAAATACCTACAGGGCAATCTGTGTATAGATGGAAACATCAACACCGCCATCTGTACAAACATGGAAATATCTACACTGCTATCTCAATAAACATGGAAATATCTACACTGCGGTCTGTATAAACATGGAAATACCTACACTGGTATCTGTATAAACATAGAAATATCAACACAATGATCTGTATAAACATGGAAATATCTACACCGCTATCTGTATAAACATGGAAATATCTGCACCGCTATCTCTATAAACATGGAAATATCTACAAAGACATCTGTATAAACATGGAAATACCTACACAGTCATGTGTAGGAACATTTAAATATCTACACTGCCATCTGTATAAACAAAGAAATATCTACAAAGCCCTCTGTATATATATGGAAGTATCTGCATAGGCATCTGTGTAAACATGGAAATATCTGCACCGCTATCTGTATAAACATGGAAATACCTACACCGCTGTCTCTATAAACATGGAAATATGTACACCGCTATGTGTATAAACATGGAAATATCTCCACTGCTCTCTGTATAAACATGGAAATATCTCCACCGTTATCTGTATAAACATGGAAATATCTACAGCGCCATCTCTAAAAACATTGAAATATCTACACTGCCATCTGTAAAAACATGGAAATAACTACACCGCCAACTGTATAAGCATGGAAATATCTACACCACCATCTGTATAAACATGGAAATACCTACAATACCATCTGTATACACATGGAAATATCTACACAGACATCTGTATAAATATGGAAATAACTACACGGCCATCTGTATAAACATGCAAATATCTACACTGCCATCTGTAGAAAGATGGAAATATCTACACCGCTATCTCTATAAATATGGAAATATCTACACCGCCATCTCTATAAACATGAAAATATCTACACTGCCATCTCCATAAAGATGGAGGTATCTACTCTGCCATGTGTATAAACACGGAAATATCTACACCACTATCTGTGAAAACATGGGAATATCTACACCACTATCTGTTTAAACATGGAAATATCTACACGGCCATCTGTGTATAGATGGAAATATCAACACCGCCATCTGTAGAAACATGGAAATATCTACACCGCTATCTCTATAAACATGGAAATATCTGCACTGCCATCTGTAAAAACATGGAAATACGTATACAGTCATCTGTATAAACATGGAAATATCTACAATGCCATCTGTATACACATGGAAATATCTACACAGCCATCTGTATACACATGGAAATATCTACACAGCCATCTGTATAAACATGTAAATATCAACACCGCCATCTCTATAAACATGCAATTATCTACACTGCCATCTCCATAAACATGGAACTAACTACTCTGCCATCTGTATAAACATGGAAACATCTAAACCGCCATCTGTGTGAATAAGGAAATATCTACAATGACATCTGTACAAAAATATAAATATCTGCACCGCGAGCTGTATAAACATGGAAATATCTACATCGCTATCTGTATAAACGTGGAAATACCGACACCGCTGTCGGTATAAACATGGAAATATCTACAACGCCATCTATATAAACATGGAAATATCTACACCGCTATGTCTATAAACATGGAAATACCTACACCGCTATCACAATAAACATGGAAATATCTACACCGCTATCTGTATAAACATGGAAATATCTACACTGCTATCTGTATAAACATGGAAATATCTACACCGTGATCTGTATAAACATGGAAATATCTACAACACGATCTGTATAAACATGGAAATATCTATACCACGATCTGTATAAACATGGAAATATCTACACCGCTATCTGTAAAAACATGGTAATATCTACACCACCATCTATATAAACATGGAAATATCTACACCACCATCTGTATAAACATGGAAATATCTACAATGCCATCTGTAGAAAGATGGAAATATCTACACCGCAATCTGTGTAAACATGGAAATATCTACACCGATATCTGTAAAAACATGGAAATATCTACACCGCTATCTCTATAAACATGGAAATATCTACACCGCGATCTGTATAAACATGGAAATATCTACACCGCGATCTGTATAAACATGGAAATATCTACACCGCTATCTGTATAAACATGGAAATATCTACACAGCTATCACTATAAACATGGAAAATCTACACCGCCATCTGTATAAACATGGAAATACCTACAAAGTCATCTGTATAAACATGGAAATATCTACACAGCCATCTGTATAAACATGGAAATATCTACACAACCATCTGTATATACATGGAAATATCTACACCGCTATCTGTATAAACATGGAAATAACTACACCGCTATTAGTATAAACAAGGAAATATCTACACCGTGATCTGTATAAACATGGAAATATCTACACCGCTATCTCTATAAACATGGAAATATCTACACCCCTATCTGTATAAGCATGGAAATATCCACACCGCTATCTCTATAAACATGGAAAAATCAACACCGCTATCTCTATGAACATGGAAATATCTACACCGAAATCTCTATAAACATGGAAATATCTACACCACGATCAGAATAAACACGGAAATATCTGCACCGCTATCTGTATAAACATGGAAATATCTCCACTGCTATCTCTATAAACATCGAAATATCTACTCCGCCATCTGTATAAACATGGAAATACTTACAAAGTTATCTGTATAAACATGGAAATAACTACACCGCCATCTGTGTAACCATGGAAATATCTAAACAGCCATGTGTATATACATGGAAATAACTACACCGCTATCTATATAAACATGGAAATAACTACACCGCTATCTGTATAAACATGGAAATATCTACACCGCCATCTACATATCCATGGAAATATCTGCGCTGCCATCTGTATAAACATGGAAATATCTACACGGTCATCTGTGTATAGATGGAAATATCAACACCGTCATCTCTACAAACATGGAAATATCTGCACCGCTATTTGTATAAACATGAAAATATCTACACCGCTGTCTGTATAAACATGGAAATATCTACACCGCTATCTGTATAAACATGGAAATATCTACACCGCTATCTCTATAAACATGGAAATATCTACACCGTGATCTGTATAAACATGGAAATATTTACACCGCTATCTGTATAAGCATGGAAATTTCTAAACCGTTATCTGTATAAATATGGAAATAACTACACCGCTATCTCTATAAACATGGAAATATCTACACCACCATCTGTATAAACATGGAAATACCTATACAGTCATCTGTGTAAACATGGAAATATCTACACCACCATCTGTATAAACATGGAAATATCTTCAATGCCATCTGTATACACATGGAAATACCTACAGGGCAATCTGTGTATAGATGGAAACATCAACACCGCCATCTGTACAAACATGGAAATATCTACACTGCTATCTCAATAAACATGGAAATATCTACACTGCGGTCTGTATAAACATGGAAATACCTACACTGGTATCTGTATAAACATAGAAATATCAACACAATGATCTGTATAAACATGGAAATATCTACACCGCTATCTGTATAAACATGGAAATATCTGCACCGCTATCTCTATAAACATGGAAATATCTACAAAGACATCTGTATAAACATGGAAATACCTACACAGTCATGTGTAGGAACATTTAAATATCTACACTGCCATCTGTATAAACAAAGAAATATCTACAAAGCCCTCTGTATATATATGGAAGTATCTGCATAGGCATCCGTGTAAACATGGAAATATCTGCACCGCTATCTGTATAAACATGGAAATACCTACACCGCTGTCTCTATAAACATGGAAATATGTACACCGCTATGTGTATAAACATGGAAATATCTCCACTGCTCTCTGTATAAACATGGAAATATCTCCACCGTTATCTGTATAAACATGGAAATATCTACAGCGCCATCTCTAAAAACATTGAAATATCTACACTGCCATCTGTAAAAACATGGAAATAACTACACCGCCAACTGTATAAGCATGGAAATATCTACACCACCATCTGTATAAACATGGAAATACCTACAATACCATCTGTATACACATGGAAATATCTACACAGACATCTGTATAAATATGGAAATAACTACACGGCCATCTGTATAAACATGCAAATATCTACACTGCCATCTGTAGAAAGATGGAAATATCTACACCGCTATCTCTATAAATATGGAAATATCTACACCGCCATCTCTATAAACATGAAAATATCTACACTGCCATCTCCATAAAGATGGAGGTATCTACTCTGCCATGTGTATAAACACGGAAATATCTACACCACTATCTGTGAAAACATGGGAATATCTACACCGCTATCTGTTTAAACATGGAAATATCTACACGGCCATCTGTGTAAAGATGGAAATATCAACACCGCCATCTGTAGAAACATGGAAATATCTACACCGCTATCTCTATAAACATGGAAATATCTGCACTGCCATCTGTAAAAACATGGAAATACGTATACAGTCATCTGTATAAACATGGAAATATCTACAATGCCATCTGTATACACATGGAAATATCTACACAGCCATCTGTATAAACATGTAAATATCAACACTGCTATCTCTATAAACATGGAAATATCTACACCGCCATCTCTATAAACATGCAATTATCTACACTGCCATCTCCATAAACATGGAACTAACTACTCTGCCATCTGTATAAACATGGAAACATCTAAACCGCCATCTGTGTGAATTAGGAAATATCTACAATGACATCTGTACAAAAATATAAATATCTGCACCGCGAGCTGTATAAACATGGAAATATCTACATCGCTATCTGTATAAACGTGGAAATACCGACACCGCTGTCGGTATAAACATGGAAATATCTACAACGCCATCTATATAAACATGGAAATATCTACACCGCTATGTCTATAAACATGGAAATACCTACACAGCTATCTCTATAAACATGGAAATATCTACACCGCTATCTGTATAAACACGGAAATATCTACACAGCTATCACTATAAACATGGAAAATCTACACCGCCATCTGTATAAACATGGAAATACCTACAAAGTCATCTGTATAAACATGGAAATATCTACACAGCCATCTGTATAAACATGGAAATATCTACACAACCATCTGTATATACATGGAAATATCTACACCGCTATCTGTATAAACATGGAAATAACTACACCGCTATTAGTATAAACAAGGAAATATCTACACCGTGATCTGTATAAACATGGAAATATCTACACCGCTATCTCTATAAACATGGAAATATCTACACCCCTATCTGTATAAGCATGGAAATATCCACACCGCTATCTCTATAAACATGGAAAAATCAACACCGCTATCTCTATGAACATGGAAATATCTACACCGAAATCTCTATAAACATGGAAATATCTACACCACGATCAGAATAAACACGGAAATATCTGCACCGCTATCTGTATAAACATGGAAATATCTCCACTGCTATCTCTGTAAACATCGAAATATCTACTCCGCCATCTGTATAAACATGGAAATACTTACAAAGTTATCTGTATAAACATGGAAATAACTACACCGCCATCTGTGTAACCATGGAAATATCTAAACAGCCATGTGTATATACATGGAAATAACTACACCGCTATCTATATAAACATGGAAATAACTACACCGCTATCTGTATAAACATGGAAATATCTACACCGCCATCTACATATCCATGGAAATATCTGCGCTGCCATCTGTATAAACATGGAAATATCTACACGGTCATCTGTGTATAGATGGAAATATCAACACCGTCATCTCTACAAACATGGAAATATCTGCACCGCTATTTGTATAAACATGAAAATATCTACACCGCTGTCTGTATAAACATGGAAATATCTACACCGCTATCTGTATAAACATGGAAATATCTACACCGCTATCTCTATAAACATGGAAATATCTACACCGTGATCTGTATAAACATGGAAATATTTACACCGCTATCTGTATAAGCATGGAAATTTCTAAACCGTTATCTGTATAAATATGGAAATAACTACACCGCTATCTCTATAAACATGGAAATATCTACACCACCATCTGTATAAACATGGAAATACCTATACAGTCATCTGTGTAAACATGGAAATATCTACACCACCATCTGTATAAACATGGAAATATCTTCAATGCCATCTGTATACACATGGAAATACCTACAGGGCAATCTGTGTATAGATGGAAACATCAACACCGCCATCTGTACAAACATGGAAATATCTACACTGCTATCTCAATAAACATGGAAATATCTACACTGCGGTCTGTATAAACATGGAAATACCTACACTGGTATCTGTATAAACATAGAAATATCAACACAATGATCTGTATAAACATGGAAATATCTACACCGCTATCTGTATAAACATGGAAATATCTGCACCGCTATCTCTATAAACATGGAAATATCTACAAAGACATCTGTATAAACATGGAAATACCTACACAGTCATGTGTAGGAACATTTAAATATCTACACTGCCATCTGTATAAACAAAGAAATATCTACAAAGCCCTCTGTATATATATGGAAGTATCTGCATAGGCATCTGTGTAAACATGGAAATATCTGCACCGCTATCTGTATAAACATGGAAATACCTACACCGCTGTCTCTATAAACATGGAAATATGTACACCGCTATGTGTATAAACATGGAAATATCTCCACTGCTCTCTGTATAAACATGGAAATATCTCCACCGTTATCTGTATAAACATGGAAATATCTACAGCGCCATCTCTAAAAACATTGAAATATCTACACTGCCATCTGTAAAAACATGGAAATAACTACACCGCCAACTGTATAAGCATGGAAATATCTACACCACCATCTGTATAAACATGGAAATACCTACAATACCATCTGTATACACATGGAAATATCTACACAGACATCTGTATAAATATGGAAATAACTACACGGCCATCTGTATAAACATGCAAATATCTACACTGCCATCTGTAGAAAGATGGAAATATCTACACCGCTATCTCTATAAATATGGAAATATCTACACCGCCATCTCTATAAACATGAAAATATCTACACTGCCATCTCCATAAAGATGGAGGTATCTACTCTGACATGTGTATAAACACGGAAATATCTACACCACTATCTGTGAAAACATGGGAATATCTACACCGCTATCTGTTTAAACATGGAAATATCTACACGGCCATCTGTGTATAGATGGAAATATCAACACCGCCATCTGTAGAAACATGGAAATATCTACACCGCTATCTCTATAAACATGGAAATATCTGCACTGCCATCTGTAAAAACATGGAAATACGTATACAGTCATCTGTATAAACATGGAAATATCTACAATGCCATCTGTATACACATGGAAATATCTACACAGCCATCTGTATAAACATGGAAATATCAACACTGCTATCTCTATAAACATGGAAATATCTACACCGCCATCTCTATAAACATGCAATTATCTACACTGCCATCTCCATAAACATGGAACTAACTACTCTGCCATCTGTATAAACATGGAAACATCTAAACCGCCATCTGTGTGAATAAGGAAATATCTACAATGACATCTGTACAAAAATATAAATATCTGCACCGCGAGCTGTATAAACATGGAAATATCTACATCGCTATCTGTATAAACGTGGAAATACCGACACCGCTGTCGGTATAAACATGGAAATATCTACAACGCCATCTATATAAACATGGAAATATCTACACCGCTATGTCTATAAACATGGAAATACCTACACCGCTATCCCAATAAACATGGAAATATCTACACCGCTATCTGTATAAACATGGAAATATCTACACTGCTATCTGTATAAACATGGAAATATCTACACCGCGATCTGTATAAACATGGAAATATCTACAACACGATCTGTATAAACATGGAAATATCTTCACCACGATCTGTATAAACATGGAAATATCTACACCGCTATCTGTAAAAACATGGTAATATCTACACCACCATCTATATAAACATGGAAATATCTACACCACCATCTGTATAAACATGGAAATATCTACAATGCCATCTGTAGAAAGATGGAAATATCTACACCGCAATCTGTGTAAACATGGAAATATCTACACCGATATCTGTAAAAACATGGAAATATCTACACCGCTATCTCTATAAACATGGAAATATCTACACCGCGATCTGTATAAACATGGAAATATCTACACCGCGATCTGTATAAACATGGAAATATCTACACCGCTATCTGTATAAACATGGAAATATCTACACAGCTATCACTATAAACATGGAAAATCTAGACCGCCATCTGTATAAACATGGAAATACCTACAAAGTCATCTGTATAAACATGGAAATATCTACACAGCCATCTGTATAAACATGGAAATATCTACACAACCATCTGTATATACATGGAAATATCTACACCGCTATCTGTATAAACATGGAAATAACTACACCGCTATTAGTATAAACAAGGAAATATCTACACCGTGATCTGTATAAACATGGAAATATCTACACCGCTATCTCTATAAACATGGAAATATCTACACCCCTATCTGTATAAGCATGGAAATATCCACACCGCTATCTCTATAAACATGGAAAAATCAACACCGCTATCTCTATGAACATGGAAATATCTACACCGAAATCTCTATAAACATGGAAATATCTACACCACGATCAGAATAAACACGGAAATATCTGCACCGCTATCTGTATAAACATGGAAATATCTCCACTGCTATCTCTGTAAACATCGAAATATCTACTCCGCCATCTGTATAAACATGGAAATACTTACAAAGTTATCTGTATAAACATGGAAATAACTACACCGCCATCTGTGTAACCATGGAAATATCTAAACAGCCATGTGTATATACATGGAAATAACTACACCGCTATCTATATAAACATGGAAATAACTACACCGCTATCTGTATAAACATGGAAATATCTACACCGCCATCTACATATCCATGGAAATATCTGCGCTGCCATCTGTATAAACATGGAAATATCTACACGGTCATCTGTGTATAGATGGAAATATCAACACCGTCATCTCTACAAACATGGAAATATCTGCACCGCTATTTGTATAAACATGAAAATATCTACACCGCTGTCTGTATAAACATGGAAATATCTACACCGCTATCTGTATAAACATGGAAATATCTACACCGCTATCTCTATAAACATGGAAATATCTACACCGTGATCTGTATAAACATGGAAATATTTACACCGCTATCTGTATAAGCATGGAAATTTCTAAACCGTTATCTGTATAAATATGGAAATAACTACACCGCTATCTCTATAAGCATGGAAATATCTACACCACCATCTGTATAAACATGGAAATACCTATACAGTCATCTGTGTAAACATGGAAATATCTACACCACCATCTGTATAAACATGGAAATATCTTCAATGCCATCTGTATACACATGGAAATACCTACAGGGCAATCTGTGTATAGATGGAAACATCAACACCGCCATCTGTACAAACATGGAAATATCTACACTGCTATCTCAATAAACATGGAAATATCTACACTGCGGTCTGTATAAACATGGAAATACCTACACTGGTATCTGTATAAACATAGAAATATCAACACAATGATCTGTATAAACATGGAAATATCTACACCGCTATCTGTATAAACATGGAAATATCTGCACCGCTATCTCTATAAACATGGAAATATCTACAAAGACATCTGTATAAACATGGAAATACCTACACAGTCATGTGTAGGAACATTTAAATATCTACACTGCCATCTGTATAAACAAAGAAATATCTACAAAGCCCTCTGTATATATATGGAAGTATCTGCATAGGCATCTGTGTAAACATGGAAATATCTGCACCGCTATCTGTATAAACATGGAAATACCTACACCGCTGTCTCTATAAACATGGAAATATGTACACCGCTATGTGTATAAACATGGAAATATCTCCACTGCTCTCTGTATAAACATGGAAATATCTCCACCGTTATCTGTATAAACATGGAAATATCTACAGCGCCATCTCTAAAAACATTGAAATATCTACACTGCCATCTGTAAAAACATGGAAATAACTACACCGCCAACTGTATAAGCATGGAAATATCTACACCACCATCTGTATAAACATGGAAATACCTACAATACCATCTGTATACACATGGAAATATCTACACAGACATCTGTATAAATATGGAAATAACTACACGGCCATCTGTATAAACATGCAAATATCTACACTGCCATCTGTAGAAAGATGGAAATATCTACACCGCTATCTCTATAAATATGGAAATATCTACACCGCCATCTCTATAAACATGAAAATATCTACACTGCCATCTCCATAAAGATGGAGGTATCTACTCTGCCATGTGTATAAACACGGAAATATCTACACCACTATCTGTGAAAACATGGGAATATCTACACCGCTATCTGTTTAAACATGGAAATATCTACACGGCCATCTGTGTATAGATGGAAATATCAACACCGCCATCTGTAGAAACATGGAAATATCTACACCGCTATCTCTATAAACATGGAAATATCTGCACTGCCATCTGTAAAAACATGGAAATACGTATACAGTCATCTGTATAAACATGGAAATATCTACAATGCCATCTGTATACACATGGAAATATCTACACAGCCATCTGTATAAACATGGAAATATCAACACTGCTATCTCTATAAACATGGAAATATCTACACCGCCATCTCTATAAACATGCAATTATCTACACTGCCATCTCCATAAACATGGAACTAACTACTCTGCCATCTGTATAAACATGGAAACATCTAAACCGCCATCTGTGTGAATAAGGAAATATCTACAATGACATCTGTACAAAAATATAAATATCTGCACCGCGAGCTGTATAAACATGGAAATATCTACATCGCTATCTGTATAAACGTGGAAATACCGACACCACTGTCGGTATAAACATGGAAATATCTACAACGCCATCTATATAAACATGGAAATATCTACACCGCTATGTCTATAAACATGGAAATACCTACACCGCTATCCCAATAAACATGGAAATATCTACACCGCTATCTGTATAAACATGGAAATATCTACACTGCTATCTGTATAAACATGGAAATATCTACACCGTGATCTGTATAAACATGGAAATATCTACAACACGATCTGTATAAACATGGAAATATCTTCACCACGATCTGTATAAACATGGAAATATCTACACCGCTATCTGTAAAAACATGGTAATATCTACACCACCATCTATATAAACATGGAAATATCTACACCACCATCTGTATAAACATGGAAATATCTACAATGCCATCTGTAGAAAGATGGAAATATCTACACCGCAATCTGTGTAAACATGGAAATATCTACACCGATATCTGTAAAAACATGGAAATATCTACACCGCTATCTCTATAAACATGGAAATATCTACACCGCGATCTGTATAAACATGGAAATATCTACACCGCGATCTGTATAAACATGGAAATATCTACACCGCTATCTGTATAAACATGGAAATATCTACACAGCTATCACTATAAACATGGAAAATCTACACCGCCATCTGTATAAACATGGAAATACCTACAAAGTCATCTGTATAAACATGGAAATATCTACACAGCCATCTGTATAAACATGGAAATATCTACACAACCATCTGTATATACATGGAAATATCTACACCACTATCTGTATAAACATGGAAATAACTACACCGCTATTAGTATAAACAAGGAAATATCTACACCGTGATCTGTATAAACATGGAAATATCTACACCGCTATCTCTATAAACATGGAAATATCTACACCCCTATCTGTATAAGCATGGAAATATCCACACCGCTATCTCTATAAACATGGAAAAATCAACACCGCTATCTCTATGAACATGGAAATATCTACACCGAAATCTCTATAAACATGGAAATATCTACACCACGATCAGAATAAACACGGAAATATCTGCACCGCTATCTGTATAAACATGGAAATATCTCCACTGCTATCTCTATAAACATCGAAATATCTACTCCGCCATCTGTATAAACATGGAAATACTTACAAAGTTATCTGTATAAACATGGAAATAACTACACCGCCATCTGTGTAACCATGGAAATATCTAAACAGCCATGTGTATATACATGGAAATAACTACACCGCTATCTATATAAACATGGAAATAACTACACCGCTATCTGTATAAACATGGAAATATCTACACCGCCATCTACATATCCATGGAAATATCTGCGCTGCCATCTGTATAAACATGGAAATATCTACACGGTCATCTGTGTATAGATGGAAATATCAACACCGTCATCTCTACAAACATGGAAATATCTGCACCGCTATTTGTATAAACATGAAAATATCTACACCGCTGTCTGTATAAACATGGAAATATCTACACCGCTATCTGTATAAACATGGAAATATCTACACCGCTATCTCTATAAACATGGAAATATCTACACTGTGATCTGTATAAACATGGAAATATTTACACCGCTATCTGTATAAGCATGGAAATTTCTAAACCGTTATCTGTATAAATATGGAAATAACTACACCGCTATCTCTATAAACATGGAAATATCTACACCACCATCTGTATAAACATGGAAATACCTATACAGTCATCTGTGTAAACATGGAAATATCTACACCACCATCTGTATAAACATGGAAATGTCTTCAATGCCATCTGTATACACATGGAAATACCTACAGGGCAATCTGTGTATAGATGGAAACATCAACACCGCCATCTGTACAAACATGGAAATATCTACACTGCTATCTCAATAAACATGGAAATATCTACACTGCGGTCTGTATAAACATGGAAATACCTACACTGGTATCTGTATAAACATAGAAATATCAACACAATGATCTGTATAAACATGGAAATATCTACACCGCTATCTGTATAAACATGGAAATATCTGCACCGCTATCTCTATAAACATGGAAATATCTACAAAGACATCTGTATAAACATGGAAATACCTACACAGTCATGTGTAGGAACATTTAAATATCTACACTGCCATCTGTATAAACAAAGAAATATCTACAAAGCCCTCTGTATATATATGGAAGTATCTGCATAGGCATCTGTGTAAACATGGAAATATCTGCACCGCTATCTGTATAAACATGGAAATACCTACACCGCTGTCTCTATAAACATGGAAATATGTACACCGCTATGTGTATAAACATGGAAATATCTCCACTGCTCTCTGTATAAACATGGAAATATCTCCACCGTTATCTGTATAAACATGGAAATATCTACAGCGCCATCTCTAAAAACATTGAAATATCTACACTGCCATCTGTAAAAACATGGAAATAACTACACCGCCAACTGTATAAGCATGGAAATATCTACACCACCATCTGTATAAACATGGAAATACCTACAATACCATCTGTATACACATGGAAATATCTACACAGACATCTGTATAAATATGGAAATAACTACACGGCCATCTGTATAAACATGCAAATATCTACACTGCCATCTGTAGAAAGATGGAAATATCTACACCGCTATCTCTATAAATATGGAAATATCTACACCGCCATCTCTATAAACATGAAAATATCTACACTGCCATCTCCATAAAGATGGAGGTATCTACTCTGCCATGTGTATAAACACGGAAATATCTACACCACTATCTGTGAAAACATGGGAATATCTACACCGCTATCTGTTTAAACATGGAAATATCTACACGGCCATCTGTGTATAGATGGAAATATCAACACCGCCATCTGTAGAAACATGGAAATATCTACACCGCTATCTCTATAAACATGGAAATATCTGCACTGCCATCTGTAAAAACATGGAAATACGTATACAGTCATCTGTATAAACATGGAAATATCTACAATGCCATCTGTATACACATGGAAATATCTACACAGCCATCTGTATACACATGGAAATATCTACACAGCCATCTGTATAAACATGTAAATATCAACACCGCCATCTCTATAAACATGCAATTATCTACACTGCCATCTCCATAAACATGGAACTAACTACTCTGCCATCTGTATAAACATGGAAACATCTAAACCGCCATCTGTGTGAATAAGGAAATATCTACAATGACATCTGTACAAAAATATAAATATCTGCACCGCGAGCTGTATAAACATGGAAATATCTACATCGCTATCTGTATAAACGTGGAAATACCGACACCGCTGTCGGTATAAACATGGAAATATCTACAACGCCATCTATATAAACATGGAAATATCTACACCTCTATGTCTATAAACATGGAAATACCTACACCGCTATCCCAATAAACATGGAAATATCTACACCGCTATCTGTATAAACATGGAAATATCTACACTGCTATCTGTATAAACATGGAAATATCTACACCGCGATCTGTATAAACATGGAAATATCTACAACACGATCTGTATAAACATGGAAATATCTTCACCACGATCTGTATAAACATGGAAATATCTACACCGCTATCTGTAAAAACATGGTAATATCTACACCACCATCTATATAAACATGGAAATATCTACACCACCATCTGTATAAACATGGAAATATCTACAATGCCATCTGTAGAAAGATGGAAATATCTACACCGCAATCTGTGTAAACATGGAAATATCTACACCGATATCTGTAAAAACATGGAAATATCTACACCGCTATCTCTATAAACATGGAAATATCTACACCGCGATCTGTATAAACATGGAAATATCTACACCGCGATCTGTATAAACATGGAAATATCTACACCGCTATCTGTATAAACATGGAAATATCTACACAGCTATCACTATAAACATGGAAAATCTACACCGCCATCTGTATAAACATGGAAATACCTACAAAGTCATCTGTATAAACATGGAAATATCTACACAGCCATCTGTATAAACATGGAAATATCTACACAACCATCTGTATATACATGGAAATATCTACACCGCTATCTGTATAAACATGGAAATAACTACACCGCTATTAGTATAAACAAGGAAATATCTACACCGTGATCTGTATAAACATGGAAATATCTACACCGCTATCTCTATAAACATGGAAATATCTACACCCCTATCTGTATAAGCATGGAAATATCCACACCGCTATCTCTATAAACATGGAAAAATCAACACCGCTATCTCTATGAACATGGAAATATCTACACCGAAATCTCTATAAACATGGAAATATCTACACCACGATCAGAATAAACACGGAAATATCTGCACCGCTATCTGTATAAACATGGAAATATCTCCACTGCTATCTCTATAAACATCGAAATATCTACTCCGCCATCTGTATAAACATGGAAATACTTACAAAGTTATCTGTATAAACATGGAAATAACTACACCGCCATCTGTGTAACCATGGAAATATCTAAACAGCCATGTGTATATACATGGAAATAACTACACCGCTATCTATATAAACATGGAAATAACTACACCGCTATCTGTATAAACATGGAAATATCTACACCGCCATCTACATATCCATGGAAATATCTGCGCTGCCATCTGTATAAACATGGAAATATCTACACGGTCATCTGTGTATAGATGGAAATATCAACACCGTCATCTCTACAAACATGGAAATATCTGCACCGCTATTTGTATAAACATGAAAATATCTACACCGCTGTGTGTATAAACATGGAAATATCTACACTGCTATCTGTATAAACATGGAAATATCTACACCGCTATCTCTATAAACATGGAAATATCTACACCGTGATCTGTATAAACATGGAAATATTTACACCGCTATCTGTATAAGCATGGAAATTTCTAAACCGTTATCTGTATAAATATGGAAATAACTACACCGCTATCTCTATAAACATGGAAATATCTACACCACCATCTGTATAAACATGGAAATACCTATACAGTCATCTGTGTAAACATGGAAATATCTACACCACCATCTGTATAAACATGGAAATATCTTCAATGCCATCTGTATACACATGGAAATACCTACAGGGCAATCTGTGTATAGATGGAAACATCAACACCGCCATCTGTACAAACATGGAAATATCTACACTGCTATCTCAATAAACATGGAAATATCTACACTGCGGTCTGTATAAACATGGAAATACCTACACTGGTATCTGTATAAACATAGAAATATCAACACAATGATCTGTATAAACATGGAAATATCTACACCGCTATCTGTATAAACATGGAAATATCTGCACCGCTATCTCTATAAACATGGAAATATCTACAAAGACATCTGTATAAACATGGAAATACCTACACAGTCATGTGTAGGAACATTTAAATATCTACACTGCCATCTGTATAAACAAAGAAATATCTACAAAGCCCTCTGTATATATATGGAAGTATCTGCATAGGCATCCGTGTAAACATGGAAATATCTGCACCGCTATCTGTATAAACATGGAAATACCTACACCGCTGTCTCTATAAACATGGAAATATGTACACCGCTATGTGTATAAACATGGAAATATCTCCACTGCTCTCTGTATAAACATGGAAATATCTCCACCGTTATCTGTATAAACATGGAAATATCTACAGCGCCATCTCTAAAAACATTGAAATATCTACACTGCCATCTGTAAAAACATGGAAATAACTACACCGCCAACTGTATAAGCATGGAAATATCTACACCACCATCTGTATAAACATGGAAATACCTACAATACCATCTGTATACACATGGAAATATCTACACAGACATCTGTATAAATATGGAAATAACTACACGGCCATCTGTATAAACATGCAAATATCTACACTGCCATCTGTAGAAAGATGGAAATATCTACACCGCTATCTCTATAAATATGGAAATATCTACACCGCCATCTCTATAAACATGAAAATATCTACACTGCCATCTCCATAAAGATGGAGGTATCTACTCTGCCATGTGTATAAACACGGAAATATCTACACCACTATCTGTGAAAACATGGGAATATCTACACCGCTATCTGTTTAAACATGGAAATATCTACACGGCCATCTGTGTAAAGATGGAAATATCAACACCGCCATCTGTAGAAACATGGAAATATCTACACCGCTATCTCTATAAACATGGAAATATCTGCACTGCCATCTGTAAAAACATGGAAATACGTATACAGTCATCTGTATACACATGGAAATATCTACAAGGCCATCTGTATACACATGGAAATATCTACACAGCCATCTGTATACACATGGAAATATCTACACAGCCATCTGTATAAACATGCAAATATCAACACCGCCATCTCTATAAACATGCAATTATCTACACTGCCATCTCCATAAACATGGAACTAACTACTCTGCCATCTGTATAAACATGGAAACATCTAAACCGCCATCTGTGTGAATAAGGAAATATCTACAATGACATCTGTACAAAAATATAAATATCTGCACCGCGAGCTGTATAAACATGGAAATATCTACATCGCTATCTGTATAAACGTGGAAATACCGACACCGCTGTCGGTATAAACATGGAAATATCTACAACGCCATCTATAGAAACATGGAAATATCTACACCGCTATGTCTATAAACATGGAAATACCTACACCGCTATCCCAATAAACATGGAAATATCTACACCGCTATCTGTATAAACATGGAAATATCTACACTGCTATCTGTATAAACATGGAAATATCTACACCGCGATCTGTATAAACATGGAAATATCTACAACACGATCTGTATAAACATGGAAATATCTTCACCACGATCTGTATAAACATGGAAATATCTACACCGCTATCTGTAAAAACATGGTAATATCTACACCACCATCTATATAAACATGGAAATATCTACACCACCATCTGTATAAACATGGAAATATCTACAATGCCATCTGTAGAAAGATGGAAATATCTACACCGCAATCTGTGTAAACATGGAAATATCTACACCGATATCTGTAAAAACATGGAAATATCTACACCGCTATCTCTATAAACATGGAAATATCTACACCGCGATCTGTATAAACATGGAAATATCTACACCGCGATCTGTATAAACATGGAAATATCTACACCGCTATCTGTATAAACATGGAAATATCTACACAGCTATCACTATAAACATGGAAAATCTACACCGCCATCTGTATAAACATGGAAATACCTACAAAGTCATCTGTATAAACATGGAAATATCTACACAGCCATCTGTATAAACATGGAAATATCTACACAACCATCTGTATATACATGGAAATATCTACACCGCTATCTGTATAAACATGGAAATAACTACACCGCTATTAGTATAAACAAGGAAATATCTACACCGTGATCTGTATAAACATGGAAATATCTACACCGCTATCTCTATAAACATGGAAATATCTACACCCCTATCTGTATAAGCATGGAAATATCCACACCGCTATCTCTATAAACATGGAAAAATCAACACCGCTATCTCTATGAACATGGAAATATCTACACCGAAATCTCTATAAACATGGAAATATCTACACCACGATCAGAATAAACACGGAAATATCTGCACCGCTATCTGTATAAACATGGAAATATCTCCACTGCTATCTCTATAAACATCAAAATATCTACTCCGCCATCTGTATAAACATGGAAATACTTACAAAGTTATCTGTATAAACATGGAAATAACTACACCGCCATCTGTGTAACCATGGAAATATCTAAACAGCCATGTGTATATACATGGAAATAACTACACCGCTATCTATATAAACATGGAAATAACTACACCGCTATCTGTATAAACATGGAAATATCTACACCGCCATCTACATATCCATGGAAATATCTGCGCTGCCATCTGTATAAACATGGAAATATCTACACGGTCATCTGTGTATAGATGGAAATATCAACACCGTCATCTCTACAAACATGGAAATATCTGCACCGCTATTTGTATAAACATGAAAATATCTACACCGCTGTCTGTATAAACATGGAAATATCTACACCGCTATCTGTATAAACATGGAAATATCTACACCGCTATCTCTATAAACATGGAAATATCTACACCGTGATCTGTATAAACATGGAAATATTTACACCGCTATCTGTATAAGCATGGAAATTTCTAAACCGTTATCTGTATAAATATGGAAATAACTACACCGCAATCTCTATAAACATGGAAATATCTACACCACCATCTGTATAAACATGGAAATACCTATACAGTCATCTGTGTAAACATGGAAATATCTACACCACCATCTGTATAAACATGGAAATATCTTCAATGCCATCTGTATACACATGGAAATACCTACAGGGCAATCTGTGTATAGATGGAAACATCAACACCGCCATCTGTACAAACATGGAAATATCTACACTGCTATCTCAATAAACATGGAAATACCTACACTGCGGTCTGTATAAACATGGAAATACCTACACTGGTATCTGTATAAACATAGAAATATCAACACAATGATCTGTATAAACATGGAAATATCTACACCGCTATCTGTATAAACATGGAAATATCTGCACCGCTATCTCTATAAACATGGAAATATCTACAAAGACATCTGTATAAACATGGAAATACCTACACAGTCATGTGTAGGAACATTTAAATATCTACACTGCCATCTGTATAAACAAAGAAATATCTACAAAGCCCTCTGTATATATATGGAAGTATCTGCATAGGCATCCGTGTAAACATGGAAATATCTGCACCGCTATCTGTATAAACATGGAAATACCTACACCGCTGTCTCTATAAACATGGAAATATGTACACCGCTATGTGTATAAACATGGAAATATCTCCACTGCTCTCTGTATAAACATGGAAATATCTCCACCGTTATCTGTATAAACATGGAAATATCTACAGCGCCATCTCTAAAAACATTGAAATATCTACACTGCCATCTGTAAAAACATGGAAATAACTACACCGCCAACTGTATAAGCATGGAAATATCTACACCACCATCTGTATAAACATGGAAATACCTACAATACCATCTGTATACACATGGAAATATCTACACAGACATCTGTATAAATATGGAAATAACTACACGGCCATCTGTATAAACATGCAAATATCTACACTGCCATCTGTAGAAAGATGGAAATATCTACACCGCTATCTCTATAAATATGGAAATATCTACACCGCCATCTCTATAAACATGAAAATATCTACACTGCCATCTCCATAAAGATGGAGGTATCTACTCTGCCATGTGTATAAACACGGAAATATCTACACCACTATCTGTGAAAACATGGGAATATCTACACCGCTATCTGTTTAAACATGGAAATATCTACACGGCCATCTGTGTAAAGATGGAAATATCAACACCGCCATCTGTAGAAACATGGAAATATCTACACCGCTATCTCTATAAACATGGAAATATCTGCACTGCCATCTGTAAAAACATGGAAATACGTATACAGTCATCTGTATACACATGGAAATATCTACAATGCCATCAGTATACACATGGAAATATCTACACAGCCATCTGTATACACATGGAAATATCTACACAGCCATCTGTATAAACATGCAAATATCAACACCGCCATCTCTATAAACATGCAATTATCTACACTGCCATCTCCATAAACATGGAACTAACTACTCTGCCATCTGTATAAACATGGAAACATCTAAACCGCCATCTGTGTGAATAAGGGAATATCTACAATGACATCTGTACAAAAATATAAATATCTGCACCGCGAGCTGTATAAACATGGAAATATCTACATCGCTATCTGTATAAACGTGGAAATACCGACACCGCTGTCGGTATAAACATGGAAATATCTACAACGCCATCTATAGAAACATGGAAATATCTACACCGCTATGTCTATAAACATGGAAATACCTACACCGCTATCCCAATAAACATGGAAATATCTACACCGCTATCTGTATAAACATGGAAATATCTACACTGCTATCTGTATAAACATGGAAATATCTACACCGCGATCTGTATAAACATGGAAATATCTACAACACGATCTGTATAAACATGGAAATATCTTCACCACGATCTGTATAAACATGGAAATATCTACACCGCTATCTGTAAAAACATGGTAATATCTACACCACCATCTATATAAACATGGAAATATCTACACCACCATCTGTATAAACATGGAAATATCTACAATGCCATCTGTAGAAAGATGGAAATATCTACACCGCAATCTGTGTAAACATGGAAATATCTACACCGATATCTGTAAAAACATGGAAATATCTACACCGCTATCTCTATAAACATGGAAATATCTACACCGCGATCTGTATAAACATGGAAATATCTACACAGCTATCACTATAAACATGGAAAATCTACACCGCCATCTGTATAAACATGGAAATACCTACAAAGTCATCTGTATAAACATGGAAATATCTACACAGCCATCTGTATAAACATGGAAATATCTACACAACCATCTGTATATACATGGAAATATCTACACCGCTATCTGTATAAACATGGAAATAACTACACCGCTGTTAGTATAAACAAGGAAATATCTACACCGTGATCTGTATAAACATGGAAATATCTACACCGCTATCTCTATAAACATGGAAATATCTACACCCCTATCTGTATAAGCATGGAAATATCCACACCGCTATCTCTATAAACATGGAAAAATCAACACCGCTATCTCTATGAACATGGAAATATCTACACCGAAATCTCTATAAACATGGAAATATCTACACCACGATCAGAATAAACACGGAAATATCTGCACCGCTATCTGTATAAACATGGAAATATCTCCACTGCTATCTCTATAAACATCGAAATATCTACTCCGCCATCTGTATAAACATGGAAATACTTACAAAGTTATCTGTATAAACATGGAAATAACTACACCGCCATCTGTGTAACCATGGAAATATCTAAACAGCCATGTGTATATACATGGAAATAACTACACCGCTATCTATATAAACATGGAAATAACTACACCGCTATCTGTATAAACATGGAAATATCTACACCGCCATCTACATATCCATGGAAATATCTGCGCTGCCATCTGTATAAACATGGAAATATCTACACGGTCATCTGTGTATAGATGGAAATATCAACACCGTCATCTCTACAAACATGGAAATATCTGCACCGCTATTTGTATAAACATGAAAATATCTACACTGCTGTCTGTATAAACATGGAAATATCTACACCGCTATCTGTATAAACATGGAAATATCTACACCGCTATCTCTATAAACATGGAAATATCTACACCGTGATCTGTATAAACATGGAAATATTTACACCGCTATCTGTATAAGCATGGAAATTTCTAAACCGTTATCTGTATAAATATGGAAATAACTACACCGCTATCTCTATAAACATGGAAATATCTACACCACCATCTGTATAAACATGGAAATACCTATACAGTCATCTGTGTAAACATGGAAATATCTACACCACCATCTGTATAAACATGGAAATATCTTCAATGCCATCTGTATACACATGGAAATACCTACAGGGCAATCTGTGTATAGATGGAAACATCAACACCGCCATCTGTACAAACATGGAAATATCTACACTGCTATCTCAATAAACATGGAAATATCTACACTGCGGTCTGTATA
The DNA here is from genome assembly GCF_029289425.2 of Pan paniscus. Taxonomy (NCBI): domain Eukaryota; kingdom Metazoa; phylum Chordata; class Mammalia; order Primates; family Hominidae; genus Pan; species Pan paniscus. The sequence goes on from NC_073259.2 coordinate 1,193,707, forward strand.
AACATGGAAATACCTACACTGGTATCTGTATAAACATAGAAATATCAACACAATGATCTGTATAAACATGGAAATATCTACACCGCTATCTGTATAAACATGGAAATATCTGCACCGCTATCTCTATAAACATGGAAATATCTACAAAGACATCTGTATAAACATGGAAATACCTACACAGTCATGTGTAGGAACATTTAAATATCTACACTGCCATCTGTATAAACAAAGAAATATCTACAAAGCCCTCTGTATATATATGGAAGTATCTGCATAGGCATCTGTGTAAACATGGAAATATCTGCACCGCTATCTCTATAAACATGGAAATACCTACACCGCTGTCTCTATAAACATGGAAATATGTACACCGCTATGTGTATAAACATGGAAATATCTCCACTGCTCTCTGTATAAACATGGAAATATCTCCACCGTTATCTGTATAAACATGGAAATATCTACAGCGCCATCTCTAAAAACATTGAAATATCTACACTGCCATCTGTAAAAACATGGAAATAACTACACCGCCAACTGTATAAGCATGGAAATATCTACACCACCATCTGTATAAACATGGAAATACCTACAATACCATCTGTATACACATGGAAATATCTACACAGACATCTGTATAAATATGGAAATAACTACACGGCCATCTGTATAAACATGCAAATATCTACACTGCCATCTGTAGAAAGATGGAAATATCTACACCGCTATCTCTATAAATATGGAAATATCTACACCGCCATCTCTATAAACATGAAAATATCTACACTGCCATCTCCATAAAGATGGAGGTATCTACTCTGCCATGTGTATAAACACGGAAATATCTACACCACTATCTGTGAAAACATGGGAATATCTACACCGCTATCTGTTTAAACATGGAAATATCTACACGGCCATCTGTGTATAGATGGAAATATCAACACCGCCATCTGTAGAAACATGGAAATATCTACACCGCTATCTCTATAAACATGGAAATATCTGCACTGCCATCTGTAAAAACATGGAAATACGTATACAGTCATCTGTATAAACATGGAAATATCTACAATGCCATCTGTATACACATGGAAATATCTACACAGCCATCTGTATAAACATGTAAATATCAACACTGCTATCTCTATAAACATGGAAGTATCTACACCGCCATCTCTATAAACATGCAATTATCTACACTGCCATCTCCATAAACATGGAACTAACTACTCTGCCATCTGTATAAACATGGAAACATCTAAACCGCCATCTGTGTGAATAAGGAAATATCTACAATGACATCTGTACAAAAATATAAATATCTGCACCGCGAGCTGTATAAACATGGAAATATCTACATCGCTATCTGTATAAACGTGGAAATACCGACACCGCTGTCGGTATAAACATGGAAATATCTACAACGCCATCTATATAAACATGGAAATATCTACACCGCTATGTCTATAAACATGGAAATACCTACACCGCTATCCCAATAAACATGGAAATATCTACACCGCTATCTGTATAAACATGGAAATATCTACACTGCTATCTGTATAAACATGGAAATATCTACACCGCGATCTGTATAAACATGGAAATATCTACAACACGATCTGTATAAACATGGAAATATCTTCACCACGATCTGTATAAACATGGAAATATCTACACCGCTATCTGTAAAAACATGGTAATATCTACACCACCATCTATATAAACATGGAAATATCTACACCACCATCTGTATAAACATGGAAATATCTACAATGCCATCTGTAGAAAGATGGAAATATCTACACCGCAATCTGTGTAAACATGGAAATATCTACACCGATATCTGTAAAAACATGGAAATATCTACACCGCTATCTCTATAAACATGGAAATATCTACACCGCGATCTGTATAAACATGGAAATATCTACACCGCGATCTGTATAAACATGGAAATATCTACACCGCTATCTGTATAAACATGGAAATATCTACACAGCTATCACTATAAACATGGAAAATCTACACCGCCATCTGTATAAACATGGAAATACCTACAAAGTCATCTGTATAAACATGGAAATATCTACACAGCCATCTGTATAAACATGGAAATATCTACACAACCATCTGTATATACATGGAAATATCTACACCGCTATCTGTATAAACATGGAAATAACTACACCGCTATTAGTATAAACAAGGAAATATCTACACCGTGATCTGTATAAACATGGAAATATCTACACCGCTATCTCTATAAACATGGAAATATCTACACCCCTATCTGTATAAGCATGGAAATATCCACACCGCTATCTCTATAAACATGGAAAAATCAACACCGCTATCTCTATGAACATGGAAATATCTACACCGAAATCTCTATAAACATGGAAATATCTACACCACGATCAGAATAAACACGGAAATATCTGCACCGCTATCTGTATAAACATGGAAATATCTCCACTGCTATCTCTATAAACATCGAAATATCTACTCCGCCATCTGTATAAACATGGAAATACTTACAAAGTTATCTGTATAAACATGGAAATAACTACACCGCCATCTGTGTAACCATGGAAATATCTAAACAGCCATGTGTATATACATGGAAATAACTACACCGCTATCTATATAAACATGGAAATAACTACACCGCTATCTGTATAAACATGGAAATATCTACACCGCCATCTACATATCCATGGAAATATCTGCGCTGCCATCTGTATAAACATGGAAATATCTACACGGTCATCTGTGTATAGATGGAAATATCAACACCGTCATCTCTACAAACATGGAAATATCTGCACCGCTATTTGTATAAACATGAAAATATCTACACCGCTGTCTGTATAAACATGGAAATATCTACACTGCTATCTGTATAAACATGGAAATATCTACACCGCTATCTCTATAAACATGGAAATATCTACACCGTGATCTGTATAAACATGGAAATATTTACACCGCTATCTGTATAAGCATGGAAATTTCTAAACCGTTATCTGTATAAATATGGAAATAACTACACCGCTATCTCTATAAACATGGAAATATCTACACCACCATCTGTATAAACATGGAAATACCTATACAGTCATCTGTGTAAACATGGAAATATCTACACCACCATCTGTATAAACATGGAAATATCTTCAATGCCATCTGTATACACATGGAAATACCTACAGGGCAATCTGTGTATAGATGGAAACATCAACACCGCCATCTGTACAAACATGGAAATATCTACACTGCTATCTCAATAAACATGGAAATATCTACACTGCGGTCTGTATAAACATGGAAATACCTACACTGGTATCTGTATAAACATAGAAATATCAACACAATGATCTGTATAAACATGGAAATATCTACACCGCTATCTGTATAAACATGGAAATATCTGCACCGCTATCTCTATAAACATGGAAATATCTACAAAGACATCTGTATAAACATGGAAATACCTACACAGTCATGTGTAGGAACATTTAAATATCTACACTGCCATCTGTATAAACAAAGAAATATCTACAAAGCCCTCTGTATATATATGGAAGTATCTGCATAGGCATCCGTGTAAACATGGAAATATCTGCACCGCTATCTGTATAAACATGGAAATACCTACACCGCTGTCTCTATAAACATGGAAATATGTACACCGCTATGTGTATAAACATGGAAATATCTCCACTGCTCTCTGTATAAACATGGAAATATCTCCACCGTTATCTGTATAAACATGGAAATATCTACAGCGCCATCTCTAAAAACATTGAAATATCTACACTGCCATCTGTAAAAACATGGAAATAACTACACCGCCAACTGTATAAGCATGGAAATATCTACACCACCATCTGTATAAACATGGAAATACCTACAATACCATCTGTATACACATGGAAATATCTACACAGACATCTGTATAAATATGGAAATAACTACACGGCCATCTGTATAAACATGCAAATATCTACACTGCCATCTGTAGAAAGATGGAAATATCTACACCGCTATCTCTATAAATATGGAAATATCTACACCGCCATCTCTATAAACATGAAAATATCTACACTGCCATCTCCATAAAGATGGAGGTATCTACTCTGCCATGTGTATAAACACGGAAATATCTACACCACTATCTGTGAAAACATGGGAATATCTACACCGCTATCTGTTTAAACATGGAAATATCTACACGGCCATCTGTGTAAAGATGGAAATATCAACACCGCCATCTGTAGAAACATGGAAATATCTACACCGCTATCTCTATAAACATGGAAATATCTGCACTGCCATCTGTAAAAACATGGAAATACGTATACAGTCATCTGTATACACATGGAAATATCTACAAGGCCATCTGTATACACATGGAAATATCTACACAGCCATCTGTATACACATGGAAATATCTACACAGCCATCTGTATAAACATGCCAATATCAACACCGCCATCTCTATAAACATGCAATTATCTACACTGCCATCTCCATAAACATGGAACTAACTACTCTGCCATCTGTATAAACATGGAAACATCTAAACCGCCATCTGTGTGAATAAGGAAATATCTACAATGACATCTGTACAAAAATATAAATATCTGCACCGCGAGCTGTATAAACATGGAAATATCTACATCGCTATCTGTATAAACGTGGAAATACCGACACCGCTGTCGGTATAAACATGGAAATATCTACAACGCCATCTATAGAAACATGGAAATATCTACACCGCTATGTCTATAAACATGGAAATACCTACACCGCTATCCCAATAAACATGGAAATATCTACACCGCTATCTGTATAAACATGGAAATATCTACACTGCTATCTGTATAAACATGGAAATATCTACACCGCGATCTGTATAAACATGGAAATATCTACAACACGATCTGTATAAACATGGAAATATCTTCACCACGATCTGTATAAACATGGAAATATCTACACCGCTATCTGTAAAAACATGGTAATATCTACACCACCATCTATATAAACATGGAAATATCTACACCACCATCTGTATAAACATGGAAATATCTACAATGCCATCTGTAGAAAGATGGAAATATCTACACCGCAATCTGTGTAAACATGGAAATATCTACACCGATATCTGTAAAAACATGGAAATATCTACACCGCTATCTCTATAAACATGGAAATATCTACACCGCGATCTGTATAAACATGGAAATATCTACACCGCGATCTGTATAAACATGGAAATATCTACACCGCTATCTGTATAAACATGGAAATATCTACACAGCTATCACTATAAACATGGAAAATCTACACCGCCATCTGTATAAACATGGAAATACCTACAAAGTCATCTGTATAAACATGGAAATATCTACACAGCCATCTGTATAAACATGGAAATATCTACACAACCATCTGTATATACATGGAAATATCTACACCGCTATCTGTATAAACATGGAAATAACTACACCGCTATTAGTATAAACAAGGAAATATCTACACCGTGATCTGTATAAACATGGAAATATCTACACCGCTATCTCTATAAACATGGAAATATCTACACCCCTATCTGTATAAGCATGGAAATATCCACACCGCTATCTCTATAAACATGGAAAAATCAACACCGCTATCTCTATGAACATGGAAATATCTACACCGAAATCTCTATAAACATGGAAATATCTACACCACGATCAGAATAAACACGGAAATATCTGCACCGCTATCTGTATAAACATGGAAATATCTCCACTGCTATCTCTATAAACATCAAAATATCTACTCCGCCATCTGTATAAACATGGAAATACTTACAAAGTTATCTGTATAAACATGGAAATAACTACACCGCCATCTGTGTAACCATGGAAATATCTAAACAGCCATGTGTATATACATGGAAATAACTACACCGCTATCTATATAAACATGGAAATAACTACACCGCTATCTGTATAAACATGGAAATATCTACACCGCCATCTACATATCCATGGAAATATCTGCGCTGCCATCTGTATAAACATGGAAATATCTACACGGTCATCTGTGTATAGATGGAAATATCAACACCGTCATCTCTACAAACATGGAAATATCTGCACCGCTATTTGTATAAACATGAAAATATCTACACCGCTGTCTGTATAAACATGGAAATATCTACACCGCTATCTGTATAAACATGGAAATATCTACACCGCTATCTCTATAAACATGGAAATATCTACACCGTGATCTGTATAAACATGGAAATATTTACACCGCTATCTGTATAAGCATGGAAATTTCTAAACCGTTATCTGTATAAATATGGAAATAACTACACCGCAATCTCTATAAACATGGAAATATCTACACCACCATCTGTATAAACATGGAAATACCTATACAGTCATCTGTGTAAACATGGAAATATCTACACCACCATCTGTATAAACATGGAAATATCTTCAATGCCATCTGTATACACATGGAAATACCTACAGGGCAATCTGTGTATAGATGGAAACATCAACACCGCCATCTGTACAAACATGGAAATATCTACACTGCTATCTCAATAAACATGGAAATATCTACACTGCGGTCTGTATAAACATGGAAATACCTACACTGGTATCTGTATAAACATAGAAATATCAACACAATGATCTGTATAAACATGGAAATATCTACACCGCTATCTGTATAAACATGGAAATATCTGCACCGCTATCTCTATAAACATGGAAATATCTACAAAGACATCTGTATAAACATGGAAATACCTACACAGTCATGTGTAGGAACATTTAAATATCTACACTGCCATCTGTATAAACAAAGAAATATCTACAAAGCCCTCTGTATATATATGGAAGTATCTGCATAGGCATCCGTGTAAACATGGAAATATCTGCACCGCTATCTGTATAAACATGGAAATACCTACACCGCTGTCTCTATAAACATGGAAATATGTACACCGCTATGTGTATAAACATGGAAATATCTCCACTGCTCTCTGTATAAACATGGAAATATCTCCACCGTTATCTGTATAAACATGGAAATATCTACAGCGCCATCTCTAAAAACATTGAAATATCTACACTGCCATCTGTAAAAACATGGAAATAACTACACCGCCAACTGTATAAGCATGGAAATATCTACACCACCATCTGTATAAACATGGAAATACCTACAATACCATCTGTATACACATGGAAATATCTACACAGACATCTGTATAAATATGGAAATAACTACACGGCCATCTGTATAAACATGCAAATATCTACACTGCCATCTGTAGAAAGATGGAAATATCTACACCGCTATCTCTATAAATATGGAAATATCTACACCGCCATCTCTATAAACATGAAAATATCTACACTGCCATCTCCATAAAGATGGAGGTATCTACTCTGCCATGTGTATAAACACGGAAATATCTACACCACTATCTGTGAAAACATGGGAATATCTACACCGCTATCTGTTTAAACATGGAAATATCTACACGGCCATCTGTGTAAAGATGGAAATATCAACACCGCCATCTGTAGAAACATGGAAATATCTACACCGCTATCTCTATAAACATGGAAATATCTGCACTGCCATCTGTAAAAACATGGAAATACGTATACAGTCATCTGTATACACATGGAAATATCTACAATGCCATCTGTATACACATGGAAATATCTACACAGCCATCTGTATACACATGGAAATATCTACACAGCCATCTGTATAAACATGCAAATATCAACACCGCCATCTCTATAAACATGCAATTATCTACACTGCCATCTCCATAAACATGGAACTAACTACTCTGCCATCTGTATAAACATGGAAACATCTAAACCGCCATCTGTGTGAATAAGGGAATATCTACAATGACATCTGTACAAAAATATAAATATCTGCACCGCGAGCTGTATAAACATGGAAATATCTACATCGCTATCTGTATAAACGTGGAAATACCGACACCGCTGTCGGTATAAACATGGAAATATCTACAACGCCATCTATAGAAACATGGAAATATCTACACCGCTATGTCTATAAACATGGAAATACCTACACCGCTATCCCAATAAACATGGAAATATCTACACCGCTATCTGTATAAACATGGAAATATCTACACTGCTATCTGTATAAACATGGAAATATCTACACCGCGATCTGTATAAACATGGAAATATCTACAACACGATCTGTATAAACATGGAAATATCTTCACCACGATCTGTATAAACATGGAAATATCTACACCGCTATCTGTAAAAACATGGTAATATCTACACCACCATCTATATAAACATGGAAATATCTACACCACCATCTGTATAAACATGGAAATATCTACAATGCCATCTGTAGAAAGATGGAAATATCTACACCGCAATCTGTGTAAACATGGAAATATCTACACCGATATCTGTAAAAACATGGAAATATCTACACCGCTATCTCTATAAACATGGAAATATCTACACCGCGATCTGTATAAACATGGAAATATCTACACAGCTATCACTATAAACATGGAAAATCTACACCGCCATCTGTATAAACATGGAAATACCTACAAAGTCATCTGTATAAACATGGAAATATCTACACAGCCATCTGTATAAACATGGAAATATCTACACAACCATCTGTATATACATGGAAATATCTACACCGCTATCTGTATAAACATGGAAATAACTACACCGCTGTTAGTATAAACAAGGAAATATCTACACCGTGATCTGTATAAACATGGAAATATCTACACCGCTATCTCTATAAACATGGAAATATCTACACCCCTATCTGTATAAGCATGGAAATATCCACACCGCTATCTCTATAAACATGGAAAAATCAACACCGCTATCTCTATGAACATGGAAATATCTACACCGAAATCTCTATAAACATGGAAATATCTACACCACGATCAGAATAAACACGGAAATATCTGCACCGCTATCTGTATAAACATGGAAATATCTCCACTGCTATCTCTATAAACATCGAAATATCTACTCCGCCATCTGTATAAACATGGAAATACTTACAAAGTTATCTGTATAAACATGGAAATAACTACACCGCCATCTGTGTAACCATGGAAATATCTAAACAGCCATGTGTATATACATGGAAATAACTACACCGCTATCAATATAAACATGGAAATAACTACACCGCTATCTGTATAAACATGGAAATATCTACACCGCCATCTACATATCCATGGAAATATCTGCGCTGCCATCTGTATAAACATGGAAATATCTACACGGTCATCTGTGTATAGATGGAAATATCAACACCGTCATCTCTACAAACATGGAAATATCTGCACCGCTATTTGTATAAACATGAAAATATCTACACTGCTGTCTGTATAAACATGGAAATATCTACACCGCTATCTGTATAAACATGGAAATATCTACACCGCTATCTCTATAAACATGGAAATATCTACACCGTGATCTGTATAAACATGGAAATATTTACACCGCTATCTGTATAAGCATGGAAATTTCTAAACCGTTATCTGTATAAATATGGAAATAACTACACCGCTATCTCTATAAACATGGAAATATCTACACCACCATCTGTATAAACATGGAAATACCTATACAGTCATCTGTGTAAACATGGAAATATCTACACCACCATCTGTATAAACATGGAAATATCTTCAATGCCATCTGTATACACATGGAAATACCTACAGGGCAATCTGTGTATAGATGGAAACATCAACACCGCCATCTGTACAAACATGGAAATATCTACACTGCTATCTCAATAAACATGGAAATATCTACACTGCGGTCTGTATAAACATGGAAATACCTACACTGGTATCTGTATAAACATAGAAATATCAACACAATGATCTGTATAAACATGGAAATATCTACACCGCTATCTGTATAAACATGGAAATATCTGCACCGCTATCTCTATAAACATGGAAATATCTACAAAGACATCTGTATAAACATGGAAATACCTACACAGTCATGTGTAGGAACATTTAAATATCTACACTGCCATCTGTATAAACAAAGAAATATCTACAAAGCCCTCTGTATATATATGGAAGTATCTGCATAGGCATCTGTGTAAACATGGAAATATCTGCACCGCTATCTCTATAAACATGGAAATACCTACACCGCTGTCTCTATAAACATGGAAATATGTACACCGCTATGTGTATAAACATGGAAATATCTCCACTGCTCTCTGTATAAACATGGAAATATCTCCACCGTTATCTGTATAAACATGGAAATATCTACAGCGCCATCTCTAAAAACATTGAAATATCTACACTGCCATCTGTAAAAACATGGAAATAACTACACCGCCAACTGTATAAGCATGGAAATATCTACACCACCATCTGTATAAACATGGAAATACCTACAATACCATCTGTATACACATGGAAATATCTACACAGACATCTGTATAAATATGGAAATAACTACACGGCCATCTGTATAAACATGCAAATATCTACACTGCCATCTGTAGAAAGATGGAAATATCTACACCGCTATCTCTATAAATATGGAAATATCTACACCGCCATCTCTATAAACATGAAAATATCTACACTGCCATCTCCATAAAGATGGAGGTATCTACTCTGCCATGTGTATAAACACGGAAATATCTACACCACTATCTGTGAAAACATGGGAATATCTACACCGCTATCTGTTTAAACATGGAAATATCTACACGGCCATCTGTGTATAGATGGAAATATCAACACCGCCATCTGTAGAAACATGGAAATATCTACACCGCTATCTCTATAAACATGGAAATATCTGCACTGCCATCTGTAAAAACATGGAAATACGTATACAGTCATCTGTATAAACATGGAAATATCTACAATGCCATCTGTATACACATGGAAATATCTACACAGCCATCTGTATAAACATGTAAATATCAACACTGCTATCTCTATAAACATGGAAGTATCTACACCGCCATCTCTATAAACATGCAATTATCTACACTGCCATCTCCATAAACATGGAACTAACTACTCTGCCATCTGTATAAACATGGAAACATCTAAACCGCCATCTGTGTGAATAAGGAAATATCTACAATGACATCTGTACAAAAATATAAATATCTGCACCGCGAGCTGTATAAACATGGAAATATCTACATCGCTATCTGTATAAATGTGGAAATACCGACACCGCTGTCGGTATAAACATGGAAATATCTACAACGCCATCTATATAAACATGGAAATATCTACACCGCTATGTCTATAAACATGGAAATACCTACACCGCTATCCCAATAAACATGGAAATATCTACACCGCTATCTGTATAAACATGGAAATATCTACACTGCTATCTGTATAAACATGGAAATATCTACACCGCGATCTGTATAAACATGGAAATATCTACAACACGATCTGTATAAACATGGAAATATCTTCACCACGATCTGTATAAACATGGAAATATCTACACCGCTATCTGTAAAAACATGGTAATATCTACACCACCATCTATATAAACATGGAAATATCTACACCACCATCTGTATAAACATGGAAATATCTACAATGCCATCTGTAGAAAGATGGAAATATCTACACCGCAATCTGTGTAAACATGGAAATATCTACACCGATATCTGTAAAAACATGGAAATATCTACACCGCTATCTCTATAAACATGGAAATATCTACACCGCGATCTGTATAAACATGGAAATATCTACACCGCGATCTGTATAAACATGGAAATATCTACACCGCTATCTGTATAAACATGGAAATATCTACACAGCTATCACTATAAACATGGAAAATCTACACCGCCATCTGTATAAACATGGAAATACCTACAAAGTCATCTGTATAAACATGGAAATATCTACACAGCCATCTGTATAAACATGGAAATATCTACACAACCATCTGTATATACATGGAAATATCTACACCGCTATCTGTATAAACATGGAAATAACTACACCGCTATTAGTATAAACAAGGAAATATCTACACCGTGATCTGTATAAACATGGAAATATCTACACCGCTATCTCTATAAACATGGAAATATCTACACCCCTATCTGTATAAGCATGGAAATATCCACACCGCTATCTCTATAAACATGGAAAAATCAACACCGCTATCTCTATGAACATGGAAATATCTACACCGAAATCTCTATAAACATGGAAATATCTACACCACGATCAGAATAAACACGGAAATATCTGCACCGCTATCTGTATAAACATGGAAATATCTCCACTGCTATCTCTATAAACATCGAAATATCTACTCCGCCATCTGTATAAACATGGAAATACTTACAAAGTTATCTGTATAAACATGGAAATAACTACACCGCCATCTGTGTAACCATGGAAATATCTAAACAGCCATGTGTATATACATGGAAATAACTACACCGCTATCTATATAAACATGGAAATAACTACACCGCTATCTGTATAAACATGGAAATATCTACACCGCCATCTACATATCCATGGAAATATCTGCGCTGCCATCTGTATAAACATGGAAATATCTACACGGTCATCTGTGTATAGATGGAAATATCAACACCGTCATCTCTACAAACATGGAAATATCTGCACCGCTATTTGTATAAACATGAAAATATCTACACCGCTGTCTGTATAAACATGGAAATATCTACACCGCTATCTGTATAAACATGGAAATATCTACACCGCTATCTCTATAAACATGGAAATATCTACACCGTGATCTGTATAAACATGGAAATATTTACACCGCTATCTGTATAAGCATGGAAATTTCTAAACCGTTATCTGTATAAATATGGAAATAACTACACCGCTATCTCTATAAACATGGAAATATCTACACCACCATCTGTATAAACATGGAAATACCTATACAGTCATCTGTGTAAACATGGAAATATCTACACCACCATCTGTATAAACATGGAAATATCTTCAATGCCATCTGTATACACATGGAAATACCTACAGGGCAATCTGTGTATAGATGGAAACATCAACACCGCCATCTGTACAAACATGGAAATATCTACACTGCTATCTCAATAAACATGGAAATATCTACACTGCGGTCTGTATAAACATGGAAATACCTACACTGGTATCTGTATAAACATAGAAATATCAACACAATGATCTGTATAAACATGGAAATATCTACACCGCTATCTGTATAAACATGGAAATATCTGCACCGCTATCTCTATAAACATGGAAATATCTACAAAGACATCTGTATAAACATGGAAATACCTACACAGTCATGTGTAGGAACATTTAAATATCTACACTGCCATCTGTATAAACAAAGAAATATCTACAAAGCCCTCTGTATATATATGGAAGTATCGGCATAGGCATCCGTGTAAACATGGAAATATCTGCACCGCTATCTGTATAAACATGGAAATACCTACACCGCTGTCTCTATAAACATGGAAATATGTACACCGCTATGTGTATAAACATGGAAATATCTCCACTGCTCTCTGTATAAACATGGAAATATCTCCACCGTTATCTGTATAAACATGGAAATATCTACAGCGCCATCTCTAAAAACATTGAAATATCTACACTGCCATCTGTAAAAACATGGAAATAACTACACCGCCAACTGTATAAGCATGGAAATACCTACACCACCATCTGTATAAACATGGAAATACCTACAATACCATCTGTATACACATGGAAATATCTACAAAGACATCTGTATACATATGGAAATAACTACACGGCCATCTGTATAAACATGCAAATATCTACACTGCCATCTGTAGAAAGATGGAAATATCTACACCGCTATCTCTATAAATATGGAAATATCTACACCGCCATCTCTATAAACATGAAAATATCTACACTGCCATCTCCATAAAGATGGAGGTATCTACTCTGCCATGTGTATAAACACGGAAATATCTACACCACTATCTGTGAAAACATGGGAATATCTACACCGCTATCTGTTTAAACATGGAAATATCTACACGGCCATCTGTGTATAGATGGAAATATCAACACCGCCATCTGTAGAAACATGGAAATATCTACACCGCTATCTCTATAAACATGGAAATATCTGCACTGCCATCTGTAAAAACATGGAAATACGTATACAGTCATCTGTATAAACATGGAAATATCTACAATGCCATCTGTATACACATGGAAATATCTACACAGCCATCTGTATAAACATGTAAATATCAACACTGCTATCTCTATAAACATGGAAATATCTACACCGCCATCTCTATAAACATGCAATTATCTACACTGCCATCTCCATAAACATGGAACTAACTACTCTGCCATCTGTATAAACATGGAAACATCTAAACCGCCATCTGTGTGAATAAGGAAATATCTACAATGACATCTGTACAAAAATATAAATATCTGCACTGCGAGCTGTATAAACATGGAAATATCTACATCGCTATCTGTATAAACGTGGAAATACCGACACCGCTGTCGGTATAAACATGGAAATATCTACAACGCCATCTATATAAACATGGAAATATCTACACCGCTATGTCTATAAACATGGAAATACCTACACCGCTATCCCAATAAACATGGAAATATCTACACCGCTATCTGTATAAACATGGAAATATCTACACTGCTATCTGTATAAACATGGAAATATCTACACCGCGATCTGTATAAACATGGAAATATCTACAACACGATCTGTATAAACATGGAAATATCTTCACCACGATCTGTATAAACATGGAAATATCTACACCGCTATCTGTAAAAACATGGTAATATCTACACCACCATCTATATAAACATGGAAATATCTACACCACCATCTGTATAAACATGGAAATATCTACAATGCCATCTGTAGAAAGATGGAAATATCTACACCGCAATCTGTGTAAACATGGAAATATCTACACCGATATCTGTAAAAACATGGAAATATCTAAACCGCTATCTCTATAAACATGGAAATATCTACACCGCGATCTGTATAAACATGGAAATATCTACACCGCGATCTGTATAAACATGGAAATATCTACACCGCTATCTGTATAAACATGGAAATATCTACACAGCTATCACTATAAACATGGAAAATCTACACCGCCATCTGTATAAACATGGAAATACCTACAAAGTCATCTGTATAAACATGGAAATATCTACACAGCCATCTGTATAAACATGGAAATATCTACACAACCATCTGTATATACATGGAAATATCTACACCGCTATCTGTATAAACATGGAAATAACTACACCGCTATTAGTATAAACAAGGAAATATCTACACCGTGATCTGTATAAACATGGAAATATCTACACCGCTATCTCTATAAACATGGAAATATCTACACCGCTATCTCTATAAACATGGAAATATCTACACCCCTATCTGTATAAGCATGGAAATATCCACACCGCTATCTCTATAAACATGGAAAAATCAACACCGCTATCTCTATGAACATGGAAATATCTACACCGAAATCTCTATAAACATGGAAATATCTACACCACGATCAGAATAAACACGGAAATATCTGCACCGCTATCTGTATAAACATGGAAATATCTCCACTGCTATCTCTATAAACATCGAAATATCTACTCCGCCATCTGTATAAACATGGAAATACTTACAAAGTTATCTGTATAAACATGGAAATAACTACACCGCCATCTGTGTAACCATGGAAATATCTAAACAGCCATGTGTATATACATGGAAATAACTACACCGCTATCTATATAAACATGGAAATAACTACACCGCTATCTGTATAAACATGGAAATATCTGCACCGCCATCTACATATCCATGGAAATATCTGCGCTGCCATCTGTATAAACATGGAAATATCTACACGGTCATCTGTGTATAGATGGAAATATCAACACCGTCATCTCTACAAACATGGAAATATCTGCACCGCTATTTGTATAAACATGAAAATATCTACACCGCTGTCTGTATAAACATGGAAATATCTACACCGCTATCTGTATAAACATGGAAATATCTACACCGCTATCTCTATAAACATGGAAATATCTACACCGTGATCTGTATAAACATGGAAATATTTACACCGCTATCTGTATAAGCATGGAAATTTCTAAACCGTTGTCTGTATAAATATGGAAATAACTACACCGCTATCTCTATAAACATGGAAATATCTACACCACCATCTGTATAAACATGGAAATACCTATACAGTCATCTGTGTAAACATGGAAATATCTACACCACCATCTGTATAAACATGGAAATATCTTCAATGCCATCTGTATACACATGGAAATACCTACAGGGCAATCTGTGTATAGATGGAAACATCAACACCGCCATCTGTACAAACATGGAAATATCTACACTGCTATCTCAATAAACATGGAAATATCTACACTGCGGTCTGTATAAACATGGAAATACCTACACTGGTATCTGTATAAACATAGAAATATCAACACAATGATCTGTATAAACATGGAAATATCTACACCGCTATCTGTATAAACATGGAAATATCTGCACCGCTATCTCTATAAACATGGAAATATCTACAAAGACATCTGTATAAACATGGAAATACCTACACAGTCATGTGTAGGAACATTTAAATATCTACACTGCCATCTGTATAAACAAAGAAATATCTACAAAGCCCTCTGTATATATATGGAAGTATCTGCATAGGCATCTGTGTAAACATGGAAATATCTGCACCGCTATCTGTATAAACATGGAAATACCTACACCGCTGTCTCTATAAACATGGAAATATGTACACCGCTATGTGTATAAACATGGAAATATCTCCACTGCTCTCTGTATAAACATGGAAATATCTCCACCGTTATCTGTATAAACATGGAAATATCTACAGCGCCATCTCTAAAAACATTGAAATATCTACACTGCCATCTGTAAAAACATGGAAATAACTACACCGCCAACTGTATAAGCATGGAAATATCTACACCACCATCTGTATAAACATGGAAATACCTACAATACCATCTGTATACACATGGAAATATCTACACAGACATCTGTATAAATATGGAAATAACTACACGGCCATCTGTATAAACATGCAAATATCTACACTGCCATCTGTAGAAAGATGGAAATATCTACACCGCTATCTCTATAAATATGGAAATATCTACACCGCCATCTCTATAAACATGAAAATATCTACACTGCCATCTCCATAAAGATGGAGGTATCTACTCTGCCATGTGTATAAACACGGAAATATCTACACCACTATCTGTGAAAACATGGGAATATCTACACCGCTATCTGTTTAAACATGGAAATATCTACACGGCCATCTGTGTATAGATGGAAATATCAACACCGCCATCTGTAGAAACATGGAAATATCTACACCGCTATCTCTATAAACATGGAAATATCTGCACTGCCATCTGTAAAAACATGGAAATACGTATACAGTCATCTGTATAAACATGGAAATATCTACAATGCCATCTGTATACACATGGAAATATCTACACAGCCATCTGTATAAACATGTAAATATCAACACTGCTATCTCTATAAACATGGAAGTATCTACACCGCCATCTCTATAAACATGCAATTATCTACACTGCCATCTCCATAAACATGGAACTAACTACTCTGCCATCTGTATAAACATGGAAACCTCTAAACCGCCATCTGTGTGAATAAGGAAATATCTACAATGACATCTGTACAAAAATATAAATATCTGCACCGCGAGCTGTATAAACATGGAAATATCTACATCGCTATCTGTATAAACGTGGAAATACCGACACCGCTGTCGGTATAAACATGGAAATATCTACAACGCCATCTATATAAACATGGAAATATCTACACCGCTATGTCTATAAACATGGAAATACCTACACCGCTATCCCAATAAACATGGAAATATCTACACCGCTATCTGTATAAACATGGAAATATCTACACTGCTATCTGTATAAACATGGAAATATCTACACCGCGATCTGTATAAACATGGAAATATCTACAACACGATCTGTATAAACATGGAAATATCTTCACCACGATCTGTATAAACATGGAAATATCTACACCGCTATCTGTAAAAACATGGTAATATCTACACCACCATCTATATAAACATGGAAATATCTACACCACCATCTGTATAAACATGGAAATATCTACAATGCCATCTGTAGAAAGATGGAAATATCTACACCGCAATCTGTGTAAACATGGAAATATCTACACCGATATCTGTAAAAACATGGAAATATCTACACCGCTATCTCTATAAACATGGAAATATCTACACCGCGATCTGTATAAACATGGAAATATCTACACCGCGATCTGTATAAACATGGAAATATCTACACCGCTATCTGTATAAACATGGAAATATCTACACAGCTATCACTATAAACATGGAAAATCTACACCGCCATCTGTATAAACATGGAAATACCTACAAAGTCATCTGTATAAACATGGAAATATCTACACAGCCATCTGTATAAACATGGAAATATCTACACAACCATCTGTATATACATGGAAATATCTACACCGCTATCTGTATAAACATGGAAATAACTACACCGCTATTAGTATAAACAAGGAAATATCTACACCGTGATCTGTATAAACATGGAAATATCTACACCGCTATCTCTATAAACATGGAAATATCTACACCCCTATCTGTATAAGCATGGAAATATCCACACCGCTATCTCTATAAACATGGAAAAATCAACACCGCTATCTCTATGAACATGGAAATATCTACACCGAAATCTCTATAAACATGGAAATATCTACACCACGATCAGAATAAACACGGAAATATCTGCACCGCTATCTGTATAAACATGGAAATATCTCCACTGCTATCTCTATAAACATCGAAATATCTACTCCGCCATCTGTATAAACATGGAAATACTTACAAAGTTATCTGTATAAACATGGAAATAACTACACCGCCATCTGTGTAACCATGGAAATATCTAAACAGCCATGTGTATATACATGGAAATAACTACACCGCTATCTATATAAACATGGAAATAACTACACCGCTATCTGTATAAACATGGAAATATCTACACCGCCATCTACATATCCATGGAAATATCTGCGCTGCCATCTGTATAAACATGGAAATATCTACACGGTCATCTGTGTATAGATGGAAATATCAACACCGTCATCTCTACAAACATGGAAATATCTGCACCGCTATTTGTATAAACATGAAAATATCTACACCGCTGTCTGTATAAACATGGAAATATCTACACCGCTATCTGTATAAACATGGAAATATCTACACCGCTATCTCTATAAACATGGAAATATCTACACCGTGATCTGTATAAACATGGAAATATTTACACCGCTATCTGTATAAGCATGGAAATTTCTAAACCGTTATCTGTATAAATATGGAAATAACTACACCGCTATCTCTATAAACATGGAAATATCTACACCACCATCTGTATAAACATGGAAATACCTATACAGTCATCTGTGTAAACATGGAAATATCTACACCACCATCTGTATAAACATGGAAATATCTTCAATGCCATCTGTATACACATGGAAATACCTACAGGGCAATCTGTGTATAGATGGAAACATCAACACCGCCATCTGTACAAACATGGAAATATCTACACTGCTATCTCAATAAACATGGAAATATCTACACTGCGGTCTGTATAAACATGGAAATACCTACACTGGTATCTGTATAAACATAGAAATATCAACACAATGATCTGTATAAACATGGAAATATCTACACCGCTATCTGTATAAACATGGAAATATCTGCACCGCTATCTCTATAAACATGGAAATATCTACAAAGACATCTGTATAAACATGGAAATACCTACACAGTCATGTGTAGGAACATTTAAATATCTACACTGCCATCTGTATAAACAAAGAAATATCTACAAAGCCCTCTGTATATATATGGAAGTATCTGCATAGGCATCTGTGTAAACATGGAAATATCTGCACCGCTATCTGTATAAAAATGGAAATACCTACACCGCTGTCTCTATAAACATGGAAATATGTACACCGCTATGTGTATAAACATGGAAATATCTCCACTGCTCTCTGTATAAACATGGAAATATCTCCACCGTTATCTGTATAAACATGGAAATATCTACAGCGCCATCTGTATAAACATGGAAATACCTACAAAGTCATCTGTATAAACATGGAAATATCTACACAGCCATCTGTATAAACATGGAAATATCTACACAACCATCTGTATATACATGGAAATATCTACACCGCTATCTGTATAAACATGGAAATAACTACACCGCTATTAGTATAAACAAGGAAATATCTACACCGTGATCTGTATAAACATGGAAATATCTACACCGCTATCTCTATAAACATGGAAATATCTACACCCCTATCTG
Source organism: Pan paniscus (assembly GCF_029289425.2). Lineage (NCBI taxonomy): Eukaryota > Metazoa > Chordata > Mammalia > Primates > Hominidae > Pan > Pan paniscus. Next base: position 1,214,369 of record NC_073259.2, read on the forward strand.
TATAAGCATGGAAATATCCACACCGCTATCTCTATAAACATGGAAAAATCAACACCGCTATCTCTATGAACATGGAAATATCTACACCGAAATCTCTATAAACATGGAAATATCTACACCACGATCAGAATAAACACGGAAATATCTGCACCGCTATCTGTATAAACATGGAAATATCTCCACTGCTATCTCTATAAACATCGAAATATCTACTCCGCCATCTGTATAAACATGGAAATACTTACAAAGTTATCTGTATAAACATGGAAATAACTACACCGCCATCTGTGTAACCATGGAAATATCTAAACAGCCATGTGTATATACATGGAAATAACTACACCGCTATCTATATAAACATGGAAATAACTACACCGCTATCTGTATAAACATGGAAATATCTACACCGCCATCTACATATCCATGGAAATATCTGCGCTGCCATCTGTATAAACATGGAAATATCTACACGGTCATCTGTGTATAGATGGAAATATCAACACCGTCATCTCTACAAACATGGAAATATCTGCACCGCTATTTGTATAAACATGAAAATATCTACACCGCTGTCTGTATAAACATGGAAATATCTACACCGCTATCTGTATAAACATGGAAATATCTACACCGCTATCTCTATAAACATGGAAATATCTACACCGTGATCTGTATAAACATGGAAATATTTACACCGCTATCTGTATAAGCATGGAAATTTCTAAACCGTTATCTGTATAAATATGGAAATAACTACACCGCTATCTCTATAAACATGGAAATATCTACACCACCATCTGTATAAACATGGAAATACCTATACAGTCATCTGTGTAAACATGGAAATATCTACACCACCATCTGTATAAACATGGAAATATCTTCAATGCCATCTGTATACACATGGAAATACCTACAGGGCAATCTGTGTATAGATGGAAACATCAACACCGCCATCTGTACAAACATGGAAATATCTACACTGCTATCTCAATAAACATGGAAATATCTACACTGCGGTCTGTATAAACATGGAAATACCTACACTGGTATCTGTATAAACATAGAAATATCAACACAATGATCTGTATAAACATGGAAATATCTACACCGCTATCTGTATAAACATGGAAATATCTGCACCGCTATCTCTATAAACATGGAAATATCTACAAAGACATCTGTATAAACATGGAAATACCTACACAGTCATGTGTAGGAACATTTAAATATCTACACTGCCATCTGTATAAACAAAGAAATATCTACAAAGCCCTCTGTATATATATGGAAGTATCGGCATAGGCATCCGTGTAAACATGGAAATATCTGCACCGCTATCTGTATAAACATGGAAATACCTACACCGCTGTCTCTATAAACATGGAAATATGTACACCGCTATGTGTATAAACATGGAAATATCTCCACTGCTCTCTGTATAAACATGGAAATATCTCCACCGTTATCTGTATAAACATGGAAATATCTACAGCGCCATCTCTAAAAACATTGAAATATCTACACTGCCATCTGTAAAAACATGGAAATAACTACACCGCCAACTGTATAAGCATGGAAATACCTACACCACCATCTGTATAAACATGGAAATACCTACAATACCATCTGTATACACATGGAAATATCTACAAAGACATCTGTATACATATGGAAATAACTACACGGCCATCTGTATAAACATGCAAATATCTACACTGCCATCTGTAGAAAGATGGAAATATCTACACCGCTATCTCTATAAATATGGAAATATCTACACCGCCATCTCTATAAACATGAAAATATCTACACTGCCATCTCCATAAAAATGGAGGTATCTACTCTGCCATGTGTATAAACACGGAAATATCTACACCACTATCTGTGAAAACATGGGAATATCTACACCGCTATCTGTTTAAACATGGAAATATCTACACGGCCATCTGTGTATAGATGGAAATATCAACACCGCCATCTGTAGAAACATGGAAATATCTACACCGCTATCTCTATAAACATGGAAATATCTGCACTGCCATCTGTAAAAACATGGAAATACGTATACAGTCATCTGTATAAACATGGAAATATCTACAATGCCATCTGTATACACATGGAAATATCTACACAGCCATCTGTATAAACATGTAAATATCAACACTGCTATCTCTATAAACATGGAAATATCTACACCGCCATCTCTATAAACATGCAATTATCTACACTGCCATCTCCATAAACATGGAACTAACTACTCTGCCATCTGTATAAACATGGAAACATCTAAACCGCCATCTGTGTGAATAAGGAAATATCTACAATGACATCTGTACAAAAATATAAATATCTGCACTGCGAGCTGTATAAACATGGAAATATCTACATCGCTATCTGTATAAACGTGGAAATACCGACACCGCTGTCGGTATAAACATGGAAATATCTACAACGCCATCTATATAAACATGGAAATATCTACACCGCTATGTCTATAAACATGGAAATACCTACACCGCTATCCCAATAAACATGGAAATATCTACACCGCTATCTGTATAAACATGGAAATATCTACACTGCTATCTGTATAAACATGGAAATATCTACACCGCGATCTGTATAAACATGGAAATATCTACAACACGATCTGTATAAACATGGAAATATCTTCACCACGATCTGTATAAACATGGAAATATCTACACCGCTATCTGTAAAAACATGGTAATATCTACACCACCATCTATATAAACATGGAAATATCTACACCACCATCTGTATAAACATGGAAATATCTACAATGCCATCTGTAGAAAGATGGAAATATCTACACCGCAATCTGTGTAAACATGGAAATATCTACACCGATATCTGTAAAAACATGGAAATATCTACACCGCTATCTCTATAAACATGGAAATATCTACACCGCGATCTGTATAAACATGGAAATATCTACACCGCGATCTGTATAAACATGGAAATATCTACACCGCTATCTGTATAAACATGGAAATATCTACACAGCTATCACTATAAACATGGAAAATCTACACCGCCATCTGTATAAACATGGAAATACCTACAAAGTCATCTGTATAAACATGGAAATATCTACACAGCCATCTGTATAAACATGGAAATATCTACACAACCATCTGTATATACATGGAAATATCTACACCGCTATCTGTATAAACATGGAAATAACTACACCGCTATTAGTATAAACAAGGAAATATCTACACCGTGATCTGTATAAACATGGAAATATCTACACCGCTATCTCTATAAACATGGAAATATCTACACCCCTATCTGTATAAGCATGGAAATATCCACACCGCTATCTCTATAAACATGGAAAAATCAACACCGCTATCTCTATGAACATGGAAATATCTACACCGAAATCTCTATAAACATGGAAATATCTACACCACGATCAGAATAAACACGGAAATATCTGCACCGCTATCTGTATAAACATGGAAATATCTCCACTGCTATCTCTATAAACATCGAAATATCTACTCCGCCATCTGTATAAACATGGAAATACTTACAAAGTTATCTGTATAAACATGGAAATAACTACACCGCCATCTGTGTAACCATGGAAATATCTAAACAGCCATGTGTATATACATGGAAATAACTACACCGCTATCTATATAAACATGGAAATAACTACACCGCTATCTGTATAAACATGGAAATATCTACACCGCCATCTACATATCCATGGAAATATCTGCGCTGCCATCTGTATAAACATGGAAATATCTACACGGTCATCTGTGTATAGATGGAAATATCAACACCGTCATCTCTACAAACATGGAAATATCTGCACCGCTATTTGTATAAACATGAAAATATCTACACCGCTGTCTGTATAAACATGGAAATATCTACACCGCTATCTGTATAAACATGGAAATATCTACACCGCTATCTCTATAAACATGGAAATATCTACACCGTGATCTGTATAAACATGGAAATATTTACACCGCTATCTGTATAAGCATGGAAATTTCTAAACCGTTGTCTGTATAAATATGGAAATAACTACACCGCTATCTCTATAAACATGGAAATATCTACACCACCATCTGTATAAACATGGAAATACCTATACAGTCATCTGTGTAAACATGGAAATATCTACACCACCATCTGTATAAACATGGAAATATCTTCAATGCCATCTGTATACACATGGAAATACCTACAGGGCAATCTGTGTATAGATGGAAACATCAACACCGCCATCTGTACAAACATGGAAATATCTACACTGCTATCTCAATAAACATGGAAATATCTACACTGCGGTCTGTATAAACATGGAAATACCTACACTGGTATCTGTATAAACATAGAAATATCAACACAATGATCTGTATAAACATGGAAATATCTACACCGCTATCTGTATAAACATGGAAATATCTGCACCGCTATCTCTATAAACATGGAAATATCTACAAAGACATCTGTATAAACATGGAAATACCTACACAGTCATGTGTAGGAACATTTAAATATCTACACTGCCATCTGTATAAACAAAGAAATATCTACAAAGCCCTCTGTATATATATGGAAGTATCGGCATAGGCATCCGTGTAAACATGGAAATATCTGCACCGCTATCTGTATAAACATGGAAATACCTACACCGCTGTCTCTATAAACATGGAAATATGTACACCGCTATGTGTATAAACATGGAAATATCTCCACTGCTCTCTGTATAAACATGGAAATATCTCCACCGTTATCTGTATAAACATGGAAATATCTACAGCGCCATCTCTAAAAACATTGAAATATCTACACTGCCATCTGTAAAAACATGGAAATAACTACACCGCCAACTGTATAAGCATGGAAATACCTACACCACCATCTGTATAAACATGGAAATACCTACAATACCATCTGTATACACATGGAAATATCTACAAAGACATCTGTATACATATGGAAATAACTACACGGCCATCTGTATAAACATGCAAATATCTACACTGCCATCTGTAGAAAGATGGAAATATCTACACCGCTATCTCTATAAATATGGAAATATCTACACCGCCATCTCTATAAACATGAAAATATCTACACTGCCATCTCCATAAAGATGGAGGTATCTACTCTGCCATGTGTATAAACACGGAAATATCTACACCACTATCTGTGAAAACATGGGAATATCTACACCGCTATCTGTTTAAACATGGAAATATCTACACGGCCATCTGTGTATAGATGGAAATATCAACACCGCCATCTGTAGAAACATGGAAATATCTACACCGCTATCTCTATAAACATGGAAATATCTGCACTGCCATCTGTAAAAACATGGAAATACGTATACAGTCATCTGTATAAACATGGAAATATCTACAATGCCATCTGTATACACATGGAAATATCTACACAGCCATCTGTATAAACATGTAAATATCAACACTGCTATCTCTATAAACATGGAAATATCTACACTGCCATCTCTATAAACATGCAATTATCTACACTGCCATCTCCATAAACATGGAACTAACTACTCTGCCATCTGTATAAACATGGAAACATCTAAACCGCCATCTGTGTGAATAAGGAAATATCTACAATGACATCTGTACAAAAATATAAATATCTGCACCGCGAGCTGTATAAACATGGAAATATCTACATCGCTATCTGTATAAACGTGGAAATACCGACACCGCTGTCGGTATAAACATGGAAATATCTACAACGCCATCTATATAAACATGGAAATATCTACACCGCTATGTCTATAAACATGGAAATACCTACACCGCTATCCCAATAAACATGGAAATATCTACACCGCTATCTGTATAAACATGGAAATATCTACACTGCTATCTGTATAAACATGGAAATATCTACACCGCGATCTGTATAAACATGGAAATATCTACAACACGATCTGTATAAACATGGAAATATCTTCACCACGATCTGTATAAACATGGAAATATCTACACCGCTATCTGTAAAAACATGGTAATATCTACACCACCATCTATATAAACATGGAAATATCTACACCACCATCTGTATAAACATGGAAATATCTACAATGCCATCTGTAGAAAGATGGAAATATCTACACCGCAATCTGTGTAAACATGGAAATATCTACACCGATATCTGTAAAAACATGGAAATATCTAAACCGCTATCTCTATAAACATGGAAATATCTACACCGCGATCTGTATAAACATGGAAATATCTACACCGCGATCTGTATAAACATGGAAATATCTACACCGCTATCTGTATAAACATGGAAATATCTACACAGCTATCACTATAAACATGGAAAATCTACACCGCCATCTGTATAAACATGGAAATACCTACAAAGTCATCTGTATAAACATGGAAATATCTACACAGCCATCTGTATAAACATGGAAATATCTACACAACCATCTGTATATACATGGAAATATCTACACCGCTATCTGTATAAACATGGAAATAACTACACCGCTATTAGTATAAACAAGGAAATATCTACACCGTGATCTGTATAAACATGGAAATATCTACACCGCTATCTCTATAAACATGGAAATATCTACACCCCTATCTGTATAAGCATGGAAATATCCACACCGCTATCTCTATAAACATGGAAAAATCAACACCGCTATCTCTATGAACATGGAAATATCTACACCGAAATCTCTATAAACATGGAAATATCTACACCACGATCAGAATAAACACGGAAATATCTGCACCGCTATCTGTATAAACATGGAAATATCTCCACTGCTATCTCTATAAACATCGAAATATCTACTCCGCCATCTGTATAAACATGGAAATACTTACAAAGTTATCTGTATAAACATGGAAATAACTACACCGCCATCTGTGTAACCATGGAAATATCTAAACAGCCATGTGTATATACATGGAAATAACTACACCGCTATCTATATAAACATGGAAATAACTACACCGCTATCTGTATAAACATGGAAATATCTACACCGCCATCTACATATCCATGGAAATATCTGCGCTGCCATCTGTATAAACATGGAAATATCTACACGGTCATCTGTGTATAGATGGAAATATCAACACCGTCATCTCTACAAACATGGAAATATCTGCACCGCTATTTGTATAAACATGAAAATATCTACACCGCTGTCTGTATAAACATGGAAATATCTACACCGCTATCTGTATAAACATGGAAATATCTACACCGCTATCTCTATAAACATGGAAATATCTACACCGTGATCTGTATAAACATGGAAATATTTACACCGCTATCTGTATAAGCATGGAAATTTCTAAACCGTTGTCTGTATAAATATGGAAATAACTACACCGCTATCTCTATAAACATGGAAATATCTACACCACCATCTGTATAAACATGGAAATACCTATACAGTCATCTGTGTAAACATGGAAATATCTACACCACCATCTGTATAAACATGGAAATATCTTCAATGCCATCTGTATACACATGGAAATACCTACAGGGCAATCTGTGTATAGATGGAAACATCAACACCGCCATCTGTACAAACATGGAAATATCTACACTGCTATCTCAATAAACATGGAAATATCTACACTGCGGTCTGTATAAACATGGAAATACCTACACTGGTATCTGTATAAACATAGAAATATCAACACAATGATCTGTATAAACATGGAAATATCTACACCGCTATCTGTATAAACATGGAAATATCTGCACCGCTATCTCTATAAACATGGAAATATCTACAAAGACATCTGTATAAACATGGAAATACCTACACAGTCATGTGTAGGAACATTTAAATATCTACACTGCCATCTGTATAAACAAAGAAATATCTACAAAGCCCTCTGTATATATATGGAAGTATCGGCATAGGCATCCGTGTAAACATGGAAATATCTGCACCGCTATCTGTATAAACATGGAAATACCTACACCGCTGTCTCTATAAACATGGAAATATGTACACCGCTATGTGTATAAACATGGAAATATCTCCACTGCTCTCTGTATAAACATGGAAATATCTCCACCGTTATCTGTATAAACATGGAAATATCTACAGCGCCATCTCTAAAAACATTGAAATATCTACACTGCCATCTGTAAAAACATGGAAATAACTACACCGCCAACTGTATAAGCATGGAAATACCTACACCACCATCTGTATAAACATGGAAATACCTACAATACCATCTGTATACACATGGAAATATCTACAAAGACATCTGTATACATATGGAAATAACTACACGGCCATCTGTATAAACATGCAAATATCTACACTGCCATCTGTAGAAAGATGGAAATATCTACACCGCTATCTCTATAAATATGGAAATATCTACACCGCCATCTCTATAAACATGAAAATATCTACACTGCCATCTCCATAAAGATGGAGGTATCTACTCTGCCATGTGTATAAACACGGAAATATCTACACCACTATCTGTGAAAACATGGGAATATCTACACCGCTATCTGTTTAAACATGGAAATATCTACACGGCCATCTGTGTATAGATGGAAATATCAACACCGCCATCTGTAGAAACATGGAAATATCTACACCGCTATCTCTATAAACATGGAAATATCTGCACTGCCATCTGTAAAAACATGGAAATACGTATACAGTCATCTGTATAAACATGGAAATATCTACAATGCCATCTGTATACACATGGAAATATCTACACAGCCATCTGTATAAACATGGAAATATCAACACTGCTATCTCTATAAACATGGAAATATCTACACCGCCATCTCTATAAACATGCAATTATCTACACTGCCATCTCCATAAACATGGAACTAACTACTCTGCCATCTGTATAAACATGGAAACATCTAAACCGCCATCTGTGTGAATAAGGAAATATCTACAATGACATCTGTACAAAAATATAAATATCTGCACCGCGAGCTGTATAAACATGGAAATATCTACATCGCTATCTGTATAAACGTGGAAATACCGACACCGCTGTCGGTATAAACATGGAAATATCTACAACGCCATCTATATAAACATGGAAATATCTACACCGCTATGTCTATAAACATGGAAATACCTACACCGCTATCCCAATAAACATGGAAATATCTACACCGCTATCTGTATAAACATGGAAATATCTACACTGCTATCTGTATAAACATGGAAATATCTACACCGCGATCTGTATAAACATGGAAATATCTACAACACGATCTGTATAAACATGGAAATATCTTCACCACGATCTGTATAAACATGGAAATATCTACACCGCTATCTGTAAAAACATGGTAATATCTACACCACCATCTATATAAACATGGAAATATCTACACCACCATCTGTATAAACATGGAAATATCTACAATGCCATCTGTAGAAAGATGGAAATATCTACACCGCAATCTGTGTAAACATGGAAATATCTACACCGATATCTGTAAAAACATGGAAATATCTACACCGCTATCTCTATAAACATGGAAATATCTACACCGCGATCTGTATAAACATGGAAATATCTACACCGCGATCTGTATAAACATGGAAATATCTACACCGCTTTCTGTATAAACATGGAAATATCTACACAGCTATCACTATAAACATGGAAAATCTACACCGCCATCTGTATAAACATGGAAATACCTACAAAGTCATCTGTATAAACATGGAAATATCTACACAGCCATCTGTATAAACATGGAAATATCTACACAACCATCTGTATATACATGGAAATATCTACACCGCTATCTGTATAAACATGGAAATAACTACACCGCTATTAGTATAAACAAGGAAATATCTACACCGTGATCTGTATAAACATGGAAATATCTACACCGCTATCTCTATAAACATGGAAATATCTACACCCCTATCTGTATAAGCATGGAAATATCCACACCGCTATCTCTATAAACATGGAAAAATCAACACCGCTATCTCTATGAACATGGAAATATCTACACCGAAATCTCTATAAACATGGAAATATCTACACCACGATCAGAATAAACACGGAAATATCTGCACCGCTATCTGTATAAACATGGAAATATCTCCACTGCTATCTCTATAAACATCGAAATATCTACTCCGCCATCTGTATAAACATGGAAATACTTACAAAGTTATCTGTATAAACATGGAAATAACTACACCGCCATCTGTGTAACCATGGAAATATCTAAACAGCCATGTGTATATACATGGAAATAACTACACCGCTATCTATATAAACATGGAAATAACTACACCGCTATCTGTATAAACATGGAAATATCTACACCGCCATCTACATATCCATGGAAATATCTGCGCTGCCATCTGTATAAACATGGAAATATCTACACGGTCATCTGTGTATAGATGGAAATATCAACACCGTCATCTCTACAAACATGGAAATATCTGCACCGCTATTTGTATAAACATGAAAATATCTACACCGCTGTCTGTATAAACATGGAAATATCTACACCGCTATCTGTATAAACATGGAAATATCTACACCGCTATCTCTATAAACATGGAAATATCTACACCGTGATCTGTATAAACATGGAAATATTTACACCGCTATCTGTATAAGCATGGAAATTTCTAAACCGTTGTCTGTATAAATATGGAAATAACTACACCGCTATCTCTATAAACATGGAAATATCTACACCACCATCTGTATAAACATGGAAATACCTATACAGTCATCTGTGTAAACATGGAAATATCTACACCACCATCTGTATAAACATGGAAATATCTTCAATGCCATCTGTATACACATGGAAATACCTACAGGGCAATCTGTGTATAGATGGAAACATCAACACCGCCATCTGTACAAACATGGAAATATCTACACTGCTATCTCAATAAACATGGAAATATCTACACTGCGGTCTGTATAAACATGGAAATACCTACACTGGTATCTGTATAAACATAGAAATATCAACACAATGATCTGTATAAACATGGAAATATCTACACCGCTATCTGTATAAACATGGAAATATCTGCACCGCTATCTCTATAAACATGGAAATATCTACAAAGACATCTGTATAAACATGGAAATACCTACACAGTCATGTGTAGGAACATTTAAATATCTACACTGCCATCTGTATAAACAAAGAAATATCTACAAAGCCCTCTGTATATATATGGAAGTATCTGCATAGGCATCTGTGTAAACATGGAAATATCTGCACCGCTATCTGTATAAACATGGAAATACCTACACCGCTGTCTCTATAAACATGGAAATATGTACACCGCTATGTGTATAAACATGGAAATATCTCCACTGCTCTCTGTATAAACATGGAAATATCTCCACCGTTATCTGTATAAACATGGAAATATCTACAGCGCCATCTCTAAAAACATTGAAATATCTACACTGCCATCTGTAAAAACATGGAAATAACTACACCGCCAACTGTATAAGCATGGAAATATCTACACCACCATCTGTATAAACATGGAAATACCTACAATACCATCTGTATACACATGGAAATATCTACACAGACATCTGTATAAATATGGAAATAACTACACGGCCATCTGTATAAACATGCAAATATCTACACTGCCATCTGTAGAAAGATGGAAATATCTACACCGCTATCTCTATAAATATGGAAATATCTACACCGCCATCTCTATAAACATGAAAATATCTACACTGCCATCTCCATAAAGATGGAGGTATCTACTCTGCCATGTGTATAAACACGGAAATATCTACACCACTATCTGTGAAAACATGGGAATATCTACACCGCTATCTGTTTAAACATGGAAATATCTACACGGCCATCTGTGTATAGATGGAAATATCAACACCGCCATCTGTAGAAACATGGAAATATCTACACCGCTATCTCTATAAACATGGAAATATCTGCACTGCCATCTGTAAAAACATGGAAATACGTATACAGTCATCTGTATAAACATGGAAATATCTACAATGCCATCTGTATACACATGGAAATATCTACACAGCCATCTGTATAAACATGTAAATATCAACACTGCTATCTCTATAAACATGGAAATATCTACACCGCCATCTCTATAAACATGCAATTATCTACACTGCCATCTCCATAAACATGGAACTAACTACTCTGCCATCTGTATAAACATGGAAACATCTAAACCGCCATCTGTGTGAATAAGGAAATATCTACAATGACATCTGTACAAAAATATAAATATCTGCACCGCGAGCTGTATAAACATGGAAATTTCTACATCGCTATCTGTATAAACGTGGAAATACCGACACCGCTGTCGGTATAAACATGGAAATATCTACAACGCCATCTATATAAACATGGAAATATCTACACCGCTATGTCTATAAACATGGAAATACCTACACCGCTATCCCAATAAACATGGAAATATCTACACCGCTATCTGTATAAACATGGAAATATCTACACTGCTATCTGTATAAACATGGAAATATCTACACCGCGATCTGTATAAACATGGAAATATCTACAACACGATCTGTATAAACATGGAAATATCTTCACCACGATCTGTATAAACATGGAAATATCTACACCGCTATCTGTAAAAACATGGTAATATCTACACCACCATCTATATAAACATGGAAATATCTACACCACCATCTGTATAAACATGGAAATATCTACAATGCCATCTGTAGAAAGATGGAAATATCTACACCGCAATCTGTGTAAACATGGAAATATCTACACCGATATCTGTAAAAACATGGAAATATCTACACCGCTATCTCTATAAACATGGAAATATCTACACCGCGATCTGTATAAACATGGAAATATCTACACTGCGATCTGTATAAACATGGAAATATCTACACCGCTATCTGTATAAACATGGAAATATCTACACAGCTATCACTATAAACATGGAAAATCTACACCGCCATCTGTATAAACATGGAAATACCTACAAAGTCATCTGTATAAACATGGAAATATCTACACAGCCATCTGTATAAACATGGAAATATCTACACAACCATCTGTATATACATGGAAATATCTACACCGCTATCTGTATAAACATGGAAATAACTACACCGCTATTAGTATAAACAAGGAAATATCTACACCGTGATCTGTATAAACATGGAAATATCTACACCGCTATCTCTATAACCATGGAAATATCTACACCCCTATCTGTATAAGCATGGAAATATCCACACCGCTATCTCTATAAACATGGAAAAATCAACACCGCTATCTCTATGAACATGGAAGTATCTACACCGAAATCTCTATAAACATGGAAATATCTACACCACGATCAGAATAAACACGGAAATATCTGCACCGCTATCTGTATAAACATGGAAATATCTCCACTGCTATCTCTATAAACATCGAAATATCTACTCCGCCATCTGTATAAACATGGAAATACTTACAAAGTTATCTGTATAAACATGGAAATAACTACACCGCCATCTGTGTAACCATGGAAATATCTAAACAGCCATGTGTATATACATGGAAATAACTACACCGCTATCTATATAAACATGGAAATAACTACACCGCTATCTGTATAAACATGGAAATATCTACACCGCCATCTACATATCCATGGAAATATCTGCGCTGCCATCTGTATAAACATGGAAATATCTACACAGTCATCTGTGTATAGATGGAAATATCAACACCGTCATCTCTACAAACATGGAAATATCTGCACCGCTATTTGTATAAACATGAAAATATCTACACCGCTGTCTGTATAAACCTGGAAATATCTACACCGCTATCTGTATAAACATGGAAATATCTACACCGCTATCTCTATAAACATGGAAATATCTACACCGTGATCTGTATAAACATGGAAATATTTACACCGCTATCTGTATAAGCATGGAAATTTCTAAACCGTTATCTGTATAAATATGGAAATAACTACACCGCTATCTCTATAAACATGGAAATATCTACACCACCATCTGTATAAACATGGAAATACCTATACAGTCATCTGTGTAAACATGAAAATATCTACACCACCATCTGTATAAACATGGAAATATCTTCAATGCCATCTGTATACACATGGAAATACCTACAGGGCAATCTGTGTATAGATGGAAACATCAACACCGCCATCTGTACAAACATGGAAATATCTACACTGCTATCTCAATAAACATGGAAATATCTACACTGCGGTCTGTATAAACATGGAAATACCTACACTGGTATCTGTATAAACATAGAAATATCAACACAATGATCTGTATAAACATGGAAATATCTACACCGCTATCTGTATAAACATGGAAATATCTGCACCGCTATCTCTATAAACATGGAAAAATCAACACCGCTATCTCTATGAACATGGAAATATCTACACCGAAATCTCTATAAACATGGAAATATCTACACCACGATCAGAATAAACACGGAAATATCTGCACCGCTATCTGTATAAACATGGAAATATCTCCACTGCTATCTCTATAAACATCGAAATATCTACTCCGCCATCTGTATAAACATGGAAATACTTACAAAGTTATCTGTATAAACATGGAAATAACTACACCGCCATCTGTGTAACCATGGAAATATCTAAACAGCCATGTGTATATACATGGAAATAACTACACCGCTATCTATATAAACATGGAAATAACTACACCGCTATCTGTATAAACATGGAAATATCTACACCGCCATCTACATATCCATGGAAATATCTGCGCTGCCATCTGTATAAACATGGAAATATCTACACGGTCATCTGTGTATAGATGGAAATATCAACACCGTCATCTCTACAAACATGGAAATATCTGCACCGCTATTTGTATAAACATGAAAATATCTACACCGCTGTCTGTATAAACATGGAAATATCTACACCGCTATCTGTATAAACATGGAAATATCTACACCGCTATCTCTATAAACATGGAAATATCTACACCGTGATCTGTATAAACATGGAAATATTTACACCGCTATCTGTATAAGCATGGAAATTTCTAAACCGTTGTCTGTATAAATATGGAAATAACTACACCGCTATCTCTATAAACATGGAAATATCTACACCACCATCTGTATAAACATGGAAATACCTATACAGTCATCTGTGTAAACATGGAAATATCTACACCACCATCTGTATAAACATGGAAATATCTTCAATGCCATCTGTATACACATGGAAATACCTACAGGGCAATCTGTGTATAGATGGAAACATCAACACCGCCATCTGTACAAACATGGAAATATCTACACTGCTATCTCAATAAACATGGAAATATCTACACTGCGGTCTGTATAAACATGGAAATACCTACACTGGTATCTGTATAAACATAGAAATATCAACACAATGATCTGTATAAACATGGAAATATCTACACCGCTATCTGTATAAACATGGAAATATCTGCACCGCTATCTCTATAAACATGGAAATATCTACAAAGACATCTGTATAAACATGGAAATACCTACACAGTCATGTGTAGGAACATTTAAATATCTACACTGCCATCTGTATAAACAAAGAAATATCTACAAAGCCCTCTGTATATATATGGAAGTATCTGCATAGGCATCTGTGTAAACATGGAAATATCTGCACCGCTATCTGTATAAACATGGAAATACCTACACCGCTGTCTCTATAAACATGGAAATATGTACACCGCTATGTGTATAAACATGGAAATATCTCCACTGCTCTCTGTATAAACATGGAAATATCTCCACCGTTATCTGTATAAACATGGAAATATCTACAGCGCCATCTCTAAAAACATTGAAATATCTACACTGCCATCTGTAAAAACATGGAAATAACTACACCGCCAACTGTATAAGCATGGAAATATCTACACCACCATCTGTATAAACATGGAAATACCTACAATACCATCTGTATACACATGGAAATATCTACACAGACATCTGTATAAATATGGAAATAACTACACGGCCATCTGTATAAACATGCAAATATCTACACTGCCATCTGTAGAAAGATGGAAATATCTACACCGCTATCTCTATAAATATGGAAATATCTACACCGCCATCTCTATAAACATGAAAATATCTACACTGCCATCTCCATAAAGATGGAGGTATCTACTCTGCCATGTGTATAAACACGGAAATATCTACACCACTATCTGTGAAAACATGGGAATATCTACACCGCTATCTGTTTAAACATGGAAATATCTACACGGCCATCTGTGTATAGATGGAAATATCAACACCGCCATCTGTAGAAACATGGAAATATCTACACCGCTATCTCTATAAACATGGAAATATCTGCACTGCCATCTGTAAAAACATGGAAATACGTATACAGGCATCTGTATAAACATGGAAATATCTACAATGCCATCTGTATACACATGGAAATATCTACACAGCCATCTGTATAAACATGGAAATATCAACACTGCTATCTCTATAAACATGGAAATATCTACACCGCCATCTCTATAAACATGCAATTATCTACACTGCCATCTCCATAAACATGGAACTAACTACTCTGCCATCTGTATAAACATGGAAACATCTAAACCGCCATCTGTGTGAATAAGGAAATATCTACAATGACATCTGTACAAAAATATAAATATCTGCACCGCGAGCTGTATAAACATGGAAATAACTACATCGCTATCTGTATAAACGTGGAAATACCGACACCGCTGTCGGTATAAACATGGAAATATCTACAACGCCATCTATAGAAACATGGAAATATCTACACCGCTATGGCTATAAACATGGAAATACCTACACCGCTATCCCAATAAACATGGAAATATCTACACCGCTATCTGTATAAACATGGAAATATCTACACTGCTATCTGTATAAACATGGAAATATCTACACCGCGATCTGTATAAACATGGAAATATCTACAACACGATCTGTATAAACATGGAAATATCTACACCGCGATCTGTATAAACATGGAAATATCTACAACACGATCTGTATAAACATGGAAATATCTTCACCACGATCTGTATAAACGTGGAAATATCTACACCGCTATCTCTAAAAACATGGTAATATCTACACCACCATCTATATAAACATGGAAATATCTACACCACCATCTGTATAAACATGGAAATATCTACAATGCCATCTGTAGAAAGATAGAAATATCTACACCGCAATCTGTGTAAACATGGAAATATCTACACCGATATCTGTAAAAACATGGAAATATCTACACCGCTATCTCTATAAACATGGAAATATCTACACCGCGATCTGTATAAACATGGAAATATCTACACCGCGATCTGTATAAACATGGAAATACCTACAAAGTCATCTGTATAAACATGGAAATATCTACACAGCCATCTGTATAAACATGGAAATATCTACACAACCATCTGTATATACATGGAAATATCTACACCGCTATCTGTATAAACATGGAAATAACTACACCGCTATTAGTATAAACAAGGAAATATCTACACCGTGATCTGTATAAACATGGAAATATCTACACCGCTATCTCTATAAACATGGAAATATCTACACCCCTATCTGTGTAAGCATGGAAATATCCACACCGCTATCTCTATAAACATGGAAAAATCAACACCGCTATCTCTATGAACATGGAAATATCTACACCGAAATCTCTATAAACATGGAAATATCTACACCACGATCAGAATAAACACGGAAATATCTGCACCGCTATCTGTATAAACATGGAAATATCTCCACTGCTAACTCTATAAACATCGAAATATCTACTCCGCCATCTGTATAAACATGGAAATACTTACAAAGTTATCTGTATAAACATGGAAATAACTACACCGCCATCTGTGTAACCATGGAAATATCTAAACAGCCATGTGTATATACATGGAAATAACTACACCGCTATCTATATAAACATGGAAATAACTACACCGCTATCTGTATAAACATGGAAATATCTACACCGCCATCTACATATCCATGGAAATATCTGCGCTGCCATCTGTATAAACATGGAAATATCTACACGGTCATCTGTGTATAGATGGAAATATCAACACCGTCATCTCTACAAACATGGAAATATCTGCACCGCTATTTGTATAAACATGAAAATATCTACACCGCTGTCTGTATAAACATGGAAATATCTACACCGCTATCTGTATAAACATGGAAATATCTACACCGCTATCTCTATAAACATGGAAATATCTACACCGTGATCTGTATAAACATGGAAATATTTACACCGCTATCTGTATAAGCATGGAAATTTCTAAACCGTTATCTGTATAAATATGGAAATAACTACACCGCTATCTCTATAAACATGGAAATATCTACAACACCCTCTGTATAAACATGGAAATACCTATACAGTCATCTGTGTAAACATGGAAATATCTACACCACCATCTGTATAAACATGGAAATATCTTCAATGCCATCTGTATACACATGGAAATACCTACAGGGCAATCTGTGTATAGATGGAAACATCAACACCGCCATCTGTACAAACATGGAAATATCTACACTGCTATCTCAATAAACATGGAAATATCTACACTGCGGTCTGTATAAACATGGAAATACCTACACTGGTATCTGTATAAACATAGAAATATCAACACAATGATCTGTATAAACATGGAAATATCTACACCGCTATCTGTATAAACATGGAAATATCTGCACCGCTATCTCTATAAACATGGAAATATCTACACAACCATCTGTATATACATGGAAATACCTACACAGTCATGTGTAGGAACATTTAAATATCTACACTGCCATCTGTATAAACAAAGAAATATCTACAAAGCCCTCTGTATATATATGGAAGTATCTGCATAGGCATCTGTGTAAACATGGAAATATCTGCACCGCTATCTGTATAAACATGGAAATACCTACACCGCTGTCTCTATAAACATGGAAATATGTACACCGCTATGTGTATAAACATGGAAATATCTCCACTGCTCTCTGTATAAACATGGAAATATCTCCACCGTTATCTGTATAAACATGGAAATATCTACAGCACCATCTCTAAAAACATTGAAATATCTACACTGCCATCTGTAAAAACATGGAAATAACTACACCGCCAACTGTATAAGCATGGAAATATCTACACCACCATCTGTATAAACATGGAAATACCTACAATACCATCTGCATACACATGGAAATATCTACACAGACATCTGTATAAATATGGAAATAACTACACGGCCATCTGTATAAACATGCAAATATCTACACTGCCATCTGTAGAAAGATGGAAATATCTACACCGCTATCTCTATAAATATGGAAATATCTACACCGCCATCTCTATAAACATGAAAATATCTACACTGCCATCTCCATAAAGATGGAGGTATCTACTCTGCCATGTGTATAAACACGGAAATATCTACACCACTATCTGTGAAAACATGGGAATATCTACACCGCTATCTGTTTAAACATGGAAATATCTACACGGCCATCTGTGTATAGATGGAAATATCAACACCGCCATCTGTAGAAACATGGAAATATCTACACCGCTATCTCTATAAACATGGAAATATCTGCACTGCCATCTGTAAAAACATGGAAATACGTATACAGTCATCTGTATAAACATGGAAATATCTACAATGCCATCTGTATACACATGGAAATATCTACACAGCCATCTGTATAAACATGGAAATATCAACACTGCTATCTCTATAAACATGGAAATATCTACACCGCCATCTCTATAAACATGCAATTATCTACACTGCCATCTCCATAAACATGGAACTAACTACTCTGCCATCTGTATAAACATGGAAACATCTAAACCGCCATCTGTGTGAATAAGGAAATATCTACAATGACATCTGTACAAAAATATAAATATCTGCACCGCGAGCTGTATAAACATGGAAATATCTACATCGCTATCTGTATAAACGTGGAAATACCGACACCGCTGTCGGTATAAACATGGAAATATCTACAACGCCATCTATATAAACATGGAAATATCTACACCGCTATGTCTATAAACATGGAAATACCTACACCGCTATGCCAATAAACATGGAAATATCTACACCGCTATCTGTATAAACATGGAAATATCTACACTGCTATCTGTATAAACATGGAAATATCTACACCGCGATCTGTATAAACATGGAAATATCTACAACACGATCTGTATAAACATGGAAATATCTTCACCACGATCTGTATAAACATGGAAATATCTACACCGCTATCTGTAAAAACATGGTAATATCTACACCACCATCTATATAAACATGGAAATATCTACACCACCATCTGTATAAACATGGAAATATCTACAATGCCATCTGTAGAAAGATAGAAATATCTACACCGCAATCTGTGTAAACATGGAAATATCTACACCGATATCTGTAAAAACATGGAAATATCTACACCGCTATCTCTATAAACATGGAAATATCTACACCGCGATCTGTATAAACATGGAAATATCTACACCGCGATCTGTATAAACATGGAAATATCTACACCGCTATCTGTATAAACATGGAAATATCTACACAGCTATCACTATAAACATGGAAAATCTACACCGCCATCTGTATAAACATGGAAATACCTACAAAGTCATCTGTATAAACATGGAAATATCTACACAGCCATCTGTATAAACATGGAAATATCTACACAACCATCTGTATATACATGGAAATATCTACACCGCTATCTGTATAAACATGGAAATAACTACACCGCTATTAGTATAAACAAGGAAATATCTACACCGTGATCTGTATAAACATGGAAATATCTACACCGCTATCTCTATAAACATGGAAATATCTACACCCCTATCTGTATAAGCATGGAAATATCCACACCGCTATCTCTATAAACATGGAAAAATCAACACCGCTATCTCTATGAACATGGAAATATCTACACCGAAATCTCTATAAACATGGAAATATCTACACCACGATCAGAATAAACACGGAAATATCTGCACCGCTATCTGTATAAACATGGAAATATCTCCACTGCTATCTCTATAAACATCGAAATATCTACTCCGCCATCTGTATAAACATGGAAATACTTACAAAGTTATCTGTATAAACATGGAAATAACTACACCGCCATCTGTGTAACCATGGAAATATCTAAACAGCCATGTGTATATACATGGAAATAACTACACCGCTATCTATATAAACATGGAAATAACTACACCGCTATCTGTATAAACATGGAAATATCTACACCGCCATCTACATATCCATGGAAATATCTGTGCTGCCATCTGTATAAACATGGAAATATCTACACGGTCATCTGTGTATAGATGGAAATATCAACACCGTCATCTCTACAAACATGGAAATATCTGCACCGCTATTTGTATAAACATGAAAATATCTACACCGCTGTCTGTATAAACATGGAAATATCTACACCGCTATCTGTATAAACATGGAAATATCTACACCGCTATCTCTATAAACATGGAAATATCTACACCGTGATCTGTATAAACATGGAAATATTTACACCGCTATCTGTATAAGCATGGAAATTTCTAAACCGTTATCTGTATAAATATGGAAATAACTACACCGCTATCTCTATAAACATGGAAATATCTACAACACCCTCTGTATAAACATGGAAATACCTATACAGTCATCTGTGTAAACATGGAAATATCTACACCACCATCTGTATAAACATGGAAATATCTTCAATGCCATCTGTATACACATGGAAATACCTACAGGGCAATCTGTGTATAGATGGAAACATCAACACCGCCATCTGTACAAACATGGAAATATCTACACTGCTATCTCAATAAACATGGAAATATCTACACTGCGGTCTGTATAAACATGGAAATACCTACACTGGTATCTGTATAAACATAGAAATATCAACACAATGATCTGTATAAACATGGAAATATCTACACCGCTATCTGTATAAACATGGAAATATCTGCACCGCTATCTCTATAAACATGGAAATATCTACACAACCATCTGTATATACATGGAAATACCTACACAGTCATGTGTAGGAACATTTAAATATCTACACTGCCATCTGTATAAACAAAGAAATATCTACAAAGCCCTCTGTATATATATGGAAGTATCTGCATAGGCATCTGTGTAAACATGGAAATATCTGCACCGCTATCTGTATAAACATGGAAATACCTACACCGCTGTCTCTATAAACATGGAAATATGTACACCGCTATGTGTATAAACATGGAAATATCTCCACTGCTCTCTGTATAAACATGGAAATATCTCCACCGTTATCTGTATAAACATGGAAATATCTACAGCGCCATCTCTAAAAACATTGAAATATCTACACTGCCATCTGTAAAAACATGGAAATAACTACACCGCCAACTGTATAAGCATGGAAATATCTACACCACCATCTGTATAAACATGGAAATACCTACAATACCATCTGTATACACATGGAAATATCTACACAGACATCTGTATAAATATGGAAATAACTACACGGCCATCTGTATAAACATGCAAATATCTACACTGCCATCTGTAGAAAGATGGAAATATCTACACCGCTATCTCTATAAATATGGAAATATCTACACCGCCATCTCTATAAACATGAAAATATCTACACTGCCATCTCCATAAAGATGGAGGTATCTACTCTGCCATGTGTATAAACACGGAAATATCTACACCACTATCTGTGAAAACATGGGAATATCTACACCGCTATCTGTTTAAACATGGAAATATCTACACGGCCATCTGTGTATAGATGGAAATATCAACACCGCCATCTGTAGAAACATGGAAATATCTACACCGCTATCTCTATAAACATGGAAATATCTGCACTGCCATCTGTAAAAACATGGAAATACGTATACAGTCATCTGTATAAACATGGAAATATCTACAATGCCATCTGTATACACATGGAAATATCTACACAGCCATCTGTATAAACATGGAAATATCAACACTGCTATCTCTATAAACATGGAAATATCTACACCGCCATCTCTATAAACATGCAATTATCTACACTGCCATCTCCATAAACATGGAACTAACTACTCTGCCATCTGTATAAACATGGAAACATCTAAACCGCCATCTGTGTGAATAAGGAAATATCTACAATGACATCTGTACAAAAATATAAATATCTGCACCGCGAGCTGTATAAACATGGAAATATCTACATCGCTATCTGTATAAACGTGGAAATACCGACACCGCTGTCGGTATAAACATGGAAATATCTACAACGCCATCTATATAAACATGGAAATATCTACACCGCTATGTCTATAAACATGGAAATACCTACACCGCTATGCCAATAAACATGGAAATATCTACACCGCTATCTGTATAAACATGGAAATATCTACACTGCTATCTGTATAAACATGGAAATATCTACACCGCGATCTGTATAAACATGGAAATATCTACAACACGATCTGTATAAACATGGAAATATCTTCACCACGATCTGTATAAACATGGAAATATCTACACCGCTATCTGTAAAAACATGGTAATATCTACACCACCATCTATATAAACATGGAAATATCTACACCACCATCTGTATAAACATGGAAATATCTACAATGCCATCTGTAGAAAGATAGATATATCTACACCGCAATCTGTGTAAACATGGAAATATCTACACCGATATCTGTAAAAACATGGAAATATCTACACCGCTATCTCTATAAACATGGAAATATCTACACCGCGATCTGTATAAACATGGAAATATCTACACCGCGATCTGTATAAACATGGAAATATCTACACCGCTATCTGTATAAACATGGAAATATCTACACAGCTATCACTATAAACATGGAAAATCTACACCGCCATCTGTATAAACATGGAAATACCTACAAAGTCATCTGTATAAACATGGAAATATCTACACAGCCATGTGTATAAACATGGAAATATCTACACAACCATCTGTATATACATGGAAATATCTACACCGCTATCTGTATAAACATGGAAATAACTACACCGCTATTAGTATAAACAAGGAAATATCTACACCGTGATCTGTATAAACATGGAAATATCTACACCGCTATCTCTATAAACATGGAAATATCTACACCCCTATCTGTATAAGCATGGAAATATCCACACCGCTATCTCTATAAACATGGAAAAATCAACACCGCTATCTCTATGAACATGGAAATATCTACACCGAAATCTCTATAAACATGGAAATATCTACACCACGATCAGAATAAACACGGAAATATCTGCACCGCTATCTGTATAAACATGGAAATATCTCCACTGCTATCTCTATAAACATCGAAATATCTACTCCGCCATCTGTATAAACATGGAAATACTTACAAAGTTATCTGTATAAACATGGAAATAACTACACCGCCATCTGTGTAACCATGGAAATATCTAAACAGCCATGTGTATATACATGGAAATAACTACACCGCTATCTATATAAACATGGAAATAACTACACCGCTATCTGTATAAACATGGAAATATCTACACCGCCATCTACATATCCATGGAAATATCTGCGCTGCCATCTGTATAAACATGGAAATATCTACACGGTCATCTGTGTATAGATGGAAATATCAACACCGTCATCTCTACAAACATGGAAATATCTGCACCGCTATTTGTATAAACATGAAAATATCTACACCGCTGTCTGTATAAACATGGAAATATCTACACCGCTATCTGTATAAACATGGAAATATCTACACCGCTATCTCTATAAACATGGAAATATCTACACCGTGATCTGTATAAACATGGAAATATTTACACCGCTATCTGTATAAGCATGGAAATTTCTAAACCGTTATCTGTATAAATATGGAAATAACTACACCGCTATCTCTATAAACATGGAAATATCTACAACACCCTCTGTATAAACATGGAAATACCTATACAGTCATCTGTGTAAACATGGAAATGTCTACACCACCATCTGTATAAACATGGAAATATCTTCAATGCCATCTGTATACACATGGAAATACCTACAGGGCAATCTGTGTATAGATGGAAACATCAACACCGCCATCTGTACAAACATGGAAATATCTACACTGCTATCTCAATAAACATGGAAATATCTACACTGCGGTCTGTATAAACATGGAAATACCTACACTGGTATCTGTATAAACATAGAAATATCAACACAATGATCTGTATAAACATGGAAATATCTACACCGCTATCTGTATAAACATGGAAATATCTGCACCGCTATCTCTATAAACATGGAAATATCTACACAACCATCTGTATATACATGGAAATACCTACACAGTCATGTGTAGGAACATTTAAATATCTACACTGCCATCTGTATAAACAAAGAAATATCTACAAAGCCCTCTGTATATATATGGAAGTATCTGCATAGGCATCTGTGTAAACATGGAAATATCTGCACCGCTATCTGTATAAACATGGAAATACCTACACCGCTGTCTCTATAAACATGGAAATATGTACACCGCTATGTGTATAAACATGGAAATATCTCCACTGCTCTCTGTATAAACATGGAAATATCTCCACCGTTATCTGTATAAACATGGAAATATCTACAGCACCATCTCTAAAAACATTGAAATATCTACACTGCCATCTGTAAAAACATGGAAATAACTACACCGCCAACTGTATAAGCATGGAAATATCTACACCACCATCTGTATAAACATGGAAATACCTACAATACCATCTGCATACACATGGAAATATCTACACAGACATCTGTATAAATATGGAAATAACTACACGGCCATCTGTATAAACATGCAAATATCTACACTGCCATCTGTAGAAAGATGGAAATATCTACACCGCTATCTCTATAAATATGGAAATATCTACACCGCCATCTCTATAAACATGAAAATATCTACACTGCCATCTCCATAAAGATGGAGGTATCTACTCTGCCATGTGTATAAACACGGAAATATCTACACCACTATCTGTGAAAACATGGGAATATCTACACCGCTATCTGTTTAAACATGGAAATATCTACACGGCCATCTGTGTATAGATGGAAATATCAACACCGCCATCTGTAGAAACATGGAAATATCTACACCGCTATCTCTATAAACATGGAAATATCTGCACTGCCATCTGTAAAAACATGGAAATACGTATACAGTCATCTGTATAAACATGGAAATATCTACAATGCCATCTGTATACACATGGAAATATCTACACAGCCATCTGTATAAACATGGAAATATCAACACTGCTATCTCTATAAACATGGAAATATCTACACCGCCATCTCTATAAACATGCAATTATCTACACTGCCATCTCCATAAACATGGAACTAACTACTCTGCCATCTGTATAAACATGGAAACATCTAAACCGCCATCTGTGTGAATAAGGAAATATCTACAATGACATCTGTACAAAAATATAAATATCTGCACCGCGAGCTGTATAAACATGGAAATATCTACATCGCTATCTGTATAAACGTGGAAATACCGACACCGCTGTCGGTATAAACATGGAAATATCTACAACGCCATCTATATAAACATGGAAATATCTACACCGCTATGTCTATAAACATGGAAATACCTACACCGCTATGCCAATAAACATGGAAATATCTACACCGCTATCTGTATAAACATGGAAATATCTACACTGCTATCTGTATAAACATGGAAATATCTACACCGCGATCTGTATAAACATGGAAATATCTACAACACGATCTGTATAAACATGGAAATATCTTCACCACGATCTGTATAAACATGGAAATATCTACACCGCTATCTGTAAAAACATGGTAATATCTACACCACCATCTATATAAACATGGAAATATCTACACCACCATCTGTATAAACATGGAAATATCTACAATGCCATCTGTAGAAAGATAGAAATATCTACACCGCAATCTGTGTAAACATGGAAATATCTACACCGATATCTGTAAAAACATGGAAATATCTACACCGCTATCTCTATAAACATGGAAATATCTACACCGCGATCTGTATAAACATGGAAATATCTACACCGCGATCTGTATAAACATGGAAATATCTACACCGCTATCTGTATAAACATGGAAATATCTACACAGCTATCACTATAAACATGGAAAATCTACACCGCCATCTGTATAAACATGGAAATACCTACAAAGTCATCTGTATAAACATGGAAATATCTACACAGCCATCTGTATAAACATGGAAATATCTACACAACCATCTGTATATACATGGAAATATCTACACCGCTATCTGTATAAACATGGAAATAACTACACCGCTATTAGTATAAACAAGGAAATATCTACACCGTGATCTGTATAAACATGGAAATATCTACACCGCTATCTCTATAAACATGGAAATATCTACACCCCTATCTGTATAAGCATGGAAATATCCACACCGCTATCTCTATAAACATGGAAAAATCAACACCGCTATCTCTATGAACATGGAAATATCTACACCGAAATCTCTATAAACATGGAAATATCTACACCACGATCAGAATAAACACGGAAATATCTGCACCGCTATCTGTATAAACATGGAAATATCTCCACTGCTATCTCTATAAACATCGAAATATCTACTCCGCCATCTGTATAAACATGGAAATACTTACAAAGTTATCTGTATAAACATGGAAATAACTACACCGCCATCTGTGTAACCATGGAAATATCTAAACAGCCATGTGTATATACATGGAAATAACTACACCGCTATCTATATAAACATGGAAATAACTACACCGCTATCTGTATAAACATGGAAATATCTACACCGCCATCTACATATCCATGGAAATATCTGTGCTGCCATCTGT
Source organism: Pan paniscus (assembly GCF_029289425.2). Classification (NCBI taxonomy): domain Eukaryota; kingdom Metazoa; phylum Chordata; class Mammalia; order Primates; family Hominidae; genus Pan; species Pan paniscus. The sequence goes on from NC_073259.2 coordinate 1,242,523, forward strand.
ATAAACATGGAAATATCTACACGGTCATCTGTGTATAGATGGAAATATCAACACCGTCATCTCTACAAACATGGAAATATCTGCACCGCTATTTGTATAAACATGAAAATATCTACACCGCTGTCTGTATAAACATGGAAATATCTACACCGCTATCTGTATAAACATGGAAATATCTACACCGCTATCTCTATAAACATGGAAATATCTACACCGTGATCTGTATAAACATGGAAATATTTACACCGCTATCTGTATAAGCATGGAAATTTCTAAACCGTTATCTGTATAAATATGGAAATAACTACACCGCTATCTCTATAAACATGGAAATATCTACAACACCCTCTGTATAAACATGGAAATACCTATACAGTCATCTGTGTAAACATGGAAATATCTACACCACCATCTGTATAAACATGGAAATATCTTCAATGCCATCTGTATACACATGGAAATACCTACAGGGCAATCTGTGTATAGATGGAAACATCAACACCGCCATCTGTACAAACATGGAAATATCTACACTGCTATCTCAATAAACATGGAAATATCTACACTGCGGTCTGTATAAACATGGAAATACCTACACTGGTATCTGTATAAACATAGAAATATCAACACAATGATCTGTATAAACATGGAAATATCTACACCGCTATCTGTATAAACATGGAAATATCTGCACCGCTATCTCTATAAACATGGAAATATCTACACAACCATCTGTATATACATGGAAATACCTACACAGTCATGTGTAGGAACATTTAAATATCTACACTGCCATCTGTATAAACAAAGAAATATCTACAAAGCCCTCTGTATATATATGGAAGTATCTGCATAGGCATCTGTGTAAACATGGAAATATCTGCACCGCTATCTGTATAAACATGGAAATACCTACACCGCTGTCTCTATAAACATGGAAATATGTACACCGCTATGTGTATAAACATGGAAATATCTCCACTGCTCTCTGTATAAACATGGAAATATCTCCACCGTTATCTGTATAAACATGGAAATATCTACAGCGCCATCTCTAAAAACATTGAAATATCTACACTGCCATCTGTAAAAACATGGAAATAACTACACCGCCAACTGTATAAGCATGGAAATATCTACACCACCATCTGTATAAACATGGAAATACCTACAATACCATCTGTATACACATGGAAATATCTACACAGACATCTGTATAAATATGGAAATAACTACACGGCCATCTGTATAAACATGCAAATATCTACACTGCCATCTGTAGAAAGATGGAAATATCTACACCGCTATCTCTATAAATATGGAAATATCTACACCGCCATCTCTATAAACATGAAAATATCTACACTGCCATCTCCATAAAGATGGAGGTATCTACTCTGCCATGTGTATAAACACGGAAATATCTACACCACTATCTGTGAAAACATGGGAATATCTACACCGCTATCTGTTTAAACATGGAAATATCTACACGGCCATCTGTGTATAGATGGAAATATCAACACCGCCATCTGTAGAAACATGGAAATATCTACACCGCTATCTCTATAAACATGGAAATATCTGCACTGCCATCTGTAAAAACATGGAAATACGTATACAGTCATCTGTATAAACATGGAAATATCTACAATGCCATCTGTATACACATGGAAATATCTACACAGCCATCTGTATAAACATGGAAATATCAACACTGCTATCTCTATAAACATGGAAATATCTACACCGCCATCTCTATAAACATGCAATTATCTACACTGCCATCTCCATAAACATGGAACTAACTACTCTGCCATCTGTATAAACATGGAAACATCTAAACCGCCATCTGTGTGAATAAGGAAATATCTACAATGACATCTGTACAAAAATATAAATATCTGCACCGCGAGCTGTATAAACATGGAAATATCTACATCGCTATCTGTATAAACGTGGAAATACCGACACCGCTGTCGGTATAAACATGGAAATATCTACAACGCCATCTATATAAACATGGAAATATCTACACCGCTATGTCTATAAACATGGAAATACCTACACCGCTATGCCAATAAACATGGAAATATCTACACCGCTATCTGTATAAACATGGAAATATCTACACTGCTATCTGTATAAACATGGAAATATCTACACCGCGATCTGTATAAACATGGAAATATCTACAACACGATCTGTATAAACATGGAAATATCTTCACCACGATCTGTATAAACATGGAAATATCTACACCGCTATCTGTAAAAACATGGTAATATCTACACCACCATCTATATAAACATGGAAATATCTACACCACCATCTGTATAAACATGGAAATATCTACAATGCCATCTGTAGAAAGATAGATATATCTACACCGCAATCTGTGTAAACATGGAAATATCTACACCGATATCTGTAAAAACATGGAAATATCTACACCGCTATCTCTATAAACATGGAAATATCTACACCGCGATCTGTATAAACATGGAAATATCTACACCGCGATCTGTATAAACATGGAAATATCTACACCGCTATCTGTATAAACATGGAAATATCTACACAGCTATCACTATAAACATGGAAAATCTACACCGCCATCTGTATAAACATGGAAATACCTACAAAGTCATCTGTATAAACATGGAAATATCTACACAGCCATGTGTATAAACATGGAAATATCTACACAACCATCTGTATATACATGGAAATATCTACACCGCTATCTGTATAAACATGGAAATAACTACACCGCTATTAGTATAAACAAGGAAATATCTACACCGTGATCTGTATAAACATGGAAATATCTACACCGCTATCTCTATAAACATGGAAATATCTACACCCCTATCTGTATAAGCATGGAAATATCCACACCGCTATCTCTATAAACATGGAAAAATCAACACCGCTATCTCTATGAACATGGAAATATCTACACCGAAATCTCTATAAACATGGAAATATCTACACCACGATCAGAATAAACACGGAAATATCTGCACCGCTATCTGTATAAACATGGAAATATCTCCACTGCTATCTCTATAAACATCGAAATATCTACTCCGCCATCTGTATAAACATGGAAATACTTACAAAGTTATCTGTATAAACATGGAAATAACTACACCGCCATCTGTGTAACCATGGAAATATCTAAACAGCCATGTGTATATACATGGAAATAACTACACCGCTATCTATATAAACATGGAAATAACTACACCGCTATCTGTATAAACATGGAAATATCTACACCGCCATCTACATATCCATGGAAATATCTGCGCTGCCATCTGTATAAACATGGAAATATCTACACGGTCATCTGTGTATAGATGGAAATATCAACACCGTCATCTCTACAAACATGGAAATATCTGCACCGCTATTTGTATAAACATGAAAATATCTACACCGCTGTCTGTATAAACATGGAAATATCTACACCGCTATCTGTATAAACATGGAAATATCTACACCGCTATCTCTATAAACATGGAAATATCTACACCGTGATCTGTATAAACATGGAAATATTTACACCGCTATCTGTATAAGCATGGAAATTTCTAAACCGTTATCTGTATAAATATGGAAATAACTACACCGCTATCTCTATAAACATGGAAATATCTACAACACCCTCTGTATAAACATGGAAATACCTATACAGTCATCTGTGTAAACATGGAAATGTCTACACCACCATCTGTATAAACATGGAAATATCTTCAATGCCATCTGTATACACATGGAAATACCTACAGGGCAATCTGTGTATAGATGGAAACATCAACACCGCCATCTGTACAAACATGGAAATATCTACACTGCTATCTCAATAAACATGGAAATATCTACACTGCGGTCTGTATAAACATGGAAATACCTACACTGGTATCTGTATAAACATAGAAATATCAACACAATGATCTGTATAAACATGGAAATATCTACACCGCTATCTGTATAAACATGGAAATATCTGCACCGCTATCTCTATAAACATGGAAATATCTACACAACCATCTGTATATACATGGAAATACCTACACAGTCATGTGTAGGAACATTTAAATATCTACACTGCCATCTGTATAAACAAAGAAATATCTACAAAGCCCTCTGTATATATATGGAAGTATCTGCATAGGCATCTGTGTAAACATGGAAATATCTGCACCGCTATCTGTATAAACATGGAAATACCTACACCGCTGTCTCTATAAACATGGAAATATGTACACCGCTATGTGTATAAACATGGAAATATCTCCACTGCTCTCTGTATAAACATGGAAATATCTCCACCGTTATCTGTATAAACATGGAAATATCTACAGCACCATCTCTAAAAACATTGAAATATCTACACTGCCATCTGTAAAAACATGGAAATAACTACACCGCCAACTGTATAAGCATGGAAATATCTACACCACCATCTGTATAAACATGGAAATACCTACAATACCATCTGCATACACATGGAAATATCTACACAGACATCTGTATAAATATGGAAATAACTACACGGCCATCTGTATAAACATGCAAATATCTACACTGCCATCTGTAGAAAGATGGAAATATCTACACCGCTATCTCTATAAATATGGAAATATCTACACCGCCATCTCTATAAACATGAAAATATCTACACTGCCATCTCCATAAAGATGGAGGTATCTACTCTGCCATGTGTATAAACACGGAAATATCTACACCACTATCTGTGAAAACATGGGAATATCTACACCGCTATCTGTTTAAACATGGAAATATCTACACGGCCATCTGTGTATAGATGGAAATATCAACACCGCCATCTGTAGAAACATGGAAATATCTACACCGCTATCTCTATAAACATGGAAATATCTGCACTGCCATCTGTAAAAACATGGAAATACGTATACAGTCATCTGTATAAACATGGAAATATCTACAATGCCATCTGTATACACATGGAAATATCTACACAGCCATCTGTATAAACATGGAAATATCAACACTGCTATCTCTATAAACATGGAAATATCTACACCGCCATCTCTATAAACATGCAATTATCTACACTGCCATCTCCATAAACATGGAACTAACTACTCTGCCATCTGTATAAACATGGAAACATCTAAACCGCCATCTGTGTGAATAAGGAAATATCTACAATGACATCTGTACAAAAATATAAATATCTGCACCGCGAGCTGTATAAACATGGAAATATCTACATCGCTATCTGTATAAACGTGGAAATACCGACACCGCTGTCGGTATAAACATGGAAATATCTACAACGCCATCTATATAAACATGGAAATATCTACACCGCTATGTCTATAAACATGGAAATACCTACACCGCTATGCCAATAAACATGGAAATATCTACACCGCTATCTGTATAAACATGGAAATATCTACACTGCTATCTGTATAAACATGGAAATATCTACACCGCGATCTGTATAAACATGGAAATATCTACAACACGATCTGTATAAACATGGAAATATCTTCACCACGATCTGTATAAACATGGAAATATCTACACCGCTATCTGTAAAAACATGGTAATATCTACACCACCATCTATATAAACATGGAAATATCTACACCACCATCTGTATAAACATGGAAATATCTACAATGCCATCTGTAGAAAGATAGAAATATCTACACCGCAATCTGTGTAAACATGGAAATATCTACACCGATATCTGTAAAAACATGGAAATATCTACACCGCTATCTCTATAAACATGGAAATATCTACACCGCGATCTGTATAAACATGGAAATATCTACACCGCGATCTGTATAAACATGGAAATATCTACACCGCTATCTGTATAAACATGGAAATATCTACACAGCTATCACTATAAACATGGAAAATCTACACCGCCATCTGTATAAACATGGAAATACCTACAAAGTCATCTGTATAAACATGGAAATATCTACACAGCCATCTGTATAAACATGGAAATATCTACACAACCATCTGTATATACATGGAAATATCTACACCGCTATCTGTATAAACATGGAAATAACTACACCGCTATTAGTATAAACAAGGAAATATCTACACCGTGATCTGTATAAACATGGAAATATCTACACCGCTATCTCTATAAACATGGAAATATCTACACCCCTATCTGTATAAGCATGGAAATATCCACACCGCTATCTCTATAAACATGGAAAAATCAACACCGCTATCTCTATGAACATGGAAATATCTACACCGAAATCTCTATAAACATGGAAATATCTACACCACGATCAGAATAAACACGGAAATATCTGCACCGCTATCTGTATAAACATGGAAATATCTCCACTGCTATCTCTATAAACATCGAAATATCTACTCCGCCATCTGTATAAACATGGAAATACTTACAAAGTTATCTGTATAAACATGGAAATAACTACACCGCCATCTGTGTAACCATGGAAATATCTAAACAGCCATGTGTATATACATGGAAATAACTACACCGCTATCTATATAAACATGGAAATAACTACACCGCTATCTGTATAAACATGGAAATATCTACACCGCCATCTACATATCCATGGAAATATCTGTGCTGCCATCTGTATAAACATGGAAATATCTACACGGTCATCTGTGTATAGATGGAAATATCAACACCGTCATCTCTACAAACATGGAAATATCTGCACCGCTATTTGTATAAACATGAAAATATCTACACCGCTGTCTGTATAAACATGGAAATATCTACACCGCTATCTGTATAAACATGGAAATATCTACACCGCTATCTCTATAAACATGGAAATATCTACACCGTGATCTGTATAAACATGGAAATATTTACACCGCTATCTGTATAAGCATGGAAATTTCTAAACCGTTATCTGTATAAATATGGAAATAACTACACCGCTATCTCTATAAACATGGAAATATCTACAACACCCTCTGTATAAACATGGAAATACCTATACAGTCATCTGTGTAAACATGGAAATATCTACACCACCATCTGTATAAACATGGAAATATCTTCAATGCCATCTGTATACACATGGAAATACCTACAGGGCAATCTGTGTATAGATGGAAACATCAACACCGCCATCTGTACAAACATGGAAATATCTACACTGCTATCTCAATAAACATGGAAATATCTACACTGCGGTCTGTATAAACATGGAAATACCTACACTGGTATCTGTATAAACATAGAAATATCAACACAATGATCTGTATAAACATGGAAATATCTACACCGCTATCTGTATAAACATGGAAATATCTGCACCGCTATCTCTATAAACATGGAAATATCTACACAACCATCTGTATATACATGGAAATACCTACACAGTCATGTGTAGGAACATTTAAATATCTACACTGCCATCTGTATAAACAAAGAAATATCTACAAAGCCCTCTGTATATATATGGAAGTATCTGCATAGGCATCTGTGTAAACATGGAAATATCTGCACCGCTATCTGTATAAACATGGAAATACCTACACCGCTGTCTCTATAAACATGGAAATATGTACACCGCTATGTGTATAAACATGGAAATATCTCCACTGCTCTCTGTATAAACATGGAAATATCTCCACCGTTATCTGTATAAACATGGAAATATCTACAGCGCCATCTCTAAAAACATTGAAATATCTACACTGCCATCTGTAAAAACATGGAAATAACTACACCGCCAACTGTATAAGCATGGAAATATCTACACCACCATCTGTATAAACATGGAAATACCTACAATACCATCTGTATACACATGGAAATATCTACACAGACATCTGTATAAATATGGAAATAACTACACGGCCATCTGTATAAACATGCAAATATCTACACTGCCATCTGTAGAAAGATGGAAATATCTACACCGCTATCTCTATAAATATGGAAATATCTACACCGCCATCTCTATAAACATGAAAATATCTACACTGCCATCTCCATAAAGATGGAGGTATCTACTCTGCCATGTGTATAAACACGGAAATATCTACACCACTATCTGTGAAAACATGGGAATATCTACACCGCTATCTGTTTAAACATGGAAATATCTACACGGCCATCTGTGTATAGATGGAAATATCAACACCGCCATCTGTAGAAACATGGAAATATCTACACCGCTATCTCTATAAACATGGAAATATCTGCACTGCCATCTGTAAAAACATGGAAATACGTATACAGTCATCTGTATAAACATGGAAATATCTACAATGCCATCTGTATACACATGGAAATATCTACACAGCCATCTGTATACACATGGAAATATCTACACAGCCATCTGTATAAACATGCAAATATCAACACCGCCATCTCTATAAACATGCAATTATCTACACTGCCATCTCCATAAACATGGAACTAACTACTCTGCCATCTGTATAAACATGGAAACATCTAAACCGCCATCTGTGTGAATAAGGAAATATCTACAATGACATCTGTACAAAAATATAAATATCTGCACCGCGAGCTGTATAAACATGGAAATATCTACATCGCTATCTGTATAAACGTGGAAATACCGACACCGCTGTCGGTATAAACATGGAAATATCTACAACGCCATCTATATAAACATGGAAATATCTACACCGCTATGTCTATAAACATGGAAATACCTACACCGCTATCCCAATAAACATGGAAATATCTACACCGCTATCTGTATAAACATGGAAATATCTACACTGCTATCTGTATAAACATGGAAATATCTACACCGCGATCTGTATAAACATGGAAATATCTACAACACGATCTGTATAAACATGGAAATATCTTCACCACGATCTGTATAAACATGGAAATATCTACACCGCTATCTGTAAAAACATGGTAATATCTACACCACCATCTATATAAACATGGAAATATCTACACCACCATCTGTATAAACATGGAAATATCTACAATGCCATCTGTAGAAAGATGGAAATATCTACACCGCAATCTGTGTAAACATGGAAATATCTACACCGATATCTGTAAAAACATGGAAATATCTACACCGCTATCTCTATAAACATGGAAATATCTACACCGCGATCTGTATAAACATGGAAATATCTACACCGCGATCTGTATAAACATGGAAATATCTACACCGCTATCTGTATAAACATGGAAATATCTACACAGCTATCACTATAAACATGGAAAATCTACACCGCCATCTGTATAAACATGGAAATACCTACAAAGTCATCTGTATAAACATGGAAATATCTACACAGCCATGTGTATAAACATGGAAATATCTACACAACCATCTGTATATACATGGAAATATCTACACCGCTATCTGTATAAACATGGAAATAACTACACCGCTATTAGTATAAACAAGGAAATATCTACACCGTGATCTGTATAAACATGGAAATATCTACACCGCTATCTCTATAAACATGGAAATATCTACACCCCTATCTGTATAAGCATGGAAATATCCACACCGCTATCTCTATAAACATGGAAAAATCAACACCGCTATCTCTATGAACATGGAAATATCTACACCGAAATCTCTATAAACATGGAAATATCTACACCACGATCAGAATAAACACGGAAATATCTGCACCGCTATCTGTATAAACGTGGAAATATCTCCACTGCTATCTCTATAAACATCGAAATATCTACTCCGCCATCTGTATAAACATGGAAATACTTACAAAGTTATCTGTATAAACATGGAAATAACTACACCGCCATCTGTGTAACCATGGAAATATCTAAACAGCCATGTGTATATACATGGAAATAACTACACCGCTATCTATATAAACATGGAAATAACTACACCGCTATCTGTATAAACATGGAAATATCTACACCGCCATCTACATATCCATGGAAATATCTGCGCTGCCATCTGTATAAACATGGAAATATCTACACGGTCATCTGTGTATAGATGGAAATATCAACACCGTCATCTCTACAAACATGGAAATATCTGCACCGCTATTTGTATAAACATGAAAATATCTACACCGCTGTCTGTATAAACATGGAAATATCTACACTGCTATCTGTATAAACATGGAAATATCTACACCGCTATCTCTATAAACATGGAAATATCTACACCGTGATCTGTATAAACATGGAAATATTTACACCGCTATCTGTATAAGCATGGAAATTTCTAAACCGTTATCTGTATAAATATGGAAATAACTACACCGCTATCTCTATAAACATGGAAATATCTACACCACCATCTGTATAAACATGGAAATACCTATACAGTCATCTGTGTAAACATGGAAATATCTACACCACCATCTGTATAAACATGGAAATATCTTCAATGCCATCTGTATACACATGGAAATACCTACAGGGCAATCTGTGTATAGATGGAAACATCAACACCGCCATCTGTACAAACATGGAAATATCTACACTGCTATCTCAATAAAATGGAAATATCTACACTGCGGTCTGTATAAACATGGAAATACCTACACTGGTATCTGTATAAACATAGAAATATCAACACAATGATCTGTATAAACATGGAAATATCTACACCGCTATCTGTATAAACATGGAAATATCTGCACCGCTATCTCTATAAACATGGAAATATCTACAAAGACATCTGTATAAACATGGAAATACCTACACAGTCATGTGTAGGAACATTTAAATATCTACACTGCCATCTGTATAAACAAAGAAATATCTACAAAGCCCTCTGTATATATATGGAAGTATCTGCATAGGCATCTGTGTAAACATGGAAATATCTGCACCGCTATCTGTATAAACATGGAAATACCTACACCGCTGTCTCTATAAATATGGAAATATGTACACCGCTATGTGTATAAACATGGAAATATCTCCACTGCTCTCTGTATAAACATGGAAATATCTCCACCGTTATCTGTATAAACATGGAAATATCTACAGCGCCATCTCTAAAAACATTGAAATATCTACACTGCCATCTGTAAAAACATGGAAATAACTACACCGCCAACTGTATAAGCATGGAAATATCTACACCACCATCTGTATAAACATGGAAATACCTACAATACCACCTGTATACACATGGAAATATCTACACAGACATCTGTATAAATATGGAAATAACTTCACGGCCATCTGTATAAACATGCAAATATCTACACTGCCATCTGTAGAAAGATGGAAATATCTACACCGCTATCTCTATAAATATGGAAATATCTACACCGCCATCTCTATAAACATGAAAATATCTACACTGCCATCTCCATAAAGATGGAGGTATCTACTCTGCCATGTGTATAAACACGGAAATATCTACACCACTATCTGTATAAACATGGAAATATCTTCAATGCCATCTGTATACACATGGAAATACCTACAGGGCAATCTGTGTATAGATGGAAACATCAACACCGCCATCTGTACAAACATGGAAATATCTACACTGCTATCTCAATAAACATGGAAATATCTACACTGCGGTCTGTATAAACATGGAAATACCTACACTGGTATCTGTATAAACATAGAAATATCAACACAATGATCTGTATAAACATGGAAATATCTACACCGCTATCTGTATAAACATGGAAATATCTGCACCGCTATCTCTATAAACATGGAAATATCTACAAAGACATCTGTATAAACATGGAAATACCTACACAGTCATGTGTAGGAACATTTAAATATCTACACTGCCATCTGTATAAACAAAGAAATATCTACAAAGCCCTCTGTATATATATGGAAGTATCTGCATAGGCATCTGTGTAAACATGGAAATATCTGCACCGCTATCTGTATAAACATGGAAATACCTACACCGCTGTCTCTATAAACATGGAAATATGTACACCGCTATGTGTATAAACATGGAAATATCTCCACTGCTCTCTGTATAAACATGGAAATATCTCCACCGTTATCTGTATAAACATGGAAATATCTACAGCGCCATCTCTAAAAACATTGAAATATCTACACTGCCATCTGTAAAAACATGGAAATAACTACACCGCCAACTGTATAAGCATGGAAATATCTACACCACCATCTGTATAAACATGGAAATACCTACAATACCATCTGTATACACATGGAAATATCTACACAGACATCTGTATAAATATGGAAATAACTTCACGGCCATCTGTATAAACATGCAAATATCTACACTGCCATCTGTAGAAAGATGGAAATATCTACACCGCTATCTCTATAAATATGGAAATATCTACACCGCCATCTCTATAAACATGAAAATATCTACACTGCCATCTCCATAAACATGGAACTAACTACTCTGCCATCTGTATAAACATGGAAACCTCTAAACCGCCATCTGTGTGAATAAGGAAATATCTACAATGACATCTGTACAAAAATATAAATATCTGCACCGCGAGCTGTATAAACATGGAAATATCTACATCGCTATCTGTATAAACGTGGAAATACCGACACCGCTGTCGGTATAAACATGGAAATATCTACAACGCCATCTATATAAACATGGAAATATCTACACCGCTATGTCTATAAACATGGAAATACCTACACCGCTATCCCAATAAACATGGAAATATCTACACCGCTATCTGTATAAACATGGAAATATCTACACTGCTATCTGTATAAACATGGAAATATCTACACCGCGATCTGTATAAACATGGAAATATCTACAACACGATCTGTATAAACATGGAAATATCTTCACCACGATCTGTATAAACATGGAAATATCTACACCGCTATCTGTAAAAACATGGTAATATCTACACCACCATCTATATAAACATGGAAATATCTACACCACCATCTGTATAAACATGGAAATATCTACAATGCCATCTGTAGAAAGATGGAAATATCTACACCGCAATCTGTGTAAACATGGAAATATCTACACCGATATCTGTAAAAACATGGAAATATCTACACCGCTATCTCTATAAACATGGAAATATCTACACCGCGATCTGTATAAACATGGAAATATCTACACCGCGATCTGTATAAACATGGAAATATCTACACCGCTATCTGTATAAACATGGAAATATCTACACAGCTATCACTATAAACATGGAAAATCTACACCGCCATCTGTATAAACATGGAAATACCTACAAAGTCATCTGTATAAACATGGAAATATCTACACAGCCATCTGTATAAACATGGAAATATCTACACAACCATCTGTATATACATGGAAATATCTACACCGCTATCTGTATAAACATGGAAATAACTACACCGCTATTAGTATAAACAAGGAAATATCTACACCGTGATCTGTATAAACATGGAAATATCTACACCGCTATCTCTATAAACATGGAAATATCTACACCCCTATCTGTATAAGCATGGAAATATCCACACCGCTATCTCTATAAACATGGAAAAATCAACACCGCTATCTCTATGAACATGGAAATATCTACACCGAAATCTCTATAAACATGGAAATATCTACACCACGATCAGAATAAACACGGAAATATCTGCACCGCTATCTGTATAAACATGGAAATATCTCCACTGCTATCTCTATAAACATCGAAATATCTACTCCGCCATCTGTATAAACATGGAAATACTTACAAAGTTATCTGTATAAACATGGAAATAACTACACCGCCATCTGTGTAACCATGGAAATATCTAAACAGCCATGTGTATATACATGGAAATAACTACACCGCTATCTATATAAACATGGAAATAACTACACCGCTATCTGTATAAACATGGAAATATCTACACCGCCATCTACATATCCATGGAAATATCTGCGCTGCCATCTGTATAAACATGGAAATATCTACACGGTCATCTGTGTATAGATGGAAATATCAACACCGTCATCTCTACAAACATGGAAATATCTGCACCGCTATTTGTATAAACATGAAAATATCTACACCGCTGTCTGTATAAACATGGAAATATCTACACCGCTATCTGTATAAACATGGAAATATCTACACCGCTATCTCTATAAACATGGAAATATCTACACCGTGATCTGTATAAACATGGAAATATTTACACCGCTATCTGTATAAGCATGGAAATTTCTAAACCGTTATCTGTATAAATATGGAAATAACTACACCGCTATCTCTATAAACATGGAAATATCTACACCACCATCTGTATAAACATGGAAATACCTATACAGTCATCTGTGTAAACATGGAAATATCTACACCACCATCTGTATAAACATGGAAATATCTTCAATGCCATCTGTATACACATGGAAATACCTACAGGGCAATCTGTGTATAGATGGAAACATCAACACCGCCATCTGTACAAACATGGAAATATCTACACTGCTATCTCAATAAACATGGAAATATCTACACTGCGGTCTGTATAAACATGGAAATACCTACACTGGTATCTGTATAAACATAGAAATATCAACACAATGATCTGTATAAACATGGAAATATCTACACCGCTATCTGTATAAACATGGAAATATCTGCACCGCTATCTCTATAAACATGGAAATATCTACAAAGACATCTGTATAAACATGGAAATACCTACACAGTCATGTGTAGGAACATTTAAATATCTACACTGCCATCTGTATAAACAAAGAAATATCTACAAAGCCCTCTGTATATATATGGAAGTATCTGCATAGGCATCTGTGTAAACATGGAAATATCTGCACCGCTATCTGTATAAAAATGGAAATACCTACACCGCTGTCTCTATAAACATGGAAATATGTACACCGCTATGTGTATAAACATGGAAATATCTCCACTGCTCTCTGTATAAACATGGAAATATCTCCACCGTTATCTGTATAAACATGGAAATATCTACAGCGCCATCTGTATAAACATGGAAATACCTACAAAGTCATCTGTATAAACATGGAAATATCTACACAGCCATCTGTATAAACATGGAAATATCTACACAACCATCTGTATATACATGGAAATATCTACACCGCTATCTGTATAAACATGGAAATAACTACACCGCTATTAGTATAAACAAGGAAATATCTACACCGTGATCTGTATAAACATGGAAATATCTACACCGCTATCTCTATAAACATGGAAATATCTACACCCCTATCTGTATAAGCATGGAAATATCCACACCGCTATCTCTATAAACATGGAAAAATCAACACCGCTATCTCTATGAACATGGAAATATCTACACCGAAATCTCTATAAACATGGAAATATCTACACCACGATCAGAATAAACACGGAAATATCTGCACCGCTATCTGTATAAACATGGAAATATCTCCACTGCTATCTCTATAAACATCGAAATATCTACTCCGCCATCTGTATAAACATGGAAATACTTACAAAGTTATCTGTATAAACATGGAAATAACTACACCGCCATCTGTGTAACCATGGAAATATCTAAACAGCCATGTGTATATACATGGAAATAACTACACCGCTATCTATATAAACATGGAAATAACTACACCGCTATCTGTATAAACATGGAAATATCTACACCGCCATCTACATATCCATGGAAATATCTGCGCTGCCATCTGTATAAACATGGAAATATCTACACGGTCATCTGTGTATAGATGGAAATATCAACACCGTCATCTCTACAAACATGGAAATATCTGCACCGCTATTTGTATAAACATGAAAATATCTACACCGCTGTCTGTATAAACATGGAAATATCTACACCGCTATCTGTATAAACATGGAAATATCTACACCGCTATCTCTATAAACATGGAAATATCTACACCGTGATCTGTATAAACATGGAAATATTTACACCGCTATCTGTATAAGCATGGAAATTTCTAAACCGTTATCTGTATAAATATGGAAATAACTACACCGCTATCTCTATAAACATGGAAATATCTACACCACCATCTGTATAAACATGGAAATACCTATACAGTCATCTGTGTAAACATGGAAATATCTACACCACCATCTGTATAAACATGGAAATATCTTCAATGCCATCTGTATACACATGGAAATACCTACAGGGCAATCTGTGTATAGATGGAAACATCAACACCGCCATCTGTACAAACATGGAAATATCTACACTGCTATCTCAATAAACATGGAAATATCTACACTGCGGTCTGTATAAACATGGAAATACCTACACTGGTATCTGTATAAACATAGAAATATCAACACAATGATCTGTATAAACATGGAAATATCTACACCGCTATCTGTATAAACATGGAAATATCTGCACCGCTATCTCTATAAACATGGAAATATCTACAAAGACATCTGTATAAACATGGAAATACCTACACAGTCATGTGTAGGAACATTTAAATATCTACACTGCCATCTGTATAAACAAAGAAATATCTACAAAGCCCTCTGTATATATATGGAAGTATCGGCATAGGCATCCGTGTAAACATGGAAATATCTGCACCGCTATCTGTATAAACATGGAAATACCTACACCGCTGTCTCTATAAACATGGAAATATGTACACCGCTATGTGTATAAACATGGAAATATCTCCACTGCTCTCTGTATAAACATGGAAATATCTCCACCGTTATCTGTATAAACATGGAAATATCTACAGCGCCATCTCTAAAAACATTGAAATATCTACACTGCCATCTGTAAAAACATGGAAATAACTACACCGCCAACTGTATAAGCATGGAAATACCTACACCACCATCTGTATAAACATGGAAATACCTACAATACCATCTGTATACACATGGAAATATCTACAAAGACATCTGTATACATATGGAAATAACTACACGGCCATCTGTATAAACATGCAAATATCTACACTGCCATCTGTAGAAAGATGGAAATATCTACACCGCTATCTCTATAAATATGGAAATATCTACACCGCCATCTCTATAAACATGAAAATATCTACACTGCCATCTCCATAAAAATGGAGGTATCTACTCTGCCATGTGTATAAACACGGAAATATCTACACCACTATCTGTGAAAACATGGGAATATCTACAC
Organism: Pan paniscus; assembly: GCF_029289425.2. NCBI lineage: Eukaryota > Metazoa > Chordata > Mammalia > Primates > Hominidae > Pan > Pan paniscus. The sequence continues at coordinate 1,259,660 of NC_073259.2, forward strand.
CGCTATCTGTTTAAACATGGAAATATCTACACGGCCATCTGTGTATAGATGGAAATATCAACACCGCCATCTGTAGAAACATGGAAATATCTACACCGCTATCTCTATAAACATGGAAATATCTGCACTGCCATCTGTAAAAACATGGAAATACGTATACAGTCATCTGTATAAACATGGAAATATCTACAATGCCATCTGTATACACATGGAAATATCTACACAGCCATCTGTATAAACATGTAAATATCAACACTGCTATCTCTATAAACATGGAAATATCTACACCGCCATCTCTATAAACATGCAATTATCTACACTGCCATCTCCATAAACATGGAACTAACTACTCTGCCATCTGTATAAACATGGAAACATCTAAACCGCCATCTGTGTGAATAAGGAAATATCTACAATGACATCTGTACAAAAATATAAATATCTGCACTGCGAGCTGTATAAACATGGAAATATCTACATCGCTATCTGTATAAACGTGGAAATACCGACACCGCTGTCGGTATAAACATGGAAATATCTACAACGCCATCTATATAAACATGGAAATATCTACACCGCTATGTCTATAAACATGGAAATACCTACACCGCTATCCCAATAAACATGGAAATATCTACACCGCTATCTGTATAAACATGGAAATATCTACACTGCTATCTGTATAAACATGGAAATATCTACACCGCGATCTGTATAAACATGGAAATATCTACAACACGATCTGTATAAACATGGAAATATCTTCACCACGATCTGTATAAACATGGAAATATCTACACCGCTATCTGTAAAAACATGGTAATATCTACACCACCATCTATATAAACATGGAAATATCTACACCACCATCTGTATAAACATGGAAATATCTACAATGCCATCTGTAGAAAGATGGAAATATCTACACCGCAATCTGTGTAAACATGGAAATATCTACACCGATATCTGTAAAAACATGGAAATATCTACACCGCTATCTCTATAAACATGGAAATATCTACACCGCGATCTGTATAAACATGGAAATATCTACACCGCGATCTGTATAAACATGGAAATATCTACACCGCTATCTGTATAAACATGGAAATATCTACACAGCTATCACTATAAACATGGAAAATCTACACCGCCATCTGTATAAACATGGAAATACCTACAAAGTCATCTGTATAAACATGGAAATATCTACACAGCCATCTGTATAAACATGGAAATATCTACACAACCATCTGTATATACATGGAAATATCTACACCGCTATCTGTATAAACATGGAAATAACTACACCGCTATTAGTATAAACAAGGAAATATCTACACCGTGATCTGTATAAACATGGAAATATCTACACCGCTATCTCTATAAACATGGAAATATCTACACCCCTATCTGTATAAGCATGGAAATATCCACACCGCTATCTCTATAAACATGGAAAAATCAACACCGCTATCTCTATGAACATGGAAATATCTACACCGAAATCTCTATAAACATGGAAATATCTACACCACGATCAGAATAAACACGGAAATATCTGCACCGCTATCTGTATAAACATGGAAATATCTCCACTGCTATCTCTATAAACATCGAAATATCTACTCCGCCATCTGTATAAACATGGAAATACTTACAAAGTTATCTGTATAAACATGGAAATAACTACACCGCCATCTGTGTAACCATGGAAATATCTAAACAGCCATGTGTATATACATGGAAATAACTACACCGCTATCTATATAAACATGGAAATAACTACACCGCTATCTGTATAAACATGGAAATATCTACACCGCCATCTACATATCCATGGAAATATCTGCGCTGCCATCTGTATAAACATGGAAATATCTACACGGTCATCTGTGTATAGATGGAAATATCAACACCGTCATCTCTACAAACATGGAAATATCTGCACCGCTATTTGTATAAACATGAAAATATCTACACCGCTGTCTGTATAAACATGGAAATATCTACACCGCTATCTGTATAAACATGGAAATATCTACACCGCTATCTCTATAAACATGGAAATATCTACACCGTGATCTGTATAAACATGGAAATATTTACACCGCTATCTGTATAAGCATGGAAATTTCTAAACCGTTGTCTGTATAAATATGGAAATAACTACACCGCTATCTCTATAAACATGGAAATATCTACACCACCATCTGTATAAACATGGAAATACCTATACAGTCATCTGTGTAAACATGGAAATATCTACACCACCATCTGTATAAACATGGAAATATCTTCAATGCCATCTGTATACACATGGAAATACCTACAGGGCAATCTGTGTATAGATGGAAACATCAACACCGCCATCTGTACAAACATGGAAATATCTACACTGCTATCTCAATAAACATGGAAATATCTACACTGCGGTCTGTATAAACATGGAAATACCTACACTGGTATCTGTATAAACATAGAAATATCAACACAATGATCTGTATAAACATGGAAATATCTACACCGCTATCTGTATAAACATGGAAATATCTGCACCGCTATCTCTATAAACATGGAAATATCTACAAAGACATCTGTATAAACATGGAAATACCTACACAGTCATGTGTAGGAACATTTAAATATCTACACTGCCATCTGTATAAACAAAGAAATATCTACAAAGCCCTCTGTATATATATGGAAGTATCGGCATAGGCATCCGTGTAAACATGGAAATATCTGCACCGCTATCTGTATAAACATGGAAATACCTACACCGCTGTCTCTATAAACATGGAAATATGTACACCGCTATGTGTATAAACATGGAAATATCTCCACTGCTCTCTGTATAAACATGGAAATATCTCCACCGTTATCTGTATAAACATGGAAATATCTACAGCGCCATCTCTAAAAACATTGAAATATCTACACTGCCATCTGTAAAAACATGGAAATAACTACACCGCCAACTGTATAAGCATGGAAATACCTACACCACCATCTGTATAAACATGGAAATACCTACAATACCATCTGTATACACATGGAAATATCTACAAAGACATCTGTATACATATGGAAATAACTACACGGCCATCTGTATAAACATGCAAATATCTACACTGCCATCTGTAGAAAGATGGAAATATCTACACCGCTATCTCTATAAATATGGAAATATCTACACCGCCATCTCTATAAACATGAAAATATCTACACTGCCATCTCCATAAAGATGGAGGTATCTACTCTGCCATGTGTATAAACACGGAAATATCTACACCACTATCTGTGAAAACATGGGAATATCTACACCGCTATCTGTTTAAACATGGAAATATCTACACGGCCATCTGTGTATAGATGGAAATATCAACACCGCCATCTGTAGAAACATGGAAATATCTACACCGCTATCTCTATAAACATGGAAATATCTGCACTGCCATCTGTAAAAACATGGAAATACGTATACAGTCATCTGTATAAACATGGAAATATCTACAATGCCATCTGTATACACATGGAAATATCTACACAGCCATCTGTATAAACATGTAAATATCAACACTGCTATCTCTATAAACATGGAAATATCTACACTGCCATCTCTATAAACATGCAATTATCTACACTGCCATCTCCATAAACATGGAACTAACTACTCTGCCATCTGTATAAACATGGAAACATCTAAACCGCCATCTGTGTGAATAAGGAAATATCTACAATGACATCTGTACAAAAATATAAATATCTGCACCGCGAGCTGTATAAACATGGAAATATCTACATCGCTATCTGTATAAACGTGGAAATACCGACACCGCTGTCGGTATAAACATGGAAATATCTACAACGCCATCTATATAAACATGGAAATATCTACACCGCTATGTCTATAAACATGGAAATACCTACACCGCTATCCCAATAAACATGGAAATATCTACACCGCTATCTGTATAAACATGGAAATATCTACACTGCTATCTGTATAAACATGGAAATATCTACACCGCGATCTGTATAAACATGGAAATATCTACAACACGATCTGTATAAACATGGAAATATCTTCACCACGATCTGTATAAACATGGAAATATCTACACCGCTATCTGTAAAAACATGGTAATATCTACACCACCATCTATATAAACATGGAAATATCTACACCACCATCTGTATAAACATGGAAATATCTACAATGCCATCTGTAGAAAGATGGAAATATCTACACCGCAATCTGTGTAAACATGGAAATATCTACACCGATATCTGTAAAAACATGGAAATATCTAAACCGCTATCTCTATAAACATGGAAATATCTACACCGCGATCTGTATAAACATGGAAATATCTACACCGCGATCTGTATAAACATGGAAATATCTACACCGCTATCTGTATAAACATGGAAATATCTACACAGCTATCACTATAAACATGGAAAATCTACACCGCCATCTGTATAAACATGGAAATACCTACAAAGTCATCTGTATAAACATGGAAATATCTACACAGCCATCTGTATAAACATGGAAATATCTACACAACCATCTGTATATACATGGAAATATCTACACCGCTATCTGTATAAACATGGAAATAACTACACCGCTATTAGTATAAACAAGGAAATATCTACACCGTGATCTGTATAAACATGGAAATATCTACACCGCTATCTCTATAAACATGGAAATATCTACACCCCTATCTGTATAAGCATGGAAATATCCACACCGCTATCTCTATAAACATGGAAAAATCAACACCGCTATCTCTATGAACATGGAAATATCTACACCGAAATCTCTATAAACATGGAAATATCTACACCACGATCAGAATAAACACGGAAATATCTGCACCGCTATCTGTATAAACATGGAAATATCTCCACTGCTATCTCTATAAACATCGAAATATCTACTCCGCCATCTGTATAAACATGGAAATACTTACAAAGTTATCTGTATAAACATGGAAATAACTACACCGCCATCTGTGTAACCATGGAAATATCTAAACAGCCATGTGTATATACATGGAAATAACTACACCGCTATCTATATAAACATGGAAATAACTACACCGCTATCTGTATAAACATGGAAATATCTACACCGCCATCTACATATCCATGGAAATATCTGCGCTGCCATCTGTATAAACATGGAAATATCTACACGGTCATCTGTGTATAGATGGAAATATCAACACCGTCATCTCTACAAACATGGAAATATCTGCACCGCTATTTGTATAAACATGAAAATATCTACACCGCTGTCTGTATAAACATGGAAATATCTACACCGCTATCTGTATAAACATGGAAATATCTACACCGCTATCTCTATAAACATGGAAATATCTACACCGTGATCTGTATAAACATGGAAATATTTACACCGCTATCTGTATAAGCATGGAAATTTCTAAACCGTTGTCTGTATAAATATGGAAATAACTACACCGCTATCTCTATAAACATGGAAATATCTACACCACCATCTGTATAAACATGGAAATACCTATACAGTCATCTGTGTAAACATGGAAATATCTACACCACCATCTGTATAAACATGGAAATATCTTCAATGCCATCTGTATACACATGGAAATACCTACAGGGCAATCTGTGTATAGATGGAAACATCAACACCGCCATCTGTACAAACATGGAAATATCTACACTGCTATCTCAATAAACATGGAAATATCTACACTGCGGTCTGTATAAACATGGAAATACCTACACTGGTATCTGTATAAACATAGAAATATCAACACAATGATCTGTATAAACATGGAAATATCTACACCGCTATCTGTATAAACATGGAAATATCTGCACCGCTATCTCTATAAACATGGAAATATCTACAAAGACATCTGTATAAACATGGAAATACCTACACAGTCATGTGTAGGAACATTTAAATATCTACACTGCCATCTGTATAAACAAAGAAATATCTACAAAGCCCTCTGTATATATATGGAAGTATCGGCATAGGCATCCGTGTAAACATGGAAATATCTGCACCGCTATCTGTATAAACATGGAAATACCTACACCGCTGTCTCTATAAACATGGAAATATGTACACCGCTATGTGTATAAACATGGAAATATCTCCACTGCTCTCTGTATAAACATGGAAATATCTCCACCGTTATCTGTATAAACATGGAAATATCTACAGCGCCATCTCTAAAAACATTGAAATATCTACACTGCCATCTGTAAAAACATGGAAATAACTACACCGCCAACTGTATAAGCATGGAAATACCTACACCACCATCTGTATAAACATGGAAATACCTACAATACCATCTGTATACACATGGAAATATCTACAAAGACATCTGTATACATATGGAAATAACTACACGGCCATCTGTATAAACATGCAAATATCTACACTGCCATCTGTAGAAAGATGGAAATATCTACACCGCTATCTCTATAAATATGGAAATATCTACACCGCCATCTCTATAAACATGAAAATATCTACACTGCCATCTCCATAAAGATGGAGGTATCTACTCTGCCATGTGTATAAACACGGAAATATCTACACCACTATCTGTGAAAACATGGGAATATCTACACCGCTATCTGTTTAAACATGGAAATATCTACACGGCCATCTGTGTATAGATGGAAATATCAACACCGCCATCTGTAGAAACATGGAAATATCTACACCGCTATCTCTATAAACATGGAAATATCTGCACTGCCATCTGTAAAAACATGGAAATACGTATACAGTCATCTGTATAAACATGGAAATATCTACAATGCCATCTGTATACACATGGAAATATCTACACAGCCATCTGTATAAACATGGAAATATCAACACTGCTATCTCTATAAACATGGAAATATCTACACCGCCATCTCTATAAACATGCAATTATCTACACTGCCATCTCCATAAACATGGAACTAACTACTCTGCCATCTGTATAAACATGGAAACATCTAAACCGCCATCTGTGTGAATAAGGAAATATCTACAATGACATCTGTACAAAAATATAAATATCTGCACCGCGAGCTGTATAAACATGGAAATATCTACATCGCTATCTGTATAAACGTGGAAATACCGACACCGCTGTCGGTATAAACATGGAAATATCTACAACGCCATCTATATAAACATGGAAATATCTACACCGCTATGTCTATAAACATGGAAATACCTACACCGCTATCCCAATAAACATGGAAATATCTACACCGCTATCTGTATAAACATGGAAATATCTACACTGCTATCTGTATAAACATGGAAATATCTACACCGCGATCTGTATAAACATGGAAATATCTACAACACGATCTGTATAAACATGGAAATATCTTCACCACGATCTGTATAAACATGGAAATATCTACACCGCTATCTGTAAAAACATGGTAATATCTACACCACCATCTATATAAACATGGAAATATCTACACCACCATCTGTATAAACATGGAAATATCTACAATGCCATCTGTAGAAAGATGGAAATATCTACACCGCAATCTGTGTAAACATGGAAATATCTACACCGATATCTGTAAAAACATGGAAATATCTACACCGCTATCTCTATAAACATGGAAATATCTACACCGCGATCTGTATAAACATGGAAATATCTACACCGCGATCTGTATAAACATGGAAATATCTACACCGCTTTCTGTATAAACATGGAAATATCTACACAGCTATCACTATAAACATGGAAAATCTACACCGCCATCTGTATAAACATGGAAATACCTACAAAGTCATCTGTATAAACATGGAAATATCTACACAGCCATCTGTATAAACATGGAAATATCTACACAACCATCTGTATATACATGGAAATATCTACACCGCTATCTGTATAAACATGGAAATAACTACACCGCTATTAGTATAAACAAGGAAATATCTACACCGTGATCTGTATAAACATGGAAATATCTACACCGCTATCTCTATAAACATGGAAATATCTACACCCCTATCTGTATAAGCATGGAAATATCCACACCGCTATCTCTATAAACATGGAAAAATCAACACCGCTATCTCTATGAACATGGAAATATCTACACCGAAATCTCTATAAACATGGAAATATCTACACCACGATCAGAATAAACACGGAAATATCTGCACCGCTATCTGTATAAACATGGAAATATCTCCACTGCTATCTCTATAAACATCGAAATATCTACTCCGCCATCTGTATAAACATGGAAATACTTACAAAGTTATCTGTATAAACATGGAAATAACTACACCGCCATCTGTGTAACCATGGAAATATCTAAACAGCCATGTGTATATACATGGAAATAACTACACCGCTATCTATATAAACATGGAAATAACTACACCGCTATCTGTATAAACATGGAAATATCTACACCGCCATCTACATATCCATGGAAATATCTGCGCTGCCATCTGTATAAACATGGAAATATCTACACGGTCATCTGTGTATAGATGGAAATATCAACACCGTCATCTCTACAAACATGGAAATATCTGCACCGCTATTTGTATAAACATGAAAATATCTACACCGCTGTCTGTATAAACATGGAAATATCTACACCGCTATCTGTATAAACATGGAAATATCTACACCGCTATCTCTATAAACATGGAAATATCTACACCGTGATCTGTATAAACATGGAAATATTTACACCGCTATCTGTATAAGCATGGAAATTTCTAAACCGTTGTCTGTATAAATATGGAAATAACTACACCGCTATCTCTATAAACATGGAAATATCTACACCACCATCTGTATAAACATGGAAATACCTATACAGTCATCTGTGTAAACATGGAAATATCTACACCACCATCTGTATAAACATGGAAATATCTTCAATGCCATCTGTATACACATGGAAATACCTACAGGGCAATCTGTGTATAGATGGAAACATCAACACCGCCATCTGTACAAACATGGAAATATCTACACTGCTATCTCAATAAACATGGAAATATCTACACTGCGGTCTGTATAAACATGGAAATACCTACACTGGTATCTGTATAAACATAGAAATATCAACACAATGATCTGTATAAACATGGAAATATCTACACCGCTATCTGTATAAACATGGAAATATCTGCACCGCTATCTCTATAAACATGGAAATATCTACAAAGACATCTGTATAAACATGGAAATACCTACACAGTCATGTGTAGGAACATTTAAATATCTACACTGCCATCTGTATAAACAAAGAAATATCTACAAAGCCCTCTGTATATATATGGAAGTATCTGCATAGGCATCTGTGTAAACATGGAAATATCTGCACCGCTATCTGTATAAACATGGAAATACCTACACCGCTGTCTCTATAAACATGGAAATATGTACACCGCTATGTGTATAAACATGGAAATATCTCCACTGCTCTCTGTATAAACATGGAAATATCTCCACCGTTATCTGTATAAACATGGAAATATCTACAGCGCCATCTCTAAAAACATTGAAATATCTACACTGCCATCTGTAAAAACATGGAAATAACTACACCGCCAACTGTATAAGCATGGAAATATCTACACCACCATCTGTATAAACATGGAAATACCTACAATACCATCTGTATACACATGGAAATATCTACACAGACATCTGTATAAATATGGAAATAACTACACGGCCATCTGTATAAACATGCAAATATCTACACTGCCATCTGTAGAAAGATGGAAATATCTACACCGCTATCTCTATAAATATGGAAATATCTACACCGCCATCTCTATAAACATGAAAATATCTACACTGCCATCTCCATAAAGATGGAGGTATCTACTCTGCCATGTGTATAAACACGGAAATATCTACACCACTATCTGTGAAAACATGGGAATATCTACACCGCTATCTGTTTAAACATGGAAATATCTACACGGCCATCTGTGTATAGATGGAAATATCAACACCGCCATCTGTAGAAACATGGAAATATCTACACCGCTATCTCTATAAACATGGAAATATCTGCACTGCCATCTGTAAAAACATGGAAATACGTATACAGTCATCTGTATAAACATGGAAATATCTACAATGCCATCTGTATACACATGGAAATATCTACACAGCCATCTGTATAAACATGTAAATATCAACACTGCTATCTCTATAAACATGGAAATATCTACACCGCCATCTCTATAAACATGCAATTATCTACACTGCCATCTCCATAAACATGGAACTAACTACTCTGCCATCTGTATAAACATGGAAACATCTAAACCGCCATCTGTGTGAATAAGGAAATATCTACAATGACATCTGTACAAAAATATAAATATCTGCACCGCGAGCTGTATAAACATGGAAATTTCTACATCGCTATCTGTATAAACGTGGAAATACCGACACCGCTGTCGGTATAAACATGGAAATATCTACAACGCCATCTATATAAACATGGAAATATCTACACCGCTATGTCTATAAACATGGAAATACCTACACCGCTATCCCAATAAACATGGAAATATCTACACCGCTATCTGTATAAACATGGAAATATCTACACTGCTATCTGTATAAACATGGAAATATCTACACCGCGATCTGTATAAACATGGAAATATCTACAACACGATCTGTATAAACATGGAAATATCTTCACCACGATCTGTATAAACATGGAAATATCTACACCGCTATCTGTAAAAACATGGTAATATCTACACCACCATCTATATAAACATGGAAATATCTACACCACCATCTGTATAAACATGGAAATATCTACAATGCCATCTGTAGAAAGATGGAAATATCTACACCGCAATCTGTGTAAACATGGAAATATCTACACCGATATCTGTAAAAACATGGAAATATCTACACCGCTATCTCTATAAACATGGAAATATCTACACCGCGATCTGTATAAACATGGAAATATCTACACTGCGATCTGTATAAACATGGAAATATCTACACCGCTATCTGTATAAACATGGAAATATCTACACAGCTATCACTATAAACATGGAAAATCTACACCGCCATCTGTATAAACATGGAAATACCTACAAAGTCATCTGTATAAACATGGAAATATCTACACAGCCATCTGTATAAACATGGAAATATCTACACAACCATCTGTATATACATGGAAATATCTACACCGCTATCTGTATAAACATGGAAATAACTACACCGCTATTAGTATAAACAAGGAAATATCTACACCGTGATCTGTATAAACATGGAAATATCTACACCGCTATCTCTATAACCATGGAAATATCTACACCCCTATCTGTATAAGCATGGAAATATCCACACCGCTATCTCTATAAACATGGAAAAATCAACACCGCTATCTCTATGAACATGGAAGTATCTACACCGAAATCTCTATAAACATGGAAATATCTACACCACGATCAGAATAAACACGGAAATATCTGCACCGCTATCTGTATAAACATGGAAATATCTCCACTGCTATCTCTATAAACATCGAAATATCTACTCCGCCATCTGTATAAACATGGAAATACTTACAAAGTTATCTGTATAAACATGGAAATAACTACACCGCCATCTGTGTAACCATGGAAATATCTAAACAGCCATGTGTATATACATGGA